>NC_133324.1:493119639-493426782 GCF_042186555.1 Aquarana catesbeiana | reverse complement strand
CTTCACCCTTGAGGATTAACAACCACATTACAAAGAACTAACAGTATGCAAAACAGAATGACTGTCACCTTCAACCCTGAGGATTGACAGTCACATTACACAGGTCTTACTGTATCTGAAACAGAATGGCTGCCACCTTCACCCCTGAAGATTAATGCCGCGTACACAAGATCGGACATTCCGACAACAAAATCCTGGATTTATTTCTGATGGATGTTGGCTCAAACTTTTCTGGCATACACACGGTCGCACAAATGTTGTCGGAAATTCCGAACGTCAAGAACGCGGTGACATACAACACATACGACGAGCCGAGAAAAGTGAAGTTCAATAGCCACTGCAGCTCTTCTGCTTGATTCCGAGCATGTGTGGAATTTTGTGCGTTGGAATTGTGTACATATGATCTCCGACTACGGATTTTGTTGTCGGAAAATTTGAGAACCAGCTCTCAAATTTTTGTTGTCAGAAATTCCAACAACAAATGTCTGATGGAGTCTACCCACGGTCGGAATTTCCGACAACAAGCTCACATCAAACATTTGTTGTCAGAAATTCCGACCGCGTGTACGCTAGGGGTGCGCATCTTCACTGGCCTCACGATTCGATTCGATTACGATTATCAAGTCAACGATTCGATTCGATTCGATTCCGCGATGCATCACGATTACAGCGCAAGTCCGCAGGTGCTCATGGTTTTCATCAAAAAAAATTAAAGTAGTCAGGAGAACTCCATTTTTTTATTCTATCTGTTCTTAAGAAAAAAAGAGACAGCAGAGGAGCTCCAGGCTCTCTTCCTAAATACTAAAGGAGATGATCAGAGACTGCGGACATGCTACAGGAGATGATCAGAGACTGCGGACATGCTACAGGAGATGATCAGAGACTGCGGACATGCTACAGGAGATGGTCACAGACTGCGGACATGCTACAGGAGATGGTCACAGACTGCGGACATGGCACAGGAGATGGTCAGACACTGGGGACATGGCACAGGAGATGGTCAGACACTGGGGACATGGCACAGGAGATGGTCAGACACTGGGGACATGGCACAGGAGATGGTCAGACACTGGGGACATGGCACAGGAGATGGTCAGACACTGGGGACATGGCACAGGAGATGGTCAGACACTGGGGACATGGCACAGGAGATGGTCAGACACTGCGGACATGGCACAGGAGATGGTCAGACACTGGGGACATGGCACAGGAGATGGTCAGACACTGCGGACATGGCACAGGAGATGGTCAGACACTGGGGACATGGCACAGGAGATGGTCAGACACTGGGGACATGGCACAGGAGATGGTCAGACACTGCGGACATGGCACAGGAGATGGTCAGACACTGCGGACATGGCACAGGAGATGGTCAGACACTGAGGACATGGCACAGGAGATGGTCAGACACTGAGGACATGGCACAGGAGATGGTCAGACACTGAGGACATGGCACAGGAGATGGTCAGACACTGAGGACATGGCACAGGAAATGGTCAGACACTGGGGACATGGCACAGGAGATGGTCAGACACTGGGGACATGGCACAGGAGATGGTCAGTCACAGCGCCCTCCCCCCCCCCCCCCCCTCCCTACTTACATGCTGCTCTGGCAGCCTGTAATGAGCAGTGGGGCCGGTGTTCTGCCGGTTGTCACATCTCAGGATCTGCAGTGAATTCTCCCGGGAGAGCACTCCGTGCATAAAGCTGTTTTTAGTGTGTGTATATTCCGGTCATGTGACTCTCGGCCGCGCCTCCCTCCTCTCACGTCTCTCCTGATGTCAGCCCCGCCCGCCTCTCTTCCGACCTGATAGCTCCAGTCAGTGGGCGGAGCTGACACCAGGAGAGACTGAGAGGAGGGAGGCGCGGCTGAGAATCACATGACCGGATTATACACACACTAAAAACAGCTTTATGCACGGAGCGCTCTCCCGGGAGGGGGCGGGGCCAGACATCGATTTTTCGGGTCGCATGCATCGATGCCGCATCGGGGACACCCGAATCGCGATGCATCGATGCTGCGATTAATTTCAGCAGCCCTAGTGTACGCGGCATTACTGTACAGAATGACTATAATAAAATGTAAAGGTTGGTGTTGCTCAGACTCTTGAAGTGTATCACAAACTATATTCTGTTACATACCAATAAAATTATATAAATATGTGTACAAATTCATAAACATAAACAGTGCTTCACATAATGCAGTCTATTGCAGAAAAATAATAAAGTAAAATAAAAAATAGTTTGTTCTCCAACGGTGATGTGCCAAATATACAATCAGGTCCATAAATATTGGGACATTGACACAATTCTAATCTTTTTGACTCTATACACCACCACAATGGATTTGAAATGAAACGAAGATGTGCTTTAACTGCAGACTTTCAGCTTTAATTTGAGGGTATTTACATCCAAATCAGGTGAACGGTGTAGGAATTACAACAGTTTGTATATGTGCCTCCCACTTTTTAAGGGACCAAAAGTAATGGGACAATTGGCTGCTCAGCTGTTCCATGGCCAGGTGTGTGTTATTCCCTCATTATCCCATTTACAAGGAGCAGATAAAAGGTCCAGAGTTCATTTCAAGTGTGCTATTTGCATTTGGAATTTGTTGCTGTCAGCTCTCAATATGAGATAAAAAGAGCTGTCACTATCATTGAAGCAAGCCATCATTAGGCTGAAAAAACAAAACAAACCCATCAGAGAGATGGCAAAAACATTAGGTGTGGCCAAATCAACTGTTTGGAACATCCTTAAAAAGAAAGAACGCACCGGTGAGCTCAGCAACACCAAAAGACCCAGAAGACCACGGAAAACTGTCTTCCCTAAAAGAAGAAGATGTGACATACTTTGATTCAGTAACTACAAGCTTTGTGCAGGAGGAAACCAGTGGGTGTAAGAGGAAACAAGCTTTGTGCAGGAGGAAAGAAGTTTCTGAGAACATCATTTCTATACGGTCAGAAGTGGTGTCCTTATTCTGTACACGGTATTGAATGAGGAATCCTTGGAAGCAAATAGTCTACGGGAGTAGAGCAGAGGAGGAGCAACAGTCTGCATGGAGATGCAGGAGGAGAAACATAACTTTTTACAGATGCACATCCAATCTTCTGGCTCTAACTTTGTGCTTAAATCCTAAATATGATGGCGATGATAAATCCTATAGGCATCCCATATTTCAAATCCCTATCCAAGTTGTACCCCCCCCAATAAAACAACAAAAACAAAACCAGCAAGACTGTTCATTGTCTCTGTAAGGGATGTATGAAGTCTGGCAGCGGGGTGAATTGGTGGATTGTTTGTTACTAGAGGCAACTACATCACTACATATGTATGAATGTGTGTTAGGGACCTTAGTTTGTAAGCTCCTTGAGGGTAGGGACTGATGTGAATGTACAATGTATATGTAAATCACTGTGTAATCGTACTATATAAGTACTTGAAATAAATAAATAAATCTTGGCTTTGTTCTAGATGTTCCAATAATGTCAAGGTAATCCTTTAGTGATGGTCCCTTTAAGACTCCATCTCCCAAACTCACTCCTTCCAAACAGTTTACACAGAGATGAACACATATCTGTGATATCATTTTTGTCTGTACACCTGACTTCTGCCAGTTTGCTGACTTTCAGTAAGACACCAATAGAGAGAGGGAGGAGACCGGGATGTGTACAGGGAATAGGAATGATTGCCACCCTCACCCCTGAGGACCAACTGTACTTAGACCCCTTTCACACTGGGGCGCTTTACATGCGCTATAGTGCTAAAAATAGCGCCTGCAAAGCGCCTCTCCTTTAACTCCAATGTGAAAGCCCGAGGGCTTTCACACTGGAGCGGTGCGCTGGCAGGACACTCAAAAAGTCCTGCAAGCAGCATCTTTGAGGCTCTGAAGAAGCGGTGTGTACACCGCTTCTGCAGCGCCCCTGCCCATTGAAATCAATTGGCAGCACCAGCAAAGCACGCTTTTAACCCTTTTCTGTCCGTTAGCGGGAGTTAAAAGCGCCCTGCTAGCGGCCGAAAAGCGCTGCAAAAACTACGCCGATGCCCGGCGCTGCTTAGTGTGAAAGTGCCCTTAGAACAAAATTCCTGCCACCATCACCTCTGATGGCCAACTGCACTGAGAACAAAATGACTGAAACCTTCAAACCTTCAAAAGGACCAACTGTACTCAGGACAAAATGACTGCCTCCTTCACCCCTTAGGACCAACTATACTCAAAACAGAATGCTACCTTCACCCCTGAGGACCAACTGTACTTAGAACAGAATGGCTGCCACCCTCACCCCTGAGGACCAACTGTATTCAGAACAGAATGACTGCCACCTTCACCTCTGAGGACCAACTATACTCTGAACAGAATGACTGCCACCTTCACCCCTGAGGACCAACTGTACTCAGAACAGAATGACTGCCACCCTCACCCCCGGGGAACAACTGTACTTGGAAAAAGAATGACTGCCACCCTCACCCCTGAGGATTTACATCTGTTTTACAATGGACTGACTGTACCTGAAACAGAAATACTGCCACCTTCCCCCCTGAGAATTTACTGCCATTGACAATGGACATACAATATCTGAAATCGAATTACTGTCACCTTCACCCTCAAGGGCTAACTGTACTCAGAACAGAATGTAAGGGCCACGAAAGAATAAAATAGAGAAGTGGCCCCATGGGATTGTCACCCCTAACACCCATTTGTTTTATAAATAATTTTTACTCTTAATAGAAGGCTATGGTGATTGTTAAGTACATGACTCTCCTTGGCTGCTTTGCTGGTTCTTTCTGTTTTGTGTTTCAGGTGACAAGCTGCCTGCTGTTGCTAGGAAGATTTACCTCAGCTGCTGAGCACTGGATTGGTGACAAATCCTTTGGCGGGAAACACCTAGCCAATGAGTGTAACCTTTTACTTATATCCTCTCCTGTCACTGGGCGGAGCCAGCATTTACCTCAGGTCTGTCAGCTGGACTCACCTCTGGATTCTCCTCAGCCTTCTTTCTGGATCTTTTGACCTGCTCTCCCACCCTCACTCCCCTTTGTTATTTCTCCTTGTCACAGTCCACCTTTATGTGGGGTGATGTCGCCCACTTTGTGGGTGGACAGTGGTTGGTACGCTCGCTGTTACTTGATTTGTATGAGATATTGCTGCTTGAGTCTTAGTGACTAAGCATGTTGGTCTGTTATTGGTTAACAGTTCTGATTGATATTGAAGGTCTATCTTTTGGTAATGTCGCCTACTTTTTGGGTGGACAGTGGTTGGTAAACTGTTATTTGGTTGGTATAAGATATGCTGCTTGAGTCTTAGTGACTAAGCATGCTGGTCTGTTAATCATTAACAGTGGTTCTGTTTGGTATTAAAGGATAAAGTGCATTTCATTATTAAAATTGTTTTAAACCCAATAAAGGGACCGCGGCCTAAATTTTTCCACAATCCTTGTTGTGTGTTTACTTAATATTTTAGGTATGTTCTTATGGTATGATGGGTGTTGATGGGGTGTGCAATCCCATGACTGTCACCGTCACACTTAAGGATTGACAGCCACGTTACAAAGGACTGACTGAACCTGAAACACAATGAGTGTCACCTTTACATCTGAGTAACGACAACCACATTACACAAAACTGATTTTACCTGAAAGTGACTAATTATCAGCATCACCCCTGAGGATTGACAGGCACATTGCAATGGGCTAGGTGTAAAAAGTATTACTGTGCAGGTGATAATAACCTAAGTGCAGTGGCGGTGGGTCCATAAGGGCGCACAGGCGCCGCCCCCTCTCTCCTGCCACCCCCTCTAGCACCAATAGATAGATTCCTGCATTGCATGAATCAATCTATGGCCGCCGCAGCCACCCCCTATTCAGGCGCCCCTTTTCGGGCACCGGCCACCTGAATTACAGCTGCGGGGGGGGGGGGGGGGGGTGTTTTTGAAGCACCTGATTAGAGCAATAGGCTCTAATCGGCGTCAAAAAAGGTGACCTGTGAGTGACATGATGGGCGCTCGCAGGTCACTCAGCTGTGTTAGAAAAGCGAATGAATATTCGCTTTCCTAACTCTAAACCGCCTCGGATCTGTTACCCGTCACCTGATTGGCTGAAATGACAGCCGCTGTGATATCAGGCATCCAATCATAGCAGAGGATGGGAAGAGATCACGGGAGAAGACATCGAGGAGCATCGAGGTTCTGTACCACCGAGACAGGGTAATTGCAGATGACGGGCGGGGGCACACTGGCAGCATTTGATATGGTACAGTGGGAGCATTTGATATGGCACAGTGGCAGTATTTGATGGAACAGTGGGAGCATTTGATATGGCACAGTGGCAGCGTTTGATGGGCACAGTGGCTGCGTTTGATGGCACAGTGGCTGCGTTTGATGGCACAGTGGCGGCAATTGATGGGCACAGTGGCTGTGTTTGATGGCACAGTGGCTGTGTTTGATGGTACAGTGGCGGCAATTGATGGGCACAGTGGCGGCAATTGATGGGCACAGTGGCTGCGTTTTGGGCACAGTGGCTGCGTTTGATGGGCACAGTGGCGGCAATTGATGGGCACAGGGGCTGCGTTTGATGGCACAGTGGCTTTGTTTGATGGTACAGTGGTGGCAATTGATGGGCACAGTGGCTGCGTTTGATGGCACAGTGGCTGCGTTTGATGGTACAGTGGCTGTGTTTGATGGCACAGTGGCGGCAATTGATGGGCACAGTGGCTGCGTTTTATGGTACGGTGGCGGCAATTGATGGGCACAGTGGCTGTGTTTGATGGCACAGTGGCTGTGTTTGATGGTACAGTGGCTGTGTTTGATGGTACAGTAGCGGCAATTGATGGGCACAGTGACTGCGTTTGATGGGCACAGTGGCTGCGTTTGATGGGCACAGTAGCGGCAATTGATGGGCACAGTGGCTGCGTTTGATGGCACAGTGGCTTTGTTTGATGGTACAGTGGTAGCAATTGATGGGCACAGTGGCTGTGTTTGATGGCACAGTGGCTGCGTTTGATGGTACAGTGGCTGTGTTTGATGGCACAGTGGCGGCAATTGATGGGCACAGTGGCTGCGTTTTATGGTACGGTGGCGGCACCTGATGGGCACAGTGGCTGTGTTTGATGGCACAGTGGCTGCGTTTGATGGTACAGTGGCTGTGTTTGATGGCACAGTAGCGGCAATTGATGGGCACAGTGGCTGCGTTTTATGGTACGGTGACGGCAGTTGATGGGCACAGTGGCTGGGATCGATGGTACAGTGAGACTGCAATTGATGTTTTTTTTTTAGAATTTTTCAGTTTGTTTGTGCCCCCATAAAATTTTGAGCACCAGCCGCCGCTGGCAAGTGAAATAAAGCTGCTTGCAATATCTCCACAGAACCAATTGTGCAAAAGCATACAATTGATGGGCACAGTGGCTGCGTTTGATGGGCACAGTGGCTGTGTTTGATGGCACAGTGGCTGTGTTTGATGGTACAGTGGCGGCAATTGATGGGCACAGTGGCGGCAATTGATGGGCACAGTGACTGCGTTTGATGGGCACAGTGGCTGCGTTTGATGGGCACAGTGGCGGCAATTGATGGGCACAGTGGCTGCGTTTGATGGCACAGTGGCTTTGTTTGATGGTACAGTGGTGGCAATTGATGGGCACAGTGGCTGCGTTTGATGGCACAGTGGCTGTGTTTGATGGTACAGTGGCTGTGTTTGATAGCAAAGTGGCGGCAATTGATGGGCACAGTGGCTGCGTTTTATGGTACGGTGGCGGCACCTGATGGGCACAGTGGCTGTGTTTGATGGCACAGTGGCTGCGTTTGATGGTACAGTGGCTGTGTTTGATGGCACAGTGGCGGCAATTGATGGGCACAGTGGCTGCGTTTTATGGTACGGTGGCGGCAATTGATGAGCACAGTGGCTGCGATTGATGGTACAGTGAGGCTGCAATTGATGGGTTTTTTTTCAGAATTTTTCAGTTTGTTTGTGCCCCCCATAAAATTTTGAGCACCAGCCGCCACTGCCTAAGTGAAATAAAGCTGCTTGCAATATCACAACAGAACCAATTCGATCACCGACGGCTGTGAGAGGGACATTAGTCCTGATAAAAACCCCAGTGGTGATTAAATACCACCAAAAGAAAGCTCTATTTGTGTGAAAAAAATGATAAAAATTTCATTTGAGTACAGTGTTGTATGACTGCGCAATTGTCATTCAAAGTGTGACAGCGCTGAAAGCTAAAAATTGGTCTGAGCAGGAGGGGGGTTTAAGTGCCCAGTAAGCAAGTGGTTAAATAATGATCCAGCACTCAAAGCGAATCCCTCAGTGGTTAGACCGGAAAGGAAGGTAACATGGCTGGCCAAACAAACCCCTGGTGCAGGGCCGGACTGGGAGTAAAAACCAGCTCTGGAAAAAATATCGTAACAGCCCCATAGCATTAACATACCAGCCCAACATCATAACATCATTATTCCCTTCCTTGCCCATCAAATGCAGCTTCACCATCAATACAGCCTCGCCGTGCCCATCAATGCAGCTTCGCCGTGACCATCAATGCAGTCTTGCCGTGCCCATTAATGCAGCCTCGCTGTGCCCATTAATGCTGCCTCGCTGTGCCCATCAGTGCAGACTCGCCGTGCCCACCAATGCAGCCTCACTGTGCCCATCGTTGCAGCCTCACTGTGCCCACCATTGCAGCCTCACTGTGCCCGTCAAATGCAGCTTTACTGTGCCCATGAATGCAGTCTCACTGTGCCCACCATTGCTGCCTCCCTGTGCCCACCAATGCAGCCCCATGTACCCACGAATGCAGCCTCTCTGTGCCAACCAATTGCAGCCTCTCTGTGCCCACCAATTTCAGCCTTTGTGCCCACCAATTGCAGCCTCTGTGCCCACTAATTGCAGCCTCTGTGCCCACTAATTGCAGCCTCTGTGTCCACCAATTGCAGCCTCTCTGCCCACCAACTGCAGCCTCTGTGCCCACCAATTGCAGCCCCTCTGCCCACCAATTGCAGCCTCTCTGCCCACTAATTGCAGCCTCTCTGCCCACCAATTGCAGCCTCTGTGCCCACTAATTGCAGCCTCTGTGCCCACTAATTGCAGCATCTGTGTCCACCAATTACAGCCTCTGTGCCCACCAACTGCAGCCTCTGTGCCCATCAATGGCAGTGCCTCTGCCCACCAATTGCAGCCTCTCTGCCCACTAATTGCAGCCTCTGTGTCCACCAATTGCAGACTCTGTGTCCACCAACTGCAGCCTCTCTGCCCACCAATTGCAGCGCCTCTGCCCACCAATTGCAGCCTCTCTGCCCACTAATTGCAGCCTCTCTGCCCACCAATTGCAGCCTCTGTGCCCACTAATTGCAGCCTCTGTGCCCACTAATTGCAGCATCTGTGTCCACCAATTACAGCCTCTGTGCCCACCAACTGCAGCCTCTGTGCCCATCAATTGCAGTGCCTCTGCCCACCAATTGCAGCCTCTCTGCCCACTAATTGCAGCCTCTGTGTCCACCAATTGCAGCCTCTCTGCCCACCAACTGCAGCCTCTGTGCCCACCAATTGCAGCCCCTCTGCCCACCAATTGCAGCCTCTGTGCCCACCAATTGCAGCCTATCTGCCCACCAATTGCAGCCTCTGTATCCACCAATTGTAGCCTCTCTGTCCACCAATTGCAGCCTCTCTGCCCACCAATTGCAGCCTCTGTGTCCACCAATTGCAGCCTCTCTGCCCACCAACTGCAGCCTCTGTGCCCACCAATTGCAGCCCCTCTGCCCACCAATTGCAGCCTCTGTGCCCACCAATTGCAGCCTCTCTGCCCACCAACTGCAGCCTCTGTGCCCACCAATTGCAGCCCCTCTGCCCACCAATTGCAGCCTCTGTGCCCACCAATTGCAGCCTATCTGCCCCCCAATTGCAGCCTCTGTATCCACCAATTGTAGCCTCTGTGTCCACCAATTGCAGCCTCTCTGCCCACCAATTGCAGCCTCTGTGTCCACCAATTGCAGCCTCTCTGCCCACCAACTGCAGCCTCTGTGCCCACCAATTGCAGCCCCTCTGCCCACCAATTGCAGCCTCTGTGTCCACCAATTGCAGCCTCTCTGCCCACCAACTGCAGCCTCTGTGCCCACCAATTGCAGCCCCTCTGCCCACCAATTGCAGCCTCTGTGCCCACCAATTGCAGCCTATCTGCCCACCAATTGCAGCCTCTGTATCCACCAATTGTAGCCTCTGTGTCCACCAATTGCAGCCTCTCTGCCCACCAATTGCAGCCTCTGTGTCCACCAATTGCAGCCTCTCTGCCCACCAACTGCAGCCTCTGTGCCCACCAATTGCAGCCCCTCTGCCCACCAATTGCAGCCTCTGTGTCCACCAATTGCAGCCTCTCTGCCCACCAACTGCAGCCTCTGTGCCCACCAATTGCAGCCCCTCTGCCCACCAATTGCAGCCTCTGTGCCCACCAATTGCAGCCTATCTGCCCACCAATTGCAGCCTCTGTATCCACCAATTGTAGCCTCTGTGTCCACCAATTGCAGCCTCTCTGCCCACCAATTGCAGCCTCTGTGCCCACCAATTGCAGCCCCTCTGCCCACTAATTGCAGCCTCTGTGCCCACTAATTGCAGCCTCTCTGCCCACCAATTGCAGCCTTTCTGCCCACCAACTGCAGCCTCTCTGCCCACCAATTGTAGCCCCTCTGCCCACCAATTGCAGCCTCTGTGCCCACTAATGTCAGCCTCACCTTTTTCTGGATAACACAGCTCTCTCCTCCCTCTGTCCTTCGGCGCTCGTATATCACGGAGCTGGGTCTGTGTGCAAGGTCCCGCCCCCCTAGACCGGCTCGTGTGATAGGCGGAACACTGCTTCAATCTACTATCACACGGCTGGTCTAGGGGGGCGGGACCTTGCACACAGACCCAGCTCCGTGATATACGAGCGCCGGAGGACAGAGGGAGGAGAGCGCTGCAGTCGCCGCTCAAAGCTGCCCCAGGGCAGGCAGCCTACCGGGAAATTTCCTGGTATCCCGGTAGGCCAGTCCGGCCCTGCCCTGGTGTTCCTCAGATGTGATTAATAAGGAAGAAAAAAGGGGTCCACATAGTGTAAAACCGTAAAACACTTTTATTTTTAGAAAAGGTTACTAAACACTTAGGCTACTTTCACACTGGGGCGTAAAGTGCCGCTATTTTTAGCGGTGCTTTACTGTAGTTTTTGTGGAGGTTTTCGGCCACTAGCGGGGCACTTTTAACCCCTGCTAGTGGCCAAGAAAGGGTTAAAACCGCCCACAAAGCGGTGCTGCAGCGGCACTATGCCAGTGGTTCGGCGGCGCTGCCCATTGATTTCACTGAGCAGGGGCGCTTTAGGAGCGGTGTATACACCACTCCTACTAGAGTTTCCACCTCATCCCTTTAAACCTGAACACATATGAATTACACAGGTTCTGAGGCTAATTTAAAACAGAAAAGGCACCAAGTGAGTTCAATTACCACCTTAATCAACCTCAGAACCTGTGTAATTTATATGTGTTCGGGTTTAAAGGGATGGGGTGGCAACCTTAGCTCCTACAGCCTGCAAAAATGCTGCTTGCTGCAGTGCACCGCTCCAGTGTGAAAGCACTTGAGCTTTCACACTGGAGTGAGAGGAGAGGCTCTTTACAGGTGCTATGCAGGCGCTATTTTTAGAGCTATAGAGCCTGTAATGCACCTCAGTGTGAAAGCAGCCTTACAGCAATCCAGTGAATAGTCAGAACAAAAACAGCTTGTATTGAAGCTCAATTGGTGTGGTTAGTTCAGACATAGTCTACGTCCAGGGGTTTGTTTGGCCAGCCATGTTACCTTTCTTTCCGGTCTAACCACTAAGGGATTCGCTTTGAGTGCTGGATCAATATTTAAACGCCTGTGTAGACTCCTATAACATGGAGTCTAGAGATCTGGTAAGTAAGGATGAGCGCAGGCGTGTTCGCAACCGCACATGCAGAGCCTGCCAGGAAGTCAGCTCTGCACAGTGCTAATCACAGACATTTCCCGATCTCTGCCGCCACGGATCAGGAAAATGTCTCACTGCCTGTGATAAGCGCTCCGCAGTGCCGACTTCCTGGCGGGCTCTGCACGTGCGGTTGCGAACACGCCTGAGCTCATCCTTACTGGTAAGCTCACATTCTGTTTATTATTACGGTGGAGGTTCACCAGGTGGATATTAATATAAACAATCACATTTTTTTGGACATTACTTCAATTAACTTTTTTTTTCATCTGTCACTATGCACTTTAGTGTTCAAGCACTATATGGACTATTTTTTAATGATTTACTTTGAACTTCATTTATTTAGCGCTGCAATTTTTATTATGAGTGGACTAGCTGTACCCAAAATTAAATCACCCCCTACCGTCACATCCGAGGAATGACTGCCCCATTGCACAGACCTGCCTATACTCAGAACAGGACAGCCTCCATCCTGAACATGACAAACTTTACCCCTGAGAGTAACATACACATTACACATAACTATGCATAGCCAGAATAGAATTATTTATTTTAGTTATTTCAGGTACTTATATAGCGCCATCAATTTACGCAGCACTTTATTATTATTTTATTATTATTATTATACAGGATTTATATAGCGTCAACAGTATACAATATAAAAGGAGACAATACAGTTACAATACAATAAAATACAAAAGGATTAAGAGGGTCCTACTCAGAAGAGCTTACAATCTAATAGGGTGGATCAGCCTATATATTGTACATTCACATCAGTCCCTACCCTCAAGGAGCTTACAATCAAAGGTCCCTAACTCAAATTCATACATACATATATTAGGGACAATTTAGTCAGGAGCCAATTAACCTACCAGTATGTCTTTGGAGTGTGGGAGGAAACCGGAGTACCCTGAGGAAACCCATGCAGGCACAGGGAGAACATGCAAACTCCAGGCAGGTAGTCTCATGATTGGGATTCGAATGAACAGCGGCAGCCTGTCCATTAAGGGCGCACGGGCGCCGCTCCCTCATCCATGCATCCGGCCCCCTGATCTACAGGCAGGGCGCCGGATGCATGGATTCCAATGGCGGGGGTGTGTTTTTTTGAAGCACGTGATTAGAGACAAAGGCCCTAATGGGCTTTAAAAAAGGGTGGGCTTGGGGAGCAGAGCACTGCGCCCCGATCCCACCCAGTTGTGTGACAATAGTGAATGAATATTCGCTATTGCCACAACGATCCTCCTTCTGGCCAATCAGGAAGCAGCACCCAATTGGCTGAAAGGACAGGCGATCCTATTGGACGCCTAGGAGGAGGAGGAGGAGGGAGGAGTAGGGTTGCCACCTCTTCCTTTTAAACCCGAACACATATGAATTACACAGGTTCTGAGGCTAATTTAATTCAGATAAGACACCAAGTGAGTTGAATCACCACCTTAATCAGCCACACAACCTGTGTAATTAATATGTGTTCAGGTTTTAAAGGGATGAGGTGGCAACCCTAGGGAGGAGCCCGCAACCCGCCTGCTGCCCGCCACCCGTAGGAGCCCACAACCCGGCTGCTGACCGCCACCCGTAGGAGCCCCCAACCCGGCTGCTGCCCGCCACCCGTAGGAGCCCGCAACCCGGCTGCTGCCCGCCACCCGTAGGAGCCCGCAACCCGGCTGCTGCCCGCCACCCGTAGGAGCCCCCAACCCGGCTGCTGCCCGCCACCCGTAGGAGCCCGCAACCCGGCTGCTGCCCGCCACCCGTATGAGCCCGCAACCCGGCTGCTGCCCGCCACCCGTAGGAGCCCGCAACCCGGCTGCTGCCCGCCACCCGTAGGAGCCTGCAACCCGGCTGCTGCCCGCCACCCATAGGAGCCTGCAACCCGCCTGCTGCCCGCCCGTAACGGATGGGGAAAGTGCCTTGGGGGGGGTGGGGGGGCGGTGTGCCGCCGACCAAGCGGGGGGTGGTTGTTTGCCGCCCCCCCCCCCCAAAAAAAAAACGCCAGCCGCAGCTGCGACCCTTTTGCTGCTAGACGAAAGTGCTAACCACTACACCACCATGGAATAACCACCATCTTCACCCCTGAGGACTGACACATTACACATTGCCACATTGCACGTCGCTGCTCAACAGTATTCATTACCAAATACATTTTTTTTTTCTAACGCCAATACACCATTTCTTTTAGTTCTTATCCAAATGTGACTTTGATAACAATATTATTATGTATAAAGAAGAAAAAAGTGTTTTATTTTTTTCAAAGTGATGGCAGTGAAAGCCCTTTGTATATGTGAAGAAGGTGTGTGATGTGGAAGTTAGTGTGTGAAGAGCTGTATGAAGGAAGGAGTAGTGGGATCACATAAGCCCTCAGCAAGCCTCTGCACACTATATAGACAGCAGCAGCTGGCTGTGCTGCAGGAAGTGATATGCATTGGTCTTCCTGCACAGGTCCCTCCTCCAGGAAGAGATGAGATTGTGCCACTGTCAGCCTGGGAGAATGGATTAGACTGTGCTTCTAACGTCTTATCTGCTGCATACAAACCTAGAGGTGACAGGCTGCTGCTATTCCTCCCCTCCCTCCCTCCATAGTCACACTATGCAATAGTCTGTGCATTCTCCTCTGCCTGAGGCTGCCTTATACTTTGTCTGAGAAAACTTCTCCCAAAGTGTGCAGTGTAGTGTGCTGGGACTGCCATACTTCTGGAGTGTCTATGAACCATGACAAGGTAATTACTTTATATGTACAAACATCATTGTAGATTGTTATTAGATTGTGGTGTGCTCGTATTATCTCTACACAAGTCTATCAGATGCATGTGCTTTGTAGTTGTATTTATTATTATAATACAGGATTTATATAGCGCCAACAGTTTACGCAGCGCTTTACAACTTGAGTCATATTCCTTTACACTAATTGCTCTGATAGCGACCATACACGTAACAATGTATTGGAATGCGCTCGGACCTAGAGTTGTCGTTAGGACAAACACGATCGGTTTAATAGAAATTTTTCTGATCGGTCTGAATGGAAAATCTGTTCGTGAGGAACTAGATAATTTTATTATGATTGATATGCTGCAATTGAATGATCTTTTTGGTCGTCTAATAGTATTTGATTAGACAGTGTATTTTTAGACAATACGATTGTATATAAAAATTGTTACCAACAATAAGTGAGAATACACTTTTATGAAATTTTTGAACAATCAACTTTACATTTACCAACACTTTGTAATATGAGCAGCTACCTAATCAATTTGTATCCAGTCAAGCAGGTACTACTAGATACACTACATAGTTGGTAGATACAAAGGAAATTTTGTGCAATCAGATTGTTGTGTGTGTGGTGTTTAAGGATAAGTTCCGGCGTGTTCTCAAACAGCACATGCAGAGCCCGCCAAGAAGTCGGCACTGCAGAGCACTAATCACAGACAGTGAGACATTGTCCCAATGCGCGGCTGCAGAGATCGGGAAATGTCTCACTGTCTGTGATTAGCGCTGTGTAGTGCCGACTTCCTGGCGAGCTCTGCACGTGCTGTTTGCGAACACGCCTGAGCTCATCCTTAGTGGTGAGCTTAATGATAGTAATACACACCAGCACGCTCTACGAGATCGCATGTGCAAATCTCATGCGATGTTTGTGAGATGTGATTTCAGCCATACAGATTGTAAATTCACACAGGACCCTTTTTTGGTCCACACAAAAATCATTTCCCACGCGATCCGATTCATGTCCGAACTGTCAGTTTGCAGTACGATATGCGAGCTGAAATGGGGATGTCATTAACAATGTATTGACACTCCCGGCAGTTCGCATAAGGCAGTGTGAACGGCTGTGTGAGTCGGGTGCGTTGCGGGGATTTGCAGGATTAGCGCATTGCACAAGTGTGAACTGCCTAAAAGCCCGTATGCACAATCAGAATATTGTACAAAAAATACAACTTTTGAAGCAATCGTACAATAATCTGATCGTTAGTACACTTTAGTTAGTACAGCTTTCATCCACAATTATCTGAAGGGACAAACGTGAAACTTTTTCTTGTACGATACCAGATCATGCGCTTTTCATTTAAAGAGCAGGTAAAACTTCCTATACTGACTTTTACCTATAGGTAAGCCTTACAGGCTTACCTGTAGGTACTGTAAATATCTCCTACACATGTACAGTTTAGGAGATATCAGGAGATGCCATCTCTATAACATGCACAGTTTAGGAGATATTTACATTACACGCAGCCAGTTACATCACTGGCACATGCGTTCTGAAGGAACGGCCACCTGCATCGTGAACAACGGCTCCCGGATATGCGCAGGAGTGACATCATCGCTGCTCCGGACAGTCACAGATTCGGAGCACGTGAACCCAGGAGCAAGACGTGTGAAGATGGAAGCGGCTGTAGCGCTGATACCATGGCGCTAGAACAGCTTCGTTTTAAGGTAAGTTTCACATAATTTGCTAGTATGACGATCATTCCTCCAATAATCTCATCATATGTACTAGGCTCTAGTTTTTTTTTTTTTTTTTTTCCAGTGGATGCACGATTCAATCACATCTGCAAACAATCACATAGCCGTAACTTTCCTTTCAATTGATTTATATTCAATTTTGAGTCGATCGGCCAGGGCTTAATATTATTGATTTGTTTTGCATTAATCAGCAGCACTGAGATACTTTGTTCATGAAGACCATCTTCTTTTGATCAATCAGCTAATGAGATTACATGGTAAAAACAGAGAATCAATCAATAACGTATGATGATATCTTAAAGTGATATTAAATGGTCTTTTTTTTTTTTTTTTTTATAAAAAAATTAGACAACAGTAAAGTTTATTTTTTATATATATATTGTGAAAGATAATGTTACGCCGAGTAAATTGATACCCAACATGTCACGCTTCAAAACTGCGCCCGCTCATGGAATGGCGACAAATTTTACCCTTAAAAATCTCCATAGGCGACATTTAAAAACTTCTACACGTTACCAGTTTTGAGTTTCAGAGGAGGTCTGGGGCTAGAATTGTTGATCTTACTCTAACGATCACGGCGATACCTCACATGTGTGGTTTGAACACAGTTTTCATATGCGGGCGCGACTTGCGTATGCATTCGCTTCTGCGTGTGAGCTTGGCAGACGGGGCGATTTTAAATTTTTTTTTTTTTTTTCTTATTTTACTTTTTATTTTGACACTGTCCTATTTTAAAAAAAAATAAAAAAAATTGGGTCACTTTTATTCCTATTACAAGGAATGTAAACATCCCTTGTAATAGAAAAAAGCATGACACAACCTCTTAAATATGAGATCTGGGGTCAAAAAGACCTCAGATCTCATATTTACACTAAAATGCAATTAAAAAAAACCCTTTTAAGAGCATTGGGCAGAAGTGACGTTTGACGTCACTTCCACCCTCCAATGCTATGGAGCTGAGTGGGGGGCTATCTTCCCCTCACTCTGCATCCAGGCTCAGAGGAGAGCGGACGCAATCATCTCCGCCGCTACCAGCGGAAACGACCGGAGCGCGGGGGGGCGAATACGCCGCAGAGATGACTTTTATCTGAAAGTGGACCGTCCGCTGAAGAAGAGGATACCGGGTTATGGCAGCTAGCTGCTGCCATAACAACAATATTCCTCTTCAAACTGCCGACGTTATAACAAACATGTTATACTTACCTGCTCTGCGTAATGGTTTTGCACAGAGCAGCCCTGATACTCTTCTTCTAGGGTCCTCCGGGCATTCCTGGCTTCTCTCCCTTGACCAGTGCCTCCAATAGCAAGCCGCTTGCTATGGGGGCACTGGTCCATGTTCATAAGGCATATAGGCCCCTCTCTCTCTCCTCATTGGCTCACTGGCTATGATTGATAACAGTGGGAGCCAATGGCTTCCGCAGCTGTCTCAACCAATGAGGTGAGAGGGACCCGGGACAGCCGAGGCTCTCGTGCACATTGCTGGATGGAGAGGGCACTTAGGTTAGTATTACAGGGAGCTGTGGGGGGAGCAGCATACGGAAGATTTTTTACCTTCATGCATAAAAAAACCTTCAGCGTTTAAAACCACTTTAAATGTTGATCGAAATCGATTTCCCCTTGTGTGGTACATCGATCATATGGGGTGTCAACTATAGATTATATCCTTCAGAAGAGATGGATTTATTTTTGAATCCATAGTTTAGTGAAGCATGTATAGCTATTATTAGAATGATCTCTTACATATTCCTGATATGGCACCTGAGGTTCTGAGCATCCTGTTAACGTAGATCACTTTTCAGAGCGATAGCAAGGGCTGCCACCAGTGTAAGACCCCTTTCACACTGAAGCATTTTTCAGGCGCTACAGCGCTAAAAATAGTGCCTGAAAAAAGCCTCAGCTGCAAACCCAGTGTCAGCCTGAGTGCTTTCACACTGGGGCGCTGCGCTGGCAGGGCGTCACAAAAAGTCCTGGCAGCAGCTTCTTTGCAGTGGTGTAGGAGCAGTGAATACACCGCTCCTCCCCCGCTCCTGCCCATTGAAAACAATGGGGCAGCGCCATGATACTGCCGGCAAAGTGTCGCTGCAGTGCCGTTTTGCCAGTGGATTTAACCCCTTTTCGGTCAATAGCGGGGGGGGGTTAAAACTGCCCCGCTAGTGGCCAAATAGCGTTGCTAAAATGCCGGTAAAGGGGCGCTAAAAATAGCGCCGCTTTACTGCTGATGCCCGGGGCAACTCAGTGTGAAAGGGGTCTAAATGGCCCATAAACTTTAGCCCTGGCTGGTTCGCAGCTGAGAAATGTGAAGTGCTTTTCTAGAAGTGCTTCAACAATAGAAATCAGGAATGCCATTGTATCTTATGGTGCCTTATTCCATTAGCAGCCCAGGAGAGGAGTTTCTGTAACCCAGATTGCCCTGCTGATTATTGAGGCCCATGGGAGATTCACAGCATCAAGGGTTTGGATCATACAGCTATTCCATTTGACTACACCTGTCTGGATGTTCCTTTCGTTCAAAGCAAAGGCCTGGCTGGGCTATAGCCATCCGCTTGCTTCCGCTTGCCATCTGGTAAGCAAGTTTTTCATTAGGTGGTGGCACTGAATAAGGATTTAGCTCACCTGGGTGTTTAGTGCAGATTTGTTTGAACTGCATTTCACTATTCTGGAATATACAAGCCATTGTTGTTCTGCATCTTTATATAGCGCAGCTTCTCTCTTTTTTTTTCCATCTAATTTGTGCAATTTTTGCTATATTGCTGCTGCTTTTTGGACTTTGATATTTTCAATATATAACTTTGAATGTTAAATCATTATTGTTCTACAGATCTAGCGCGTTTTTTTTCCTCTTTATCTTATGGTGCCTGTTCACACCTGATCAGGGTGGATAAAAATCAATGATTTCTTTGATTTAAATCTGATTTTTTTTTTTTTTTTTTATTTAAATCAAATTTATTTAAATAAAATGCTTTTTTTCTATTTAGGATACATTAATAATTTAGTTTATTCAGCATGAAATGGAGCTTAGTTATGTAGCATGAGGCTGTATATTCTGCAATACTTACATTTTTGGTAAACTCATTCAATGAATCCAAGCTCTGCAAGCTGAGCTAACATGCACTGCATTGATGCATTCACACAATTTCACAGTAACCATGAGATAAAACAAGGTTTAAAAAAAAAAAAAAAAAAAAAAAAAAAAAACTTCAGGAATATTCCTTTATCCCATTGTTTTGCAAATCTGTACACTACAAACTGTATGATTGAATTGGTTCTGATATCGTTGTTTTACTAACCTGACAGCTTATTATTCTAAATAGGAAACCTTTGTTTTGTTTGCATATATTAAAGATTCTAACTACCAGCAAGAATAAGTCCAGTAAGAATATGTAAAGATCACCTGTCATTTCAGATCCATCATGGCAGCCCCTGTTAGTGGGCATCCACTCACCTGCTCCGGCCACGTCCCTCACCTTGTTGTGTCACTGCCACATCACCAGCCGTCCTATTAAAGTGAATGGGACTGTCGGTGAGTCAACAGCAGGTCAGAGGAGGAGCCGCTGGGGGACAGAGATGACAGTTTCTCTTTAAAAATTATGATTTAAATTGAGTTGATTTAAATCAAACACACCCTGCACTGGATCGTCGTGTCGCTTCAAAAATACATAGACTATTTTGGGCCACGTCACACATTTTTTGGTCTCTATAGACTTTAATTCCTCATTGATGAGGGAATCCTCCCTGCTGAGGTATTGTATTCTGAAAGCAGGAAGCTTTCCCTGCTGTCAGAGTACACTGATCAGCTTTGCAGGCTGTAGCTTTGCGCTCTGACCCTATATCTTTCACCTGGAGGGGTCAGGAAGGGACTGGACACATTTTCATTTGTGTGTGACCCTCCCTGTTCAACAGAAGCCAACCATTAGATTGACTTCTGACGAATAGACACACTGGAAAACAAGAAATTACAGCCACTGATCAGTGTGTTCTGAAAGCAGCAGAAGCCACTGTCAAAATACAATGTCTGGGCAAGGGGATTCTTCCATCCACCTCGCTTGTGTGGATGGAGGAATCTGTCAATTTGGGTATACATTTAAAGGTTTTAAAGGATAAGTTCACCTTTCTACAAAAAATAATAAATGTACATCTTTTTGCAGATAAAAAAAATTGCATTTGTTGTAGTAGGAGACTGTAAAGCGTTGCAACAGTGATCAGCAGATCCCTGGTACAGTGCAGGTCTCCTGCAGACTGTCAGTGTTATCTACCTGCTTGCCTGTACATCCCCTATGGGCAAGCCAATACTCGCTGACAGGAAGAATCGATGAACTACCACGGTGATCCACAGCGCCGTGATAGTTCATTGAGAACCACAAGCTCACAGGCGCTAAGGATGTGTCAGGGCTTGTAGTTTGTTCGGACATACAGAGCTCTGTGTATGAATGACGCGGCCGTGTGGGCGGAGCCCTGCACGGCCTCGCTGTTTTCAAACAGTGACAGCTAGTACGGGGAACCACAGGGAGGGGGACTGCAGCATTGGGAACATGTTATATGTTCCACCCTAAAATCGGGTGGAATATATAACATTTTCCCAAAGGTGAACTTACCTTTTAACCCACTGGTTGAATGAGAAAAAGACAGATCTCCGCATCAATACAAGCAAGGTTGATGCAGGGAATTCTCCTGCTGTTCACCAAACCCCCCTTTAGAATACACAGATCATCACTGCAGCCATTGGCTCGTTAGACCAGATAACCAGATTCTGTCAAATTTTAATACCAGTGTACTGGACTTAAGTTTTTTTTCTTTGTTCTGCCAGCAGGCTGACGAATATAAACTGACTGTCTATGCCCAGATAAGTCAAGAATGGAGAGAAGAGATTTCAGAAATAGGCAGTAGTATGTTTCACTAACCATAATTAGAATACCAAGGAGATCTATTTGACCCTATTTACAAATAGGACTTTATAGTTCCATACTTGAGCCTAGGTTCACATTGGAGCTGGACGGAAATTGTGCGAGTTCAGCTGAACTTGCACAATTTCATACCTGCATGTCAGTTCAACTTCGGGGGCAATTTCAGAGACATCTGTGCGGGTTCCTGCGCAGATGTCTATGGAAATCGGACCCTGAAGTCACCAAAAGTAGTACAGAAATTACTTTTGGGAACCAAGTCTTGTTGCACCAATTTGGACGGTGCCATTGCCGTCAATAGCCGCCAATTTGACATGTCAAGTCACATCAGTGTGAACCTAGGCTGAAGAAAACAAACCTGTTTTGCAAGCCAACTGTCAGGTTCCATGTTGTCAAGACAATGAAGAAACTATCGCTGAAATTTGACACATTTAGAACCCCTGGTGCTTTCCACTGGGCTGCTATAGTGTGGATGGCTGTCATCAAAATACAATTGAACATCCATGGAACTGGAAAATAAAATGACAACGTATAAGATAATTGGATAGTTATTATAGCATACCTCCCAACTTTGAGATGGGAACGAGGGACACCTATTAGCAAAAGTATGTAGGCATGGGACACACACCCTGCCACGCCCTCTTTAAAAGAGAATTATACAAAAAAAAAAATTAGTTAAACCCAAAAGTGCTTTTTTTTTTTTTACCACTACTATTCTTTTATATTGGCTTTTAAAATGTACAAATGCAGCAATTTAGAAATTGGATGAAAGGTTTAGAACTGGGAAAGTGCATTTTGTATACAACTATATAGATTAGACCAAAATGAGGGACAAATGAGGAGGAATGAGGGACAGAGGGACATTGTTCAAAATCAGGGACAGTTGGGAGCTATGTTATAGAGCTGTGTTAATTAAAGCTGTAGTTTATCAGCACCATATAGCCAAACCGTTTTCAGCTCTAAGGACACCGATTGATCTGAGGAGGGCAGCAAGACCTTTGACTTTCCATATTTTATCCAAAGGGTTGGCTACACCACTTACACATGGACTAAGCTCCTGAGCGCAAGAGATTATTTTGTGTTGTTTATCAGCACCAAACGCATTAGTTATGTCTACTAGTATGTATCTCATTACATTACTCATTACAATACTACAGATGGCTGCTTCTGATAAAATTCTTCCTGCTGTGTCTCCTTCACAGCCATAGGATGCTGTCTGCTGGCGCTGTGAGGGCTAACGGTGGCCTCAGCTACAGAGAAAAGTTTCTCCGCTAGTGTCAGAGAAGTACTTACCGAGGCCGAGATGCCGAGAGCGGTTCACCCTTGCGACTAAGTGCAGTCCACCCCCTGGAGGTGGTACAGGGAATGGATGGCACAAAGAGGCACAGGCTACCCAGTAGGCAAGCGTATACTTGCTTGGTAGTTCTTACAGGGATGAGCAGCTGCACAGAGACTGGCAGACGGGATGACTTGCTGCAGAAGAGTAACAGAATGTCCAGAACCAGGCTGAGGGTCAAACACAGAAGATCTGTAAATTCAATCACAGGCTGAGGTATGGTGTCTGGGAGACACAAGGCAAGTCCAGGTCACAAGCAGAGGGTCAAGGCAAGGAGACAGGAGGCAGATCCGGGTCACAGGCAGAGGGTCAAACACAGGAGACAGGCAGAATCCGTTAAACAGGCCGAAGGTCACGTCCAGGAGAAAAGCAAAAGAGTCCAGATCAATCCGGGTCACAGCAGGCAATAAGGTACAGGTAACAGGATCAAAGTATAACAGAAAGCTGAAGCCAAACCAGCAATTTGTCTGAGCACAAGAGCAACTTTTATAGGCCAGCCCAAGGGTCATGTTGGGCGTGCGCCAGTGCGCCTCGCACATGCGCGCAGGAATGCAGCCGAAGTGACTGGAAGGATTATTCTCCTGACAGCTAGCCTGTCCCCTTTTGCCCTCTCCACTATTCACATAACCTATATTTCTATTCTTCCACAATGCACCGCATTCTGTAAATGGTCATAACTGCTCCTCCTCCAGTCACAGAACATGTTGCATTGTGGGACAATAATATTAGGAGTTCTGTGAATGGTGGAGAGGAGAGAAGGGGGCGGGCAAGGGGCACAATTTTTATCATTAGCAGCAGCTGCTGTTAACCTTCATAGCACCTGAAGAAAGTTGCTCAGGGCAGTATTCTGTGGCTGAGTGGGCACAGCAGGGTAGACTTGGGCCCGGTTCACACTGGTGCGACATGTGCTTTGACTTTGACAGCACATGTTGCATCACAACTCGCGCCCCCATTAAATGCAACGGAACCATTCTAATAGAAGCGACTTGAGTCGTTCCAACTTAGAAAAAGGTTCCTGCACTACTTTTGGTACAACTTTGCCACGACTTGCAGTGACTTCTGTTTAAAGAAGTCCTATGCAGGTCGTGCTGAAGTTGCGCTGGGATGTCTGCTTTAAGGTCTCAAGGAAGTCGCAGCAGTGTGAACCGGACCTACATACTATGACACAAAACTAATGTGTTGGTGCTATAGCCCCCCAAAAATTGATTAAATCAATGTTTAACCACTTGCCAACCAGTCAACAGTATTTTTACTACTGGTCGGTGGCTTGAGCGGGCGCCATGACCTGGATCTCGCCCTGCTCATGCGCACTCCACGCACCCCTGGGGATCTGCAACCACTGGGGTTGATTTACTAAAGGCAAATCCACTTTGCACTGCAAGTGCACTTGGAAGTGCAGTCGCTGTAGAGGTGCACTTGGAAGTGCAGTCGCTGTAGATCTGAGGGGAAGATCTGAAATGAGTGGAAGCTCTGCTGATTTTATCATCCAATCATATGCAAGCTAAAATGCTGTTTTTTTTATTTTCCAATCCTTCCACAGAGGATTGCAGTGCTGGGCATCGCTGTAAGCCTGTCCTGTTGATGGGTTAAGCACAATCCTGAATTATCTGTGCTGGGACCTGTGTGCTAGTGCAGATGGTTTGCATCTCCAGGATCTTCGCTGCAGACGAAACACTTCTACACCTGAGGGTGAGCTGGCAACGTAGGTTGTTGATGTTGGTCCAGAAAAGTAAAATCTGGGGCTGCACACTCCTCTTGCTGTCTAAAGCTTACAAGATATTTTAGTTTCAGGGTATATGTGTCTTATTGCCCATTTCTTCCACACACCCTGGTAAAGTGCCCCCGTTTTGTATCCCTGGCTCCACTCACTCATCTGCGGGCCAGGGACCAGCATAGCGGGTCCTGTCGGGTAGGCGGGAGGAAGAAGAGCTGACGCACTACTCCCCATCTTGTTCCTGACATGGAAGCGACGTTTATAACGTATGTAAACACACAAATCCCTGTTCTGTGAGGAGAGACAGATCGTGTGTTCCTACTAGCTAGGAACCACGATCTCTCATTTCCTCTAGTCAGTCCATCCCCCTACAGTTAGAACACACACTAGGGAACACAGTTAACCCCTTGATCGCTCCCTAGTGTTAACCCCTTCCCTACTAGTGACATTTACACAGTAATCAGTGCATTTATGTAGAAGAATACATATCGGCCTGAGGGGGGAAAAAAAAAAAACTGAGGAAAAAATTTTGCCTTTTTAAAAAAAATTTGGGGATATTTATTAAAGTGCAAAATATTGTGTTATTATTTTTTTTTTTTTTTTGTGGAGGAGTTTTTATGCTCCCCTGACTGTCCTATGAGGCTGGATGACCCCTGTCTTTCTGTCTGTACAGTGCTGATTGACCCTGTGCTGATCACATGCACCCTCCTAAAAATAAAAAATAAAAACTCTCTAGTAATACATACCAAACTGAGCATGTGCAGAGTGCCTCCAAGGCTCTGTACTATCAGTAGATGAGATGGGGATGTAATCAGAGAATAAGAGAAGAACAAGCTCAAACAGCCATTTTACAGAATGCAGAGAATTAACCCCTTAGGTTCCACAGTGAGTATAACAAGCATACTTTACTGCATATACAGACTGATTTTACTGTTGTGGGTTCAGTACCATTTTAAGACACTGCTCCTACTATAGCATGGAAAAATCGCATTTGCCAGCCACTCTATATAAAACTTGTTTATGCATAGCATATGTAGTCTAGTGGTGATGTGATATCAGTATCTCATGGGCCTTCATGTATGCGATTTAAATTTTTTGTTATGTGCTAGACAGTAAAATGGGTTTTATTAAAAGCTGGTGGAATTCTCCTAAACGGTGTTGCCTAATTTAACATCATGTCTTGTATATAGTTATATACAGACTGAAAATAAACTACATATGTTAATGACTTGACATGTTTTTGCCCTTTAGGTATTAACACCTATATTCTGGAATGGCTGAAAACCCACACAATATTCTGCACTTACAGTTGGACGATGGGTCATTTATTGAAGGAGTAAGCAATCAAGTGATTGCTGCAGTTGTACTCAGTCTGAGCTTTGTAGCTTCGCTCATCTATTTTCTCTTAAGGTATGTGCACAAAGCTTGATTTGTACTTGTCTGGAATAATGTATATAGTATGTTATGATGTCATGCTGCTGAGTGACTTGTTTAAGGCTGGGTTCACACCTATGTGAATTGGATGTGGGTTTCCTTGCATTCAATTTGCATGACAGGAGAATGTGACCGGCTCTCTATGGAACCAGTTCACATATCTCCGGGGCGGCTGCAGAGTGCACTGCACAGAAACGCTGTGTGTCTTTGGCTCCGTTTCAGGGCTGAATTCAGGCAAAGATTCATCCCTGAAATGGAGAACAGGGACGCACAGCATTCCTGTGTGATCCGCGGCCGTCTTAGGTGTGAACCCAGCCTCAATCCAAATGTTATTAAGTCAGTGCAGATATTTGCATAACCTTCAATGCTATGTGCACTAACACAATGTGCAGGTATTTTTGGAGAAAATTACCTGGCAGGAATTAAATTTGTCTTTACCAGGGTTATGCATTTATATCAGTAATGTGTGTCTTTCTGTGATGTGTAATTACATTTATTTTAGACTATTTTATTGCATTGACATCCACAGCATCCCTACAAGCTGGAAAATCAGTTTAGGAAGGTCATGCTACCCACAAAGAGTATGCAGTGCAGCAGGCCCTATTGTAAATTTATATATTGATAGAAAGCTCTTTTATTAGGCTGCAGACACCAAAAAAAAGCTCTAACAGTCAGAAGTGGTTCTCTCCTTACATTGCATATCTGATGCAGGACGTGCTTCTATTGCCCGGTTTGAGATAGCCCAGCGATGACTACAGCAGAACAGGGTCAGCAAATGTGGAGGTTGATATACTGTGTGATCATTATCTCTACATTAGCTACCTGGCATTACAAATCTATTCCTGGTATACTGGAAAAGGGAGTCTGGGAATTCGATCACATGTCAAGACTTTCCGGTTCTTGGTTTTAGGCTACTCCAATGTAGCTTTAGCAGTGTGTTTAGATTCATTGTCCTGCTGCAAGGTGAACCCATCTCTAGTCGTGGGAATTTTTCGGAGTGTCCAGGTTCTAATATTCCCATGGAGAATTTCTCCCATCTTAGCTGTGGATCGTTCAAAGCTATTTGTCTCTTTGTTCCCTGTCTGAACAAGACCGTACTTATTTACCACTGAACATTGGTGGCTGTAGGTAGAGTTTCAATTGTGTCATTATTTCAATTTTTTAATAATGACTGTACATAACACTGTGCTACAGGGGATGTTCAGATTTTGGGATATTCTTTGTAACCACACCTGATTCACGTTTCTCTAGAACTTTAATGACATCTTGGTCTTCGTGATCCTGTATTATTTAGATCTGTTGTTCTAGAAACCTCTGAGATCCCCCAGAAACAGGTGCTCATTTTGAGATTATATGACATTTTAATTGCACAAAGGTGGACTTTGAAGGGGATTTTTTCATACCACACTGTGCCGCAGTGCACGTGCCTTTTTGCAATGAGATGCAAAGAATGGCTTTAACTCTTCTCTATGCATGAAAATAGGTCTTGCTGCATGTTCTTGCAGTGCAGCTGTTAAAATACCATTTTCTTTATTGTACATCACAGGACAAAGGGCCATAGTATTAACTATATGGGTATATAGGCACCTTCAGGTGATGGACACTTGCATACCTAATACAGACAGTTCACTCCCTATATAACCCCTCCTCCTACCAGGAGTACCTCAGTTTTTTTTTCGCCAGTGTCTAAGGTGTTGGTCACGAGTGAAGATGTGCTCTGAAGAGCTCCGCTGGAGGGTTCCTGATTGTATTTAAATAGCCTCCACAGACCGGATCCATCCAAAGTGCCACTGAGGCCAAGGTGGATGATACCCGGGCCTCATATAGGAAGAACAAAGTTTTGCCTGTAATGCCTCTCCTTGCAGGGCTGAACCCCGGAACCCAGGGCTTTGGTCATGCTTGCATTACCTAAATTTTTTCCTGGCGGGGTGCTAATAAGGGAGTGGAACCCCGATAAAAAGGGACCCGGTCCTTGAAGGTTTGCTAAACGCCGCCCGCCATGATGGGTGAAGGTTGGATCTGTCTGTTATCAGCTGAATCCTGCGGCGAGGATAAGGTAAGGGAAGGACCCTAGGAACTGTAAAAGTCCACCTATGTTTTTTTTTCTTCCTTGAGGCATGTTGTTATGCCTTAAGTTCTCCACTAGAGGAAGTAAATGCACATATCTTTTAACGTTGCCTCTCAGTCAGCTCTGTGTCAGATGAATGAAAAATGTAGAAACCCCACTGAATCCACTGCACTAATAATTAAATTAATGAACCATGGTTGATGCGTCTAGTAGACGGATACCTCCTGTAATACCAATAGTTATGTGGAACTACAAAATATTAAGACAAAGAGATGTCTCAAGAATGGTAAATAATCGGAGGGTCAGCTACAGTCTATGGTACAAATATATAAGACTTTATTGATGAAAAAAGGAAGATTAAAGCGTGAGGTTTATCAGAGGTGACACAGCTTATAACCACTGTGCTCGAATCACCTCCCCACACACTCCACAGACCAAATTCCCCCCCTCACAGATGTAGGATACTCAATAGATGTTAAGTGTTTGAAAAATATTCATTCAGGATAACTCATTGCTGTCCAGTAATGTGGTTTCAAAATAAATACTTGATGGACATATCATACATAGCTAGTATTCCCATATAGCCATGAGTTGGCCACTAATATCTTGTGCACGGATCCTGATAGAATTATTCCCTGCATTGATCAATACAGATCATATATTTGAATGGAATGACAGCCCCACAGTCAGTCCCAGTATTTCTGGGTGTGCTCCAACTTGCAGCTGAAAAGGAATTTAACCCTGTATCTTGTTATGTAGCTACATGATATCATGAAAGACAAGTCTTATACGGATATAAGTTTCCAGTTGTTTCCTTTTATCCTGGCACAAAGAGGCTGATCGTCTGCTCAAAGTGTAGGCAATGATGAATCTATATATATTCATATATATATGTATAGCAGAGCTGTATATGGACAATGTCTCTCAATAAGCAAATATCCTTCCTCCGCTCCAACAATTTTTTGATATAGCAGCTGGGGTGTAGCAGTAGAGATTAATTGAATTAGTATGGAAGTATGAAAAGTTCACCTTGCAAAGGTGCTTACCCCTCCTTGGGTCATGCAGTTTGTTGCAGCGATTTCACAGGAAAAAGGCTCTGTATGGTCCCTCTGTGCGATTTCCCTTTCACAGCTGTTGTTAGAACGTTGGTGTGTAGATAGGATATCTATTTTCCTCATGTCCGCAAGATAAATGGAGCATTCACTATTCAGTTGTAGGGAGATTGGCTGTATAGCTGACAAGAGCCATTCCTTATAGTAATCAGTCTCTATAAGTCTAGGTGCAGGGGCAAAGTGTCACCATATCCCACGATGAAAAACACCAGGAGTCACCTCATGGGTCAGTGAGGGGGACTGGAAGAGAGAGCAGGGGTGAGCTGGCGTCAGCCGCGTCGACGCTTGCATTTCGTGCAGTTCACCTGCACTTCATCTGTGTCACATGCCTAAGTCAGCAGGTGTGTGGTCTCATTCATGCAGCTTGTCAGGGGATTACTATCCAGGAAATAAGTTTGCCTTTTTTCTGCATTCTTCCCCCTGAGGGAAAGGGGCTGGCAGGTACATCAGCAGTTGTAACCAGCCCCCTAATTCCCCCCCTCGGGGAATGCGGTGGCTGCCCATATATGTTGTGTGGCAAGCCAGGGTGAGTCATTGGAACAAATTGGTGGTGCAGCTGCTTCTCAAATCTTGACCCCCTGTATACGTGACTGATGATGCCTTTTCCTCTGCCCTGTTGGGCCTAGAGGGAAGATTAGCTGCTTTAATCACATCCTCCATCCAAAAGGATAGGAAGCGTGTTAGATACCCTCCCCCACCTTAGATCCTTTACCAAGGGAACAGTGGGTAGAGGATGAGGTGTTACTCTCTGGCGATCAGGAAGAAAGACATACCGATTACTCCTCTGCAGAGGAAACAACGGTGGATGAACCTTTTTCAGCCTCACAATCTGAAAAATTGCTGATGCAATCTCTTACGGAGATGGTTTGTTCCATTTTCAAGCTACCCCTAACGGAGTCAGCTGGAAGTTCCATTTCTTCTTTGGGTTTCTTAAATCCTTCACAGCCTTTACATGCGTTTCCTGTCCATGCATTATTAGAACAGCTTATTTATGATGAATGGGATCACCCGGATAAGCATTTTCTCCCTCCAAAGAGAGTCTCAGTTCTCTATCCCATGGAGGAGAAATTCAGCAAAAGATGGAATTATACCAGCAGTTGACGCTGCGATTTCCAGAGTGAATAAAAGTCTAACTTAGACAATGCACAAATGCTTAAAGATCCAACAGATAAAAGGTTGGAATTCTTGTTAAAATCCTCTTTTTCTTTAGCAGGTGCGGTTGCTCAGCCTGCAGTTGCTGCAATAGGTATCTGTCAATCCCTAAAGGACCAGTTTAGACAGGCCCTTAAAGAGGTTCCTGTACAGCAAGCCCGGGGTTTGGCCGAACTACCAAGAGCATTATGTTTTGCCATAGATGCCATTAAAGATTCTATTCACCAGGTCTCCCGGCTTGCGCTTGTACTAGTACACATGCGTAGGATCCTGTGGTTAAAAAATTGGTCAGCCGAAGCATAATCCAAAAAGCTTCTGACTGGTTTTCCTTTTCATGGGGATCGGCTATTTGGGAATGATTTGGACAGATACATCCAAAAGATTTCATGTGGGAAAAGTACTCTCTTGCCAGTTAAGAGAAGGAGTAAACGCCCTTCATTTAAGCGGACTCTTTCTCCTGCGCCAGGGGCATCCGCCTCTAGGCAGTGGCGATGGCGTCCGCCGTCAAAGTCTAGAAGAAAGCCTCAGGGTCAGGCCCAGGCACAAAAGAAGTCCTGGGGCTGGAAACCTGCAAAACAGGATTCTAAAGCCTCATTATGAAGGGGCGTCCCTGCTCTACAGTTCTCAGAAGTCTGGCAAGAGGAAATTCAGGACAGATGGGTCATCTCCACGGTGTCTCTAGGGTACAAACCAGAATTTCGGGAGTTTCCACCGTCTCATTTTAAGGTCAAACATTCCCAAAGATCCAGGGAAAAGGCCATCTCTGTTTTGGGCACTAGACCGATTACTGGCTCGGGGGGTGATCATACAAATCCCCACAGAAGAGCAGGGTTTGGGGTTTTATTCAAACCTCTTTACGGTACCAAAACCAAATGGAGATGTCAGACCCATTCTAGATCTAAAAGAATCTAAATCGGTTTCTGAAGATCCGCTCCTTTCGCATAAAGTTGATCAGGTCGGTAGTTTCTTTCCTACAAGGAGGAGAACTTCTGGCGTCTATCGACATCAGGGATACATATCTGCATGTCTCTATATTTCCCGCTCACCAAAGGTTTCTGCGGTTCGAGGTAGAACACCATAATTCTCAGTTTGTAGCCTTGCCCTTCGGGCTAGCTACAGCACCCCGGGTGTTTACAAAAGTTCTGGCTCCACCTCTAGCCAGGTTAAGGGCATAGGGCATAACAGTCTTGCCGTACCTAGACGATCTATTGCCAATAGACCAGTCGGTGGCTTGTTTGGAGCAAAGCGTGCGCATTACAACCAGATACCTGGAAAATCTGGGATGGATTCTCAACCTAGAGAAGTCTTCCTTTAAAACCGCTAAAAAGGCTGGAGTATTTGGGTCTGATCATAGACACAGCCCAGAAAAAAAGTGTTCTTGCCTCAGGCAAAGATCAGCTCCATAAGAGAGTTGGTGCAGATGGTCAGGTCGAAAGGAGATCCCTCCCAAACCGTATCCTGTCTGCTTGGAACAAAACGTTTCAAGCTTTAGACTTGCCAATGCGGCTGTCCCCAAGGGTGTCCCAAAGCCTCAGTTGGTGGTTGGTAACCCAGAATTTGCTGAAAGGAAAATCCTTCAGACCAGTTATCTGGAAGGTGGTAATGACAAATGCCAGTCTTTCGGGTTGGGGAGCAGTGCTAGAAAAGACAACCATCCAAGGACAGTGGTCACGAACCAAAAAAGTCCTTGCCCATCAACATCCTAGAGATTCAGGCAGCAGGTCTGGCTCTAAAGGCCTGGACATTCAGGTTACATCCTGTCAGGATCCAATCCGACAATGCCACAGCTGTGGCTTACATCAATCACAAAGGGAGGTGAACCATATCCTAACTTGGGCACGGAACATTCCTTTCTGCCCATCAGCAGTTTTCATTTCGGGAGTAGAAAATTGGCAGGCGGACTTCTTGAGCCGCCAGCAGTTGCTCCCGGGGGAATGGTCTCTTCACCCCGACATTTTTTGGGCTGTTTGCCAGAGATAGGGGACTCCAGACGTAGATCTTCTGGCGTCCAGATTCAACATTAAGTTGGTCAACTTTGTGTCCAAGACAAGGGATCCACTCCCATGCAGGACAAATGTGTTGGTGACCTCGTGGGATCAGTTCTCACTGATTTATGCATTCCCCCCCCCCCCCCCCCCATTCAGTTGCTGCCACAACTTCTTTGCAGGATCAAGCTGGAAAGAAAACCGGTAATTCTGGTAGCCTCAGGATGATGGCCCCGGCTCAAAAACGTCCCAACGATTATCGATTTTGTGCCCATTAACTGGACAAAAAATGAACGAACTGTCTAAATTACCGAATTTCGGCTGATTTTTCGTATAGTGTATGGCCAGCATTAGACATAAATATCTATTGTTACTAAGATTTGGGGTAACATTTTTCATTTGATGACATACAATTATGTTTTTTTTCTCATGTTTTAAACAGAAATGAGCAGCAAAATATTCACCCTGAAAACCAAGAAAGGGTGAGAGCCATAAGAGAGCAACTACAAAATGAACAAGTGAGTTACTTTTCTTTTCCTTTTGAAGGGCACTAGGGATCCTAACCATTTTGAGTTTTTTTTTTTTGCCAACATAAATCCATGTAGATAATAAGGTGTTAGATCCTGCAACTGAAATACTATAACTGGTCTAAATAGGTATGCATGGATATTAAAAATTAAAGAAATATTTCAGTTTTTGGTGAACTCTGGGGTGTTAAAATGTTTAATGGTTCTTATAGAACTCGGTAGTGGTAATTTCTACTTTTTTTTTTTTTTTTTTTTATTGGAAGGGTCTGCACACCTGCATTGGCTGTTACAATCTATATATATTTAAATATAAATATATACAACAGGAGAGCACACTAAATATCAAAGTGGCAGGAACAGAGACAAGGATTATAAAAGAAACAATAGAAATCAGAAAGTTGTACAAGAGGCTAGTGGGTGACTAAAATGTATCAGGTTTTACCTATGAATATTTTTGGGTGGGCCAACCTTTTAATTGAGTTTCTTTTTCCTCTATTCTGGGCTAGAATGTAACTAAATGGGGTGTAGAGATTGTAACCGTGGTGAAGTTATGTTCTCCAGTACAGCTGCTAAATAACTTCTTAAAGGTGTTTGTAAAGGCAGAAGGTTTTTCATCTTAATGCATTAAGATAAAAAGCCCTCTCTGTCCAGCGATGTCCACGAGTGTCTCGGCCTCCGAGATAATCCTTCCTGATTGGCTGAGGCACAGCAGCGTCGCCATTGGCTCCAGTTGCTGTCAGTCAATGTCAGCTAGCCAATCAGGGGAGAGAGGGGGCAGGGCTTGGTGTCTGAATGGACACAGGCTGCTGTGACTCAGCTCAGGTGCCCCCATAGCAAGCTGCTTGTTGTGGGGGCACTGAGCAGGAGGAAGGGGCCTGGGGTCAGAGTGACCCGAGAAGATGAGGATCCAGGCTGCTTTGTACAAACCCACTGCAACAGAGCAGGTAAGTATAACATGTTTGTTGTTTTTATAGAGAAAAAAAAGGGAAAACTTTACAATCACTTTAAGGCAGTGGTGTCCAAACTATGGCCCTCCAGTTGTTAAGGAACTACAACTCCCATCATGCCTAGTCATGTCTGTGAATGTCAGAGTTTTACAATGCCTCATGGGAAGTGTAGTTCCGCAACAGCTGGAGGGCCGTAGTTTGGACACCCCTGCTTTAAGGGCTCATTCAGATGGGCGTATTTATGCAAAATCTTGCTGGCAGCAAGATCCTGTGTAATATCTTGTCTGTACATACAGTACTGTGCAAAATTGTAGGCAGGCGTGAAGAAATGCTGTAAAGTAAGAATGCTTTTCAAAAACATATATTTTGTTTGTTTATTTTTATCAATTTACAAAATGCAAAGTGAGCGAACAGAAGAAAAATCTAAATCAAATCAATATTTGGGGTGAGTACCTTTTTGGCTTCAAACCAGCATTATTCCTTACACTTGAACAAAGTCAAGTATTTTGTAGGATTAGAGTCAGGTGTCAATTATATGAAGCAAGTGCTAATGATCTACAATTTCATATGTAGGTTGTAACACAGTCATTAACTGAAACAGAAACAGCTGTGTAGGAAGCTTAAAACTGGGTGAGGAACAGCCAAACTCTGCTACTAAGGTGAGGTTGTGGAAGGCCGTTTCATGTCAGAGGACATACACCATGGCAAGACTGAGAACAGCAACAAATTACAAGGTAGTTATACTGCATCAGCAAGGTCTCTTCCAGGCAAAGATTTTAAAGCAGATTGGGGTTTGAAGATGTGCTGTTCAAGCTTTTTGGAAGAACAACAAAAAGGGGACATCAATCAGGACCGTAGACGCAGTGGTTGGCCAAAGAAACTTAGGGCTCCTTCACACGGACGTGTCCATGTACGGAGCCCGCTCTGCTCAGTGGGGGATCGCTCCGTTGATCCCCGCTGAGCAGGCAGATGACAGGTCCGTCGCTGCACACTGTGCAGCGACAGACCTGTCAGAGCGCCGCTCTCCCCTATGGGGGATCGAATGACGATGGACCGCAGAGTCCGTCGGCACCCGAACTGATCCGCAGACGGATGGAAAAGAAGGTTTTTCCTCCGTCACACTTTTTCGGAGCGGGTCGGATGTCAGCGGACATGTCACCGATGCTCCATAGACCTCCATGGAGTATCCGTTCAGGTCCCCCTAAAAAACGGACAGGCGGACCTGAACGGATCGGCCGTGTGAAAGAGGCCTTAATGCAGCAGAAGAAAGGCACAACGTACCTGCCAAGTTCCTTCAAACTTTATTTAGAAAAATTGATGCTGTTTTGAAGGCAAAGGGTGGTCACACCAAATATTTATTTGATTTATTGAAAGGGTGCCAGCTTTAACAACACATGCAAATGGTACCTACGTCCTATCAAATGGAAGGGAGCATGAGTTGAGGCTATTATGGACTTTCACGGTCTCGTACAAAGGCACAAAATATACACAATAAATATACACAAAATAAGTATAAAAATGTATTTTATTCCAAGAATATATTAAAACATACAAACCTCTAAAATAAAGACGTTTCTTATGTTCATTTACTTTCCATTTCGTTACTTGATAAAATTAAACTATTAACACTTGTATTTCTGAATGCATTCTTGATTTACAGCATTTTACACACCTGCCTAAAACCTTTGCACAGTAGTGTATATGCAGCTCAGGGCCAGTCATGTAAAAAATGTGTAATTGCACGTTGTTAACTCTGAATGAGCAGCATTCAGTAGGAATTCATAAATGACTGCTGAGGTCATACTGCACATGTATCGCTGACGACGGCCATCTGCGTTCTAACAACCAAGTAGGACACAGATGTGCGGGAAACTGCCGTCCTCTTTACACTCTTCAGGCCAACATCATTAGCCCCTCTTTTTAACTTGGAAGAACCCCTCCACTGGACATCCAAAGTTAACTGTCCATGTCATGCAGGCAATGACATGGACGCCTGAAAGAAAGACCCAAGCAGGAAGTAAACTCTGGGCACTGGAGGGTCTGCTTTTGGTAAGTGAAAAGGACCTTTTAAATCTCTTTTGTCAGTGATAGGTTGTGTTTTTTGTTAACTGTTTTGCAGTACCCACTGTAATTGTAACCAAATTATGCTTTAATAAATGTGTATGGCACCTTTCATATTAAGAAAGAGAGAACAATTACATGCCGATCACCACACCCCACATCTGTGGCTACTCTCGTTGCGTGAAATAGGACATGAGTAAAAATTGAATAAAACAATGACCTCCTGTTTTTTCTGCATGGTAAAATATGCATTTTATATGTGTATTTTGTGTTTTTCAGGAAACGGCAATCCCTGAACGGCATCAGTTTTACTCTGACATGTCTTGTCCAGTCTGTTTACAACAAGCCACGTTTCCAGTGGAAACAAACTGTGGACATCTTTTCTGTGGTAATTACAAATCTAAACTGAGCAGGGCTAGGACTGTGACTGTCTTCACAGGGAATGTGTAGGGTTTTTATTTACTGTACTCTGGCCTGCAAAAGTGAGGTGAACAAATTTCCAAAATGAAATCCGGGGACACCCAACTGACCATGGCCAAAGCACTACTGGCACCCACTTTTTTTGGCCCTGTACTCTGTACTAGTGTAGTGTTGACCTGCTGGCTTCAGGCCCAGAAGTGCACTGCAGATCATCATCGCAAAGAAGAACAAGGTGAAAAATAATCCATACCCTTGCCTCCTGCAAAAATGTCTATGCATGCCAAGAGGGGAGGGACCAGGAAGACCACGTGATTAGCATCTGACATAATCAGTAACCCCAGACACGGCCGGGAGCAGACACATTCCTCCCATCCTTCCTCCAGCTCCAGGCCAATCAAAGAAAGGGACAAATTTGGGGACACTTTTCCAGGATAGCCCTTAAAAATCAGGGACTGTCCCCTGAAACTAGGGGCATCAGGCCACCCTACTGAAAATGATCCCCCTCCCCACTCCTGCTCATACAATTCCATATAAAGTTTCAGGTAGACTTACAGTTGGAAAGTTATGATATTTCCTGTTAAACATATATTAGAGCTAATACCTGATTGCTATAAAAACATGCCCACCTGCTCCTTTGTTTTTTTTTTTTTTTTGCTTTTTTTTTATTTAGAAATTGGGTGTGTAATGAGGTAATGTTTAGGTTGCGTATACATTTAAATAAATATTGAACATCTCTTAACAGGTCCATGCATCATTGCATATTGGAGGTATGGATCATGGCTTGGTGCTATTAGCTGTCCCATTTGCCGTCAAACGGTAAGCAGAATTTTATGGTTCAAGTTAGGGACAGCATCTTATTGAGAAGTTGACAGTTGTCACAGGAATAAATGTGCTGATTGGAAGGATTTCCCTATATTCCTGTTCTGGTGGCATCTAAAACATTAGGATTTACCCTCATTTAAAATGATACTAAAGTTTCTTTTTTTTTGCTTAACCCCTCCACGCTGGCGTAACGCAAATATGCGGCCTTCGGCTTGAAACGGTTGTACCGTTTTTTTTTTTTGTCTCTTGTTTTTTTTTTTTTTTTGACCGACGGTTGACTTTGTTATGACAACAATCTATGCGGCTATGCAGCCACTTGACCGTTATCACAAACAGAGGAGCCCAGATCCTTCTCTTCTCGGGTCCCTCTTCGGCGCTCTTAGCCCCTCCCTCCTGACAAGTGCCCCCAGAGCAAGCAGCTTGCTATGGGGCACCCGAGACGCAGCTCCGTGTGTCCATTCAGACACGGAGCTGTGGCTAGGCCCTGCCCCCTCTCTTCATTGGCTCAATGACTTTGACAGCAGTGAGAGCCAATGGATCTCCACTGCTGTCTCAGCCAATGAGGGAGAGTCCCAGGAAGCTGAGTCTCTTCTACAACATAACTGGACAGAGATGGGTCTCAGGTAAGTATTGGGGGGGGCTGCTGCGCACCAAAGGTTTTTTATCTTAATGCATAGAATGCATTAAGATTAAAATAAAACCTTTCTGCCGTTACAATGACTTTAATTCCCGGTGACACTGATGGAGAGGAGTTCCGCCCCCCCCAAAAATAAATTTGAATGTCAGCAGCTGCAAACACTGTAGCTGCTGACACAGGACCCACAAAAAGTGGAGGAAGGCAAGAATTTGGGATTTTCAGATACCAAAGAAAATATAGATATAGAAAAGCAAAACAGTAAAACTGGATATAGCAGGATATCTAAAAATACATAATTTTATTAGACAACATTAAAATGAACTCTGAGACAGCAGGGACTATATAATGCAATAGTACAATACTGAAAGACATAGAAAATGAAAAAAATTGGAAAAAGGTCCACACAGATGGGTAGTAAACTAGTGCACCAACAGCAAAAAAAACCCCAATGCGTTTCAACTGTTTGTAGTCTTCCTCAGGGAGTCGACATTGGTTGATGGCTCAATAGAATCTCTGTAACAAATATGAGTCAATGATATAACAGATAAATATTCAGTTATAGGGATACAGTTCAGAAACATGGTTTTATGTATATGCCCTTACAATTCAAGAATAGTCCATACAGAGAGAGCAAGTAAGTATCACAAATTGGATATGTATGTAGGATTTTTCTGAAACAGACAGAACAAAACCCCCCCTCCACTGGTCAATAAAGGAGCACAAGGGATAGCATAAAGTCCCCAAAACACAGTGAGATCCTGTAATATATAAATAAAATGTCAAAAGAGTAAAGAAACATGATTGTAATGCACTGGCAAGGAGCAGACCAGTGTCAGAAATCATTAAATACATTAAAATATTGACAGTTTTACCAAAAATATGTGTATGAGACACACATTGAGGTATAAAAAATGGCAAGAAGGAATTTCCATGCGAATCATATAGATTAGCTAGAAAATAATGAACACGGGGATCATTTAAACAAATTTCTTTACCGCAAACCTTCCACAGGAAACACCATATTGGGGCCAAAAGCTTTCATCCTAATGCCCAGTACACACGGTCGGACTTTGTTCGGACATTCCGACAACAAAATCCTAGGATTTTTTCCGACGGATGTTGGCTCAAACTTGTCTTGCATACACACAGTCACACAAAGTTGTCGGAAAATCCCATCGTTCTAAACGCGGTGACGTAAAACACGTACGTCGGGACTATAAACGGGGCAGTGGCCAATAGCTTTCATCTCTTTATTTATTCTGAGCATGCGTGGCACTTTGTCCGTCGGATTTGTGTACACACGATCGGAATTTCCGACAACGGATTTTGTTGTCGGAAAATTTTATAGCCTGCTCTCAAACTTTGTGTGTCGGAAAATCCGATGGAAAACGTCCGATGGAGCCCACACACGGTCGGAATTTCCGACAACACGCTCCGATCGGATATTTTCCATCGGAAAATCCGACCGTGTGTACGGGCATAAACCATTATTACAATCCATTACCTATTCACAATATCTGCGGCTTCGTCACAATTGTGGTGATGACTTACTACAGGTTGAAGGAAAGAAAATTGCTGGTTTTCCCCATCAGCACAGTCAGAGTTGATGGGAGGAATCCCTCCTGCTGCACTATTGTGTTCTGACAGTAGGAAGTTTTCCAGCCGTCAGAATACAATGAACACTGCTGACAGCTATAGCTGCCGGCAGGGCTGGACTGGGACAAAAATGTGGCCCTGGACTTCATCCAGACCGGCCCAGGGCACAACACATCAGGGCACGGTACATCAGGCCACATCAGGGTACAGAGCCCAGCACATCAGGGCACAAGGCACATCAGGGCACAAGGCACATCAGGGCACAAGGCACATCAGGGCACAAGGCACATCAGGGCACAGCACATCAGGGCACAGCACATCAGGGCACAGCACATCAGGGTACAGGGCACAGCACATCAGGGTACAGAGCCCAGTACATCAGCGTACAGGGCACAGTACATCAGCGTACAGGGCACAGTACATCAGCGTACAGGGCACAACATATCAGGGTACAGTGCCCAGTACATCAGCGTACAGGGCACAACATATCAGGGTACAGTGCCCAGCACATCAGCGTACAGGGCACAACATATCAGGGTACAGTGCCCAGCACATCAGCGTACAGGGCACAACATATCAGGGTACAGTGCCCAGTACATCAGCGTACAGGGCACAACATATCAGGGTACAGTGCACAGCACATCAGCTAATAGGGCACAACACATCAGGGCACAGTACATCAGGGTATAGCACATCAGGACACAGCACATCAGGGCACAGAACATCAGAGCACATGACATTGAGGCACAGGGCACAGGACATCAGGGCAAAGCACATCGGGGCACAAGGCACATCAGGGCATAGGACATCGGGACACAGCACATCAGGGCACATAGCACATCAGGGCACGTGGCACATAGCACATCAGGGCACGGGGCACATCAGGGCACATGGCACATCAGGGCACGGGGCACATCAGGGCACATTATGGCACATCAGGGCACGGGGCACATCAGGGCACATTATGGCACATCAGGGCACATGATGGGGCACATGGCACATTATGGTGCACATCAGGGCATGGGGTACATCAGGGCACATAGCACATCAGGGCACGGGGCACATGGCACATCAGGGCACATTATGGGGCACATGGCACATCAGGCCACATGGCACATTAGGGCACGGGGCACATGGCACATCAGGGCACATTATGGCACATCAGGGCACATTATGGCACATCAGGGCACATTATGGCACATCAGGGCACATTATGGCACATCAGGGCACATTATGGCACATCAGGGCACATGATGGGGCACATCAGGGCACATGATGGGGCACATCAGGGCACATGATGGGGCACATCAGGGCACATGATGGGGCACATCAGGGCACATGATGGGGCACATCAGGGCACATGATGGGGCACATCAGGGCACATGATGGGGCACATCAGGGCACATGATGGGGCACATCAGGGCACATGATGGGGCACATCAGGGCACATGATGGGGCACATCAGGGCACATGATGGGGCACATCAGGCTACATGGCACATTAGGGCACGTGGCACATCGGGGCACATCAGGGCATGGGGCACATCAGGGCATGGGGCACATCAGGGCTCGGGGCACATGATGGGTCACATAGCACATCAGGGCACATGATGGGGCACATAGCACATCGGGGCACATAGCACATCGGGGCACATGATGGGGCACATAGCACATCGGGGCACATGATGGGGCACATAGCACATCGGGGCACATGATGGGGCACATAGCACATCGGGGCACATGATGGGGCACATAGCACATCGGGGCACATGATGGGGAACATAGCACATCGGGGCACATGATGGGGAACATAGCACATCGGGGCACATGATGGGGAACATAGCACATCGGGGCACATGATGGGGAACATAGCACATCAGGGCACATGATGGGGCACATGATGGGGCACATAGCACATCGGGGCACATGATGGGGCACATAGCGGGGCACATAGCACATCATCAGGGCACATTGTGGGGTCTTACTAGCCAGCATGCAGAGTAGTGCAGGGAGCTTCTGTAGTAATAAGTTCTCTCTCGTGTCATCACGCTGTTCTCCGGCGGCCCTGCCCCCTCCTCTCTTCTTGTCTATACCAGATGATCCTACAAGCCAATTGGTATAGACGAGAAGAGAGGAGGGGGCGGGGCCGCCGGAGAACAGCGTGATGACACGAGAGAGAACTTATTACTACAGAAGCTCCCTGCGCTACTCTGCATGCTGGCTAATCTCGATCTACCCGTCAGGCGCCAGCTGTTGGCGGTTGACGGGTAGATCGCCGCGCACCGCAGATGCGCCTGAAAGTGAAAGTGGCCCAGACTGAGCCATCGGCCCACCGGGAATCTCCCGGTAGTCCCGATGGCCAGTCCATCCCTGGCTGCCGGCAGTGATCACGCAATAAAAAAACCCCAGCAAGCTATTTGTACGATGGATAGACTTCAGTACAACCAGCCTGCCCATAGACAAATCATATTTCAGCTGGTTCATACTGAACTAGCCGAAATCCAGTCCATCTATGGCTGGCCTTAATTTAAAATCTAAAACCAATAACAAAGATATAATATTTTTCCTTTTTTACCTATTTAACCAACCAGTAACACATCTCCTGTCTTAGCCTAGGTTCATACTGATGTTGCTGCATGATCATGCATTTTTTACGTGTGTTTTGGATGTGTTCGTGCATTTTTAATTTTTTTTTGGTAGGGGGAGACAGGTTGTTAAACACAAAACCCTACCAAAAATGCATGTACATGTTTTTCATGATCTTTTCATGTGCTTCCATTGAAGTCTGTGGAGCCACATACACAAAACGCACAATGCTGCATCTTTTGAAAAAGGAAATAATGCGATTTCCATTGTCGTGCATTGCAGTGCAGCAGCAGACACAGGAGAAATCTCACTAGTGTGAACGGAGCCTTAGGGTGAATGCACTCACTCCTCCACTGTATCTATGGAAGAGCAATTTCCAGGGCATTGTATTTTGATAATGGCACCTACAACATTTGGGTTACAGTGATCAGTGACTGCTGCTGATTGATAAGTTTGCAAGCATGACCCTTCGAAAGAAGTCAACAAATCAAGAAGTAAGAAGTCAGCAAATCAAACAGTCGACTTCTATTGAGCAGAGACAGCAACACTCTTAAATTGTTCGGTTTAGCAGGAAGCAGACACATTTTTATCCGTGTGTGTCCAGCTACAGAAGTATTGAAGCTAGGCACAGCGAAGTGCATGGACAAGTATACTTTTATGCAAACAGTCTTATCAATGTGTGTGTTAACATATTAACTCGTGTTTCTATTTATCATTTGTAATTATTATATTTGTACATGGGACAGCAATGTTGCATATATTTCAGTGAAGATAAAAGACTAATAATTTGTGATATGCCCCGGCTAGCCAGAGATAATGTATTTGCCCAGACTAAGATCACCCGAGGGAGCTAACATCTCCTCTTTCCTACTCAAGGGAAGACCAAGGTTCTCATTTACTTAGTGAAGTACAATTTGATAATGTTAACGTGTGCTTTGTTTATACGTGAAGTGTGTTTTTTTTTTTTTTTTTTTTTGATAGGCCCACTCTAATCCAGTACAGTCACTGAATAATAGATTAGGAGTATGAATACTTCATCGCTGTTTGTGTGAGTGCATTTTCCTACTTTTGTTGAGTGGATTTGGTATTTTAATTGAAATACCTGTTAATTCTAGGTTACTTTACTGTTTCCAATGTTTCAAGTCACTGAGCAACAAGATGTGCAAGAGATGTTTCAGGAAGTCAACAGTTATAATAGAAGATTTTCGGGACAGCCTCGTTCTGTAAGTGCACATTACATAATTTGCTTAATCACATTCAAATAGTCAAATTTGGATCCCAGTTCCTCAGTGTAGCAAAAGAGATTCATTTCTTTTTTCGCTTGCTACTCAGTCTCTCTTCAGCCACCATTATGTCAATGTGAACGTGGTAGATTTATCGCTGAAGTTTAGTTACATTAATTTTTTTTTTTCGCTTCAGCTGAAGTTGACTAACGCTCTGCAAGCTGATGGTTCCTGTAGAAATCTTCTCTCCACTGATGCCTGGTCCGCTTCACAGTGCTGAACTTCTGATGCTGCAGGGTTCTTCAGCTCTAACATTGAAAGGTATTGAAGTCCTTTCCTCCATTAACAAAAGTCCTTGCATTGTTTTCACAGAATGTAACACTGTAAAACAATGCAAGGACTTTTTTTTTCGAATGAGGTAAGGGGAGGAAAGTGCAGGCACCAATCAGGACCTTCTCCAGTGTTGGACCCAAAGTTATTAACCCCTGCAGCACTGAAAGTTCAGCACTGTGAAGAAGACCAGGCATCACTGGCAAGTAGATTTCTATAGGAACCATCATCCTGCAGGACATGGGACATACTTCATTACAAGTAAATTATGTGACAGCAGCTGCAGCAAAAAAACACTTTTTTTTTTTTTTTTTTTTTATAACTTAAAGTGATATTAACCACTTCAGCCCCGGACCATTTGGCTGGCCAAAGACCAGAAGACTTTTTACAATTTGGCACTGCTCTGCTTTAATTGGTAATTGCATTGGTCATGCAATGTTGTACCCAAACAAAATTTGCGTCCTTTTTTTCCCACAAATAGAGCTTTCTTTTGATGGTATTTGATTTGCCTCTGCGATTTTTATTTTTTGCAATATAAACGGAAAAAGACCAAAACTTTTGGAAAAAAATGATATTTTCTACTTTTTGTTATAAGAAAAATCCAATAAACTCAATTTTAGTCGTACATTTAGGCCCAAATGTATTCAGCCACATGTCTTTGGTAAAAAAAAATGTCAATAAGCGTATATTTATTGGTTTGCGCAAAAGTTATGGCGTCTACAAACTAGGGTACATTTTTTGGAATTTACGCAACTTTTAGTTTATGACTGCCTATCTCATTTCTTGAGCTGCTAAAATGGCAGGGCAGTACAACCCCCCCCCCCCCCCCAAATTACCCCATTTTGGAAAGTAGACACCCTAAGAAAATTGCTCGGAGGCATGTTGAGCCCATTGAATATTTTATTTTTTTGTCCCAAGTGATTGAATAAAGACAAAAAAAAAAAAAAATTTACAAAAAGTTGTTACTAAATGATATATTGCTCACATGCCATGGACATATGTGGAATTACACCCCAAAATAAATTATGCTGCTTTTCCTGAGTACGAGGATACCACATGTGTGGGACTTTTTGGGAGCCTAGCCGCGTACAGGGGCCCGAAAACCAACCTCCGCCTTCAGGAATTCTAAGGGCGTAAATTTTTGATTTCACTCCTCACTACCTATAACAGTTTCGAAGGCCATAAAATGCCAAGATAGCACAAAACCCCCCAAATGACCCCATTTTGGAAAGTAGACACCCCAAGCTATTTGCTGAGAGGCATGGTGAGTATTTTGCAGCTCTCATTTGTTTTTGAAAATGAAGAAAGAAAAGAAAAATGTATTGATTTTTTTCTTTTTTCAATTTTCAAAACCTTGTGACAAAAAGTGAGATCTGCAAAATATTCACCATACCTCTCAGCAAATAGCTTGGGGTGTCTACTTTCCAAAATGGGGTCATTTGGGGGGGGGGGGGCTTTGTGCCATCTGGGCACTCCATGGCCTCCGAAACTGTGATAGGTAGTGAGGAGTGAAATCAAAAATTTACACCCTTAGAAACCCTGAAGGTGGTGCTCGGTTTTCAGGGCCCCTTCGCGGTGATACCTCACATGCATGGTGCAATTGCTCTTTACATATGACGCCAGACCGATGCTTGCGTTCGTCTTTGCACGAGAGCAAAGACGATATATATTATAATAATTTATTATTATTATTATTTTTACACTTTTATTTGCAACTGTAACGGTTTGGTTCCAGGTTCGGGTCTCTCAAAATGCGATGGCATCTTGGGAGACCCTGTGAAAGCGTTAAAGCGCTAAAACTTAACTAGTGTATGGTAGCGCTCAAAACATTCACCGATGCAAAGACCAGGATTGTCAGGACAGGAGGGACAATAATAGCGGGTGTCACGCCTATATCCGCGCTTTCTACAGACACAACATTTTCTTTGGGGGGCTCGTTGGGTAGGGGTACTCGGGAAGACATAAGGAAAATGCCTCTCATGCAGCTGGCTTACTGCATTTGGATTGGGAAGGTGAGGTGGAGCACCATCTGGAAACAGAAGGGCTCTGACGATCTCCTCCTGGAATTTAAGGAAGGATCCAGTCCGTCCTGAAGCTCTGTATAGCACATGAGCGTTCAGCAAAGCCAATTGAAATAAATATACAGACACTTTTTTATACCAGCGCCTTGCCTTACGGGCAACTAGGTATGGCACCAACAACTGGTCATTGAGGTCCACCCCTCCCATATTTTGGTTATATTTGTGGACACAGAGGGGTTTCTCCACAACACCAGTCGCCGTAGTAATTTGGACCATCGTGTCTGCATGAAGGGAGGTAAGAACAAAAACATTCTTATTATCCCTCCACTTCATAGCGAGCAAATGATTACACTGCAAAAAGGCTCTCTCCCCCAGCCTAAGACGGAAATCTACAAGCCGCTGGGGAAAGCCCCGGCAGTTAGATCGCACGGTGCCACATGCTCCAATCTGATGATCAAACAAGTGACTAAAAAGTGGCACGCTCGTGTAATAATTGTCCACGTGCAAGTGGTACCCCTTTCCGAATAAGGGTGACACCAAGTACCACACAATCCTGCCAGCGCTTCCTATGTAGTCAGGGCAGTTTGTCGGCTCTACGTGACTATCTCTTCCCTCGTAAACCATAAAACTACATGTATAGCCTGTGGCCCTGTCACAGAGCTGGTACATCTTGACCCCGCATCTGGCACGCTTGCTGGGAAGATACTGTTTGAATGACAAGCAGCCAGAAAACTTAATCAGGGACTCGTCAACGCAGACAACTTGATGGGGAGAAAACAAGTCTGCAAAACGTTGGTTGAAGTGGTTTACGAGGTGCCGAATTTTGTAGAGCCGATCGTATCCAGGGTCTCCACGAGGACGACAGAGTTCATTGTTGTTAAAGTGCATGAACCGCAAAATCTGCTCGTATCGTGCCCTGGCCATGGAAGCAGGGAACACAGGCATATGATGAATTGGGTCAGTGGACCAATATGACCGCAACTCACTCTTTTTGATTATGCCCATGAGGAGGGAAAGGCCCAGAAAGATCTTAAATTCGGAAACCGTAATTGGTTTCCAATCTTTGGCAAGGGAGGACTGGGGATTAGTGGCGAAGTATTGACCAGCATACAAATTGCTTTGGTCCACAATAGATCTATAGAGATCTTCGGTGAAAAACAGCGAAAAAAAATCAAGTAACGTAAAATCAACTGTTTCCACCTGAATGCCGGGTTGGCCAGTGAATGGGGGAAAATACGGGTGCTGCAGAAGTGGTGGGTTCCCAATTAGGATTGGCGAATGCAGCAGGAAGGGCACTATGGGCTCTATGGGCCTGTCTTTGTCTTTTTGGTGGCAGTGGGACACTACTTGTGCTTGCCACCTCGCCAGCTTGAACTGCACTTATGGGACTCGCCACGTCACCAAGTGTTACTGCAGTGCTGGATGTACGACCAGGGTGTACTAGGTCGCTGGTGCTTGCCAGTTCACCAGAAGGAATAGCGGCGCTAGTACTTCTCTGCTCCATATGAGAGCCCTGCAGTTCTTGCACCTCAACAGCAGAAGAAGATTGGGGTCTGGTACGCCTGACCTTGGCAGGGACCACAACTCCATCGTCAGAGCTGTCAATGAGCCACTGCTGTCTACAGGTTTGTATTCTGAGCCTGAATCTGACAGATGAGTGACTTACTCTTCACTTCATCTGTCATGCTCAAAAGCGTGTAGGCCTCTTCACTACTGTACCTTCGATTTTGGGCTCTAAATTTAGTGGTACAGTAGTGAGACTCACAGGTAAAAAAGCTCCTGACTGTCAGTGACTGTATCAAAACACTACCAAAAAACCTGTTAGCGATCGCAGGGATCAGGGCTGACTCTGCGAACGCTGCAGTTATGTGTTTAGTGTTTTGTAAGTGACAGTGATCGATCAATACTGCACTTGGGTGGGCTGGGCAGAGGGGCAAAACACAGGTGCTAGCGGGTATCTGGGCTGATCCCGCTAACACTGCGTTTTTGGGAACCCTAAACTGCTGGGGACGCTAGTATAGATCTGATCAGATTAGATATTGATCCGCTCAGATACTATACCACTAAGGGAGGTGTATGCTGCGTGCGTAGGTGTTAGCATTACCTGACGCTGCCTGGGGCGACGCAGACCCTATCTGACCCTAAAACCTAACTTATATCACCCACCGGGTGATCAGGGGATTAAACCTTTATTAGGTAATAAACGGCGGGTGCCCTGACACTATAAAAAACTAACTAACCAGCGTCACCCGTAACAGTTATACGGTGATCACTGGTGAAAGTGTTAACTAGGGGGCAATCAGGGGGTTAAAACCTTTACTAGGTAGTATATGGGGGTACCTAACGCTATAAAAACTTGACGCTGAACCTAAATACTTACCTGGCTAACTAGCGTCACCTGTGACACTAATACAGCGAATACGGCATTTAGAAAACAGATTGCTTAGTGACACTAGTGACAGGGGTTAACTGGGAGGTGATCAAGGGGTTAAACCTTTTATTGGGGGGGGTTAGGGGGGGGGACCCTAGACCTAAAGGGGCCTACCACTAACTGCCCTACCACTTATAACAGTCACAAATGACACCAATGCAGTAATCCGTTAAAAAAAAAAAAAAAAAAAAAAAACTGCTATTGGTGTCACTGTGACAGGGAGTGCAGGGGGGTGATTGGGGAGTGAATAGTGTGCCTGCGTGTTCTACTGTAATGTGTAGTGTTGGTGCAAACTTACTTGATGTCTTCTCTCCTAGGAAGCCAGAATGAAAAGGCTTCACGAGGAGCGATGACATCACTTCCTCCGCTTCTGTTTACAGTTCAGAAGCAGAGGAAACTCCTCATTTGCCAGGAGCAAACGTGAGGGGGTGTCCATGAATAAGTGGCCTCCCCCACAGCATGGATAGCTCCTGGAGCTAATCCGACCCCCGCAGGCATCGGGCCCCCCCCCCCCCCGCGGGGAGGCAGGGAATACAGGTAAGTCCTTATGCCTGCCCGTGCCATTGTGCCGACGTACATCGGCGTGCGGTGATCGGCAACTGGTTAAAGGCAAGGTTTTTTTATTTATTTTTTATTTTGTAAAATAACAAATAAATGTTCTATTTACCTGCTCTGTGTAATGGTTTTGCACAGAGCAGCCCCGATCTCCTCTTCTTGGGTCCCCCACTGGTGCTCCTGGCCCCTCCCTCCTGCCAAGTGCCCCAGAGCAAACGGCTTGCTGTGAGGTACCCAAGCAGGCTTGCTCCCAAGCCACTGCACTGCGTGTCCATTCAGACACAGAGCTGCGGCTTGGCCCTGCCCCATCTCTCTTCTTATTGGCTGTGATTGACAGCCACAGGAGCCAATGGCTCCAATTGCTGTCTCAGCCAATGAGGAGGGAGAGGTTCTCGTGCACATTGCTCAATCCTGATGAGGCTCAGGTAAGTATGGGGGGGTTTTCGGGGGGCTGCTGCACACAAGGTTTTTTAACATTCATGCATAGAATGCATGAAGGTAAAAAACCTTGAGCCTTTAGAACTACTTAAACTTCAGCCAAAAAGCCTAGGCTTATGACCTCATGCACAGCTCTCTCTCCTACTCTGGTGAGAGTTTGCCAGGAAGGGAGGGGGGGATGAGTTTTAAGAGGGCCAGTGAGAGCTGCAGGGCTGGAGGTTTGTGTCTGTGTAAATCCAGAAAGTGAACAGGCAGCAGCTTCAGCTGCCCACAGTTAAAATGGTTGCAGCCAGACTCAGTGGAGGGAGATTTCTGCAGCATATTTGGCAAGTACAGAATCGCAGTATATGTAAAATATAATGCAAAGTGGTTGGAGGGAAGCTTCAGAATGGAAAAGATGTTTTTATTACAAATTATGTGAGCAGACTGCAGTTCCTCTTTAAGTATTTGTTTGCGGTATAATTGTTGTCTGTTGGATGTGTTGAGTATTTCTTTTGCTGTGCTGACTTAAAGGACAGATAACTTATTGGCTTATATGTTAACTAAGGCTCAAATGTCAAGCGCACCCAAAATAGATATTTTAATTTTGAAAAATCTTGAATTGAACAATGAAGGGGCCGAGGGGCAACGATTATTGGGGTATGCTTAGGGCATCAGTTGCACTTAATCCAGTCCTGCTTGTAGGCCTTTATCCCCTTCCCGCCGACCGTAAGCACATCTGCGTACTCGGCTTTCGGGGGTTATACCGGGATGATGCCCGCTGCTGCAGGTATCATCCCGGTACCGTTGTTTCGAGCGGGCGATCGGCTATCCGTATATAACAACCGATGCGGCTTTTATACCGGAGGAGCGACACCCCCCCCCCCCCGGCGCTTTTACCGGGCCTCCCGTGCGATTGGGAGGCCCGGTGTCCAATCGGCTGCCTCCGGCGGCTGTGGGCGGGCTGGAACGAAGCTGTGGGCGGCTTCGTTCCAGCCTTCTCAATGTAAACGCGGAAGCAAAGTCATGACGTCACTTCCCGTTTACTCGGCTGCCAATGGCGCCGAATTTAAAAAAATACACAGTATTCAGAATCGCCGTTTTCAGCGATCTGAATACTTTGAAGTGCAGAGGAGGGATCGGGGGTCTTTTAGACCCCCGATCCCTCCTTAAAGAGTACCTGTCACCACCTATTACTGTCACAAGGGATGTTTACATTCCTTGTGACAGCAATAAAAGTAAAAAAAAAAAACATTTTTTTTTTAAACACAATTTATAAGTAAAAAAATAAATAAAATAAATAAATAAAAAATTTTTTAAAGCACCCGCATCCCCGCGAGCTCGTGCAGCGAAGAAAACGCATACGGAAGTCACGCCCGCATATGTAAACAGTGTTCAAATCACACACGTGAAGTATCGCCGCGATTGTCAGAGCGAGAGCAATAATTCTAGCCCTAGACCTCCTCTGTAACTCTAACCTGGTAACCGTAAAAAAAATTTAAAGCGTCGCCTATGGAAATTCATAGCTACCATAGTTTGTCGCCATTCCACGAGTGCGTGCAATTATAAAGCATGACATGTTTGGTATCTATTTACTCGGCATAACATCATCTTTCACATTATACAAAAAAATTGGGGTAACTTTACTGTTTGGATTTTTTAAAATTCGTGGAAGTGTCCCTTTTCCAAAAATTTGTGTTTAAAACACCGCTGCACAAATACCGTGTGATATAAAATATTGCAACAATCTCCATTTTATTCTCTAGATTCTCTTCTAAAAAATATATATAATGTTTGGGGGTTCTAAGTAATTTTCTAGCAAAAAATATGGATTTTAACTTGTAAACACCAAATTTCAAAAATAGGCTTAGTCATGAAAGGGTTATAGTGCCATTCGTGGACCAGTCTTTGAAAATGTTAACATATATTATAATCATAACATGTATGGAAAATGAACTGTTGGAAGCAACCCAACTTAAGTGAATATTTCACTTTGCATTCTGACTTCAGTACTCTGCTATTGCATATTTAGTAGAAGGGGATTGTGAGGGGGGAATCAGAAAAGGCATGAGCCTCAAGAATAAAAAGAATATATTTTTTTTATAGAAACTGGGAGAAATCCCTAGGCACTGCTAACTCCTTCTGGAAATGTTAGTAGCTCAGCCTTCTCTGGTGTCCTACTTCCCAAATGTCTCACCAGTGACACCCATTCAGTAAAGGAGGTTGAAATGAAACTGTACCCAAAACCTTTTATGTATGTTCTCCCTGTGCTTGTGTAGGTTTCCTCCGGGTACTCCAGTTTCCAATTACACTCCAAAGACATGCTGGTAGATTAATAGGCTCCTCTCTAAATTGGCCCTAGTATGTGTGTATATATGAATGTAAGTTAGAAACCTTGGCTTGTAAGCTCCTTGAGGATAGCGACTGATGTGAATGTACAATATATATATGTAAAGCTCTGCATAAATTGATAGCGCTATATACGTTCCTGTAATAAATAAAATAAGTTATGTTTTAAACAAAGGGGTAAGGGGGTTAGTACATTCAGGTTTTTCTTGCATTCTTTGTCCCTGTTGGGAAGGTTTGATCTGACCTCCTGGGGAGACAAACAAACACAAAGGATTAGAAATGTTGGCAATGTTTTTTTAGTGCTGTCTATGCTTACCTGTCTGGGTGACAACTGCACCCCCTTCTGGTATGGGTGTCATAGGGATAGCAATTGAGAGCCCTAGTAGGGTCACAAGACAGAAATAACAGCCTAAAGGACATTTTAACTCTTCTCCACTCTATCCAAAACTTAAAGTGGATGTAAACCTGATTTCATTCAATTTGAGCTGGGCATATCTATCTGTAGTGTTTTCTTATCTCTCTCCAAATCACTGAGTCCCGTGGCTTTTTCCTGTTATCAGCCTGAAAATAAAAAAAGCAGCCTGAAATTTGTGTCCTGGGAGGTTGCTATAAATAGATTAGCAGAAAGCTCGCCTTCTCACAGCAGAGCTCTGCACATTAATTCCTTTCTTTGCCAATGTGGAGTGGGGGTGTGTGCTTTTCCACCAATCAGCTGTATGCCAATAATCCACTCCCAGTGCTGAACGGGAAGAGAACCTGTAATACGATGAACACTTTTCTAAAGGATATATAAAGATGAAGACAGCAGATATACATGTAAAACGTATGTAGGGAGATTTGTTTGATCTCTGTGTGTTATCTGAGGCTGTTCACTTCACTGGATATATGTGAGGGTTTACATCCACTTTAAACTTGAAGACACTGTGAGATTGGTTTACTTAAACTGGAGAGTGCAGCTCTGCATAGAAACCCAATCCAGCTTTCTGTTTATTTATTTGTCAAAGCTTAACTGAACAAGCTGAAATAAGGAGCTGATTGGCTACCGCGCACAGCTGCACCAGATTTTGCACACGCCAGTTTTAGTAAATCAACTCCCCCATATCAACAATAGTGTTGTAACTAGCATTTTCGAAAACGGAGTTCAGCTATGGCAGCCTTTGATATTTATCTCCATTCAGGTATATTTAGAGATATATTTTTAAATGGTAAGTAATTCTGTTTTTGTATTTTAATATTCTAGCTTATGGAAAGGATTATGGATCTGCCTACCTTGTTACGCCATGCATTTCGAGAGATGTTTTCAGTGGGGGGGCTCTTCTGGATGTTCCGAATCAGAATTGTTGTCTGTCTGCTGGGAGCCTTTTTCTATCTTGTGTCTCCACTGGACATTATTCCCGAAGCTGTCTTTGGTATTTTAGGTTTCATGGATGATTTCTTTGTCCTCTTTTTATTGCTTATTTACATTTCTATCATGTATCGGGAAGTTGTGACCCAAAGACTGCACAGGTGAAAAGAGGTATGTTTAACGCAGGAGCCTTTAAATAATTCTCTATGCAGTTTTGAATACGTGATATTTTTTTGCCTAACTGGAATTTGTAAATATGTTTTTCATGATATAATAAGACATCGTTGAAGGTTTTTTTGCTTCCCTGAATGCTTGTTTTGTAATTACCGTATTTATCAGCGTATAACACGCACTTTTTCACCTGAAAATAGGGGGAAAATCGTGGGTGTTATACGCCGACAGCGTACCTTGGAGGGGAAGGAGGGGGACGAGTCCCGCTGGAATTCACCGAGCCATCATCTCCTCTCCATTAGGCTTGCATGACACACACAGTCCCGCCACCGGCATTGGACCAGTGTTCTGTCTATCACAGAATCTGGTCCAATGCCGATGGCAGAGGCGGGACTGTGTGTGTGACTGCCAACTGAAAGCCGAGGAAACATGACGGCTCGGTGATTTCATATGAGAGATGGTGAGCTGCATTGATGGGGGAGATGGACACAGAACAGGCTGCAGATGGGCACAGATTAGGCTGTACTGAAGCTGCATATAGGAACTAATCAGGTTGCATTGATTCTCACTGACCATTATTTTGCTTCAAAGTGGTTTATTTAAAAAAAAAAAAAAGTTTTTCCTGAAACTTCCCTCTTAAATTGGGGTGCGTGTTATACGCCGATAAATACGGTATATCTGAATCTCCCAGCAACATATACTTTGTCTTGCATGTATCTCATCATGTAGCTCTTTGATGGCCTCTTGATGGGTTTATAGCAAGCCAGATGCTGTAACTCAGTCTAATGCCCTACAGTTGGTAACTGTTCTGAATTAGATTCCCTTTTAAGATGGAATGGGTTGAACTTTCACTATCTGAAACCAGCACTTGTTCAACACTGCATTGTTAAGTGTTTTTTTTGATTTTAGTAACACATTCGTGGGTTACAGACTGGCAATAAAATGTAAAGAAACATTTGTAAAGTAGACCCCCACCCCCAATTGATTATTCAGTTTAGGATGAAATGGGGCCATGTTTAATTCTCAACAGTGACTTTAAAGGGAATGCATTGTCTTTTTCAATTTTTTTTTTTTTTTTTTGATAAACCTGAAAAAAGAGATTAGCTTTATGTAAATAGTGTTAAAGTTTTCAACATCTGAATTGTATGTATAGTTTTTAGATATATGTACATAAGGGCAGTCATATTTGCTTGTTAAATATACAGCCTCTGCTTCCTGCTTTGTCATACTATATAATAGTTGTGCTTTAGGCTTTCTGCACACTGTATGCCAAAGGACTCCTAGGAGGAAAGCAGCTGATAAAATGTGTTTAAAAGCTGTGTTTTTGTGCGTTCACACGTTTAGCATTAATACATTCTATTGGTCAGAATATTAATTTATTCTGGTCAATAGAATGTATGAACGTGTCTATCGGCATTTGCAATTTTTCAGCCCAAATTCTTCTCTTTAGAATGCGCAAGTGATGCCTTTTTTTTTTTCTGCCGCTAAATGCTCCTAGTGTGAACGCCTATGTTTTCAGCGCCAGATCGGCAAACGTGGAGGGATGTTTAGAGGCAGAGGAAAAAAAAAAAAACATCAAAAACCTGTAAAATAGGCATTTTTGAGCTGCAGTGTGCATGAGGCCTTACTGTTCTTCCACAAATGCACATTTACGAGTTGTCCGAATCTTTGAAAAAAATACACTCCCTAACTGAATGACATCTTATCTCAACAGTTGTTAAGCGAAAGACAGTTGCACTGCACTTAGTCATTTAGAATTCCCTCCATTGGCTAATCTAAAAATCTCAGTATTTTAATATTTAAAAGTATGAAATAGCAAGCATTTAAAAATAACATAAATGACAGTACTACTTTAAAGTGTATGTAACCCTAACCATTAATTTATCTTAGTTGCCCCCATTTGGTTTGTTCAATATACTATTGAAAGTGTTTTGTTATATCTGTTCAAAAAGAGCAAAAATAACTGTTGAACCTGCCAGAAATCCAGTGCACTCTATGCATTCTGTAGTGTTATCTCAATCATTATTATTAGCCCAGTTCCTCTGTTAACTAAAAACCACCCAGTAATTTATGTAGAGGAGTGGGTTCTTTAAACATAACTAATTTCTTATTCTAAGGTGACAACTCTACCCCTTCTTAGACACACTATGGTGAGTGAGTGTTGTCACCCTAGGACAGGAAGTGTGGTACTGACACAATCTCCAAGTAAACATAAAAAGCCTGAAAAAGAACACAAATGCAGCCACCACACCGAAGGACTGAAGCTGCACTATATTACATTTTAGTTTTTTGAGTTTAGATTTTAGATACACTTTAAAGTCAATACTACAATAATAATTTTAAAATATATATGTTTACAGAAAATACACCTATATTTATAACTGTATAAACTCCTCTATGGCTTTGAAGTCCGTCTTTTCCATATATTTCTGTGGAAAAACTAGTATAAAGTAGATAAATATCAGTGTTCGCAAACACACATTCAAGTTTTAAGTTCACCTTTACAGAAGAAATGTAAAGGTGAACTAACACCAGACACCCTCTCCCCCCTATGCCCCAGCCCCCCAGTACTTGCCTCTGGGGTTGCTGAGCTGTCAGCACACCGGCAGCTGGTCCAGTGATCTGGGAATTGAAATTCTTGCTTCTCTTCTTCATGCGTTTTTTGGGACAGACCAGATCGATTCACTGTGATGCTGCTGGCCAGTCAGAATGGATCTGATCCATTCTGGAGGCGCTGCACGAAAAAGAGAGAGAAAAGCGGGTATTTCATATTTCCAGACTGCTTGTCCAGCTGACGGGGGTGCTGGTAGCTCAGCAACCCCAGAGGAAAGTACAGTGGGGATGGGGAGGTTCCCTGGTTTTCACCTTTTACATTTTTTTTCTGTAAAGGTAAGCTAACCCTTTTAATAAATTGTCCATGGGAAAACATATATACATTTTAAATATACATTACATATAGAGTGTGACAAAACATTTTTTACATTTGGACAGTGAAAGGTTAAAACCCTGTCAGGTTTTTTTTTTTTGTTGTCGCTGTCCACGTTAGGGAGATTAAATCTCTCTGTCCTTATCACCAATATCACCGGAAATGAAGGTGATGGGAAGTCCAAAATTTTGAGTTTCCACCAAAAAGGAATAGAAGGGAAATACTCCAGTGGAAACTTTTGATCTCATTCCATTGAGTCTACAGGACGGAAAGTGAGGGGAAGTTTTGTTCATGAAATGCAGATGGTGTGAAGAAAAAATTAGCAATTTTAACCCTTTAACGCTACCCCAATTAAAAAAAAAAAAGTTTTGACTTTAGATATACTTTAATGGCATTAAACTAACTTGGAGGGAGGACATGCTCATTGGTGAACAAATATATCTTTACAGATGCAGCTTCATGCCTGGGGTTCAAACGTGCAGTGGTAAGAGCTTCATGGCATCAACCAAAAAATGAAAAACCTATATGGTATTTATGGACAGCAAAGTAAAGGCGATATTGAATAACCTAAATTTCCTACCATGCAATTCTGTGTGTGGCATATAACAATGCCTGAACACTGCCATATGAAGGACAGTGGGCATGCCTAGTCCTATACAAATGCTGGCTTTCAGAAAGTCCGTATTTGCATAGAGTTTTTAGTGAGCTTCTTGCATTGGTGAGGAGAGCTGCACAGTTAAAGTAATTGCAACGCCTTATGGTGCCAGTTATACAGCATCAGTGTCACTTTTGAGGTCTGTATATTTTGTACTCTCCATAGAGGAACAGCACAGCTCAGTACAGCAGCACATTCCAGTGGAGGGACCTATGCACTGTTTGTATTCTCAGTCACGAGCTGCGGCACATGCTTTGGGCAGATGGCATCGAGCGGTTTCTGTGAGCTATTCTCCCTTAGCTGGCAGGCAAGACTATTAACATACACAAATCATTTAGTGCAATAACACACAGGAGAAGAGTGGAACTTCATCATTTAGCTTTAAAACACAGTTAGTGGACATTGTTCTACATTTATTGTATACATTTCTATGGTTTTATATTACACCAGTGGCATTTTCAATTACAAAAGCTCCCTCTCTGTCTGGATAATATTACAACATGGAAAAAAACAGAAACCTTGAAAGGCTGCCAGCTGAGCATCCCGTTGTATGCTTTCTTAGTCCATGTAAATCAATGTAAAATGTAACTCCACTTTCAGCAGAGTTACACTTTAAGTGCTCCCTTATCCACCCATGACAAATCTCATATTTTATATGTCTGTGCTGCACTGTATTTTTGCTGTGTGGACTACTCTACGCCACACAGTCTCTTCTTTACAATCCTCATTGGTTTTTTTTTCCATGCATGTGTGCCTGGAGAATTCCAAAGAAGAGGGTTGTGCAGCTCCAAGACACCACAGAGTGGATATTGATAAGTATGAGAGTTGTGCATGGTAGGGGTGGGGACAAGGGAGCACAGTAAATGAAACTCCACTAAAAGGACTTAGGTGAGGACTAAGTATTTAGTGTGCGTTTTTTTTTTTTTAGATTCCAGAGTAAAAGGTTTTCCATACCTCACAATATATGCACAAAATGTCAGTGCTTTACCACAAATAATATTTATAAGTATTCCAGTATTTTGACGTACTGCTCCGCTGTACTTTAAATTTGCTTTAAAATAATGTTTTCCAACTTCTTGCAAGTATGCAACCCATTATAAAGGCTAGTTTTTAGCAGAATACCCCAAAATGGCATCTGCACTATTCCCCCACACCCTCAATTTTGCATACTGTAAATGTCTTCCAGGCAATTTCTATTTTTAATAGCAAGAAAATACATGGATTTGTTTCAAAAGTAATATGATTTGCTGAAATTTTAAACATGTCATTAAAGTTTAAGTAATACCTCACTATCGTTTTCAGCCAAGGAAGCTGCCATCTTTGCCTCTGTTTAATCTACAACTGCCATGATGCTGCACATGAGATCAGTTATGACACCAGCCATTGGATGGTTTGACAGTTTGGTTGAGAATGCAACCAATAGTAGTGTTACATTTCTGGCACGTGCTGGAAATGAAACTGTTTTATGGATAGGTTTACTTACGCTTTAAGAATTTACTTTACGCTTACAATTTACATTGTATGGTGCACAAGGGAACAGTTGTCAGCCTATATTTTTGAAGACTATTTAGAGAAAGCTATCTCTTATCTCCTCATAATGGTCTAGTGATGTCACATTTATAGTGGATCTATTAACCACTTCCTTACCAGGCCAATTCTGACATTTCTCTTACATGTAAAAATCATAATTTTTTTGCTAGAAAATTACATAGAACCCCCAAACATTATATATGTTTTTTTTAGCAAAGACCCTAGAGAATACAATGGCGGTTGTTGCAACTTTTTATCTCACACGGTATTTGCGCAGGAATTTTTCAAACGCGTTTTTTTTGGGGAAAAAAACTGATTTTTGTGTTTTAAAAAAAAAAAACAAAACAGTAAAGTTAGCCCAATGTTTTTGCATATTGTGAAAGATGAAGTTACGCCGAGTAAATAGATACCTAACATGTCACGCTTCAAAATTGCACACGCTCGTAGAATGGCGCCAATGTTCGGTACTTAAAAATCCCCATAGGCGACGCTTGAAATTTTTTTACTGGTTACATGTTTTGAGTTACAGAGGAGGTCTAGTGACAAAATGATTGCTCTCGCTCCAACGTTCGCGGCGATACCTCACATGTATGGTTTGAACACCGTTTTCATATGTGGGCGGGACTTAGGTATGCATATACTTCTGCGTGCGAGCACACGGGGACAGCGGCGCTTTAAAATTTTTTATTTTTTTTTATTGATAATTATATTTTGTTTTTTTTATTTTGACACTTTTTTTTGAAAAAAAAAACATTTTTAATCACTTTTATTCCTATTACAAGGAATGTAATAGGAATATAACATGACACGTCCTCTTAATAGTGAGATATGGGGTCAATAAGACCCCATATCTCACCACTAGGCTGGGAAGCCTGCAATAAAAACTAAAAATAAAACAATCACCGCTTCCCAGCCAAAGTGCCGCCGTTTTTTTGAATGGAGAGGCCGGGTGTGACGTCATAACATCGCGCCCGGCCTCCGATGATCATAGAGACTCCGGCGACCATCTGGTCCGCCGGAAATCTCTATTATCTACATCCGGCGCCGGCGGATACGCTCTCCGCCTCACCGATCGTAACGGTGAGTCGGAGCAAGCACCGGAGGGTGGCGGGAGGGGGGGGGGCGTCCCCATAGAAACGATCAAACGTCGGAACGGCCGATATGATTGTTCCTATGGTGTAGAGATTCGCCGGCTGAAACCGGCAATATCTGAATGATGTCTGTAACTACAGGCATCATTCAGATATACCCGTCCAAAGCCCAGGATGTCATATGACGCGGGCGGGAAGTGGTTAAAGGGAATCTATTTTTTAAACTTTTTTTTTTTTTTTCCCTCAAAATAATATTCTGATAGAGCTGAATAGTCAAGTCAAAAAGAGGTTTGGGAGCTCATGGAGGCTGTTATAAGGAGGCAGAAAAGCACAGTAAGGGTCCAACCATGTGTTTCTAGAACCCCGTAAGCTGTAAAGACAACAGAAAGGAATAGAGGGGGAAACGCCATTCCAGGTTGGTCCACCTGATTCTGCCACAATTGCACAATGCAGGTGCCAGCCCAGCTCATAACTGGAGATATCAGAAGGAGAAAAGCCAGTGGCTGCACACTGAAATCCGCTTTATTGAAAGATATTCATAGAATGTCCATAAAGACCAGTGAATACATAACGGAGGGGTGAGAGACTAGCTAGTCTTTTCATGCTTAGTAGCGCTTGTTCATAGTATAAGTTTTTATAGTTTGCTATGAATACGCGCTAGTAAGCGTGAGACATGTTAGCTGGTCTATTCTGATAGTTTTAGAACTATGACAGATGTTACAGTTAAAGTGGTAGTAAACCGCCACTAAAAATAAAGTAGGCCCCCCAGCAGGGTTAAGTCGTCATGTACTAACATGCACTGCTTATTAGCACATTATGACAGACTTACCTGTAAAGCGGATCCCTCCCACGCAGAGCTGTCATGGATCCTCTGAGCTGCCATCTTCACCGGGTCTTCCTTCCAGGTTTGTGGGCTCTGGCTGTATGAATGGCCGGGAGTGCTGTAATGCCACTGCCACGCATGCGTGCAGGAGCCCTTGGCTCCAGCACGGAGCTCTGAAAGTACAGCAGGGGATGCCATCCCTTCAGAACGCATGTGCCGGTAAGGTCATTGGCAGTATCCCTTGTGAATATCTCCTATACAGTGCAAGTTTAGGAGATATTCACAAGGGATGCTGCCGGTGACCTTATAGGCTTACCTGTAGGTACAAGTTTAAAAGTGAAGTTTACCTCCACTTTAAATGGCCGAACTTCTTTACCAAAAAAAAACCAATCTTGTCCCCTACTCTTTATGATAGAGTTGTGTGGAAGTGCAAGCTAGCTGTGCACTTCTTATGCATAAGGTACTCCTGTGCTTTGAACCTCTTGTATATCGGCAATTGGAGATCACCTAAGGCACTGTGCCTCTGACTGCTAGTCTCGGGCGACTATGCTGTGCTTATCACTGTTTGCATTTCTGGGGAGAAAACTCTACCTTGGGACATGCAGTGCAAGGATCCATTCTGTGGGTCTGTGCTTTCTCCACCTCTTCTGCTGTTTGCTGAATATTCTCCCCCCACCAATAATTAGTTCATCAGTCTTATGGGGAGCAAATCGAAGAAGAGCACAAAGAAGAAAAGCCCTTATCTTGTACCAAGATGGCCATCTCCACGGAGTGTTGCGATGTGGAACAGGGCATGGTAAGATCATCTGCACAAAGCCTACAGTCAATTCTGGTGAATGTTCGTTTGCCCTTTGAGCACAACTTCCACCGTTCAGGTCCTTTCTAAGGCTTTCAAAAATTGTAGAAAATAAACTGCAGAATAAGTGGGAGACACTTTTTTATTTCTACCTATTCACTTTTTAGTTCCTTTTTTTTTAAATTTTTTTTACAAAAAAGACCAGGAGCCTTTTGTAGGAAAAGTCTTGCAGAATGTATGAGCATCAAAACAGACCCATAGGCATTAAGACTAATATAAATTTTGTCTTTAGTTGCTTCCATAAGTTTTACTTCTCAAGTGCAACAGTGCAGGTCAAGTTAAGGTGAGACATGATCAGTGAGAGACACTTAAGCATCATGCGGCTGTTATTGCGCTCAATTGTAACTGCCAAAATTTTGAGTATCTTAGGACAGGTCCAAAATTGTGGAACAGTGGGGTTGATTTACCAAAGGCAAATAGACTGTGCACTTTACAGGATAGGATTGATGAGTATACAACCAGCACCACATTGTTAATAACACGTATAGATAACTGAGCAAGCAAACCTAGGACTTTTAAGGTGCTAACAACACATAGACTCACATAGACTAAGAAATGACAAAAAAAATATATTTTTATTTTAGAAAGATTAAAACTGAAAGATTAAAAAGTAGCCCTCAATACATATGCAGATCGGTACAGTTTAAAGACAAACTTGTCTATACAGACAGTATATTCCCAGATTGGACAACGCCCAAAAACCACCCCTATAAAGAGCAGCCATACTTAATAATCAGGGTATTTCAAGCGTCAAAAAGGAGTTAATATATAAGGGGCACTGGAGGTGCTCTGTTCTTAAACATTGAATATGTTTTCATATCCACTTAATACATATACTGTATATGTATAGTACCTGTTAAACACTTGCTAGGCTGCATCCATCAAACCTGACCAACAGGAGCAAATGCTGAGGAGTCACACAAGGCACACGGGGGGGATGGTAGGACAATACTGTTCCCTTTATAGATCAGCGGACATTGATTGCAATTTTCACAAGGAAAGGTCCCCTTCCATGTGCATATGACACCCATAGATTGACCTGAATAGTGGCTACAGATGAGGCTTGCTACCTACATATTTGCTAACAGCATCACCTGAGGCAAGAAAAAAACAGTATTTGGAAATGATGTTGTGTACCTGTTGATGTTGCTCAGTATTACACAATTTTTTGGTTGTGTGCTTTTGCTCACTTAACTTCTTATTATAAATAAGAGATTCCCTCTTGTGTGATTTAGCTTGTCAAACCTGTTTTAAAACCTTTTTGCTGTTTGCTTCTTTCCATCAATCTCATTTGTAAGGCTGCTACCATCACATATTCAGTGTTCATCCTAGTGCAGCATCATGTATATAGAACACTGCTGGCAGTGATCAAATGGAAAAAAAAACAGGCTGGTTGTACTGAAGTTGACCAATAGATCGATCTCAGTACAACCAGCCTGTCCATACATGGATCAAAATTTTGATCTATGACCAGCTTTCCTGTAAACCATGCCTGCACAATGTGTGTTGGCACAGCTGCTTGTAGTTTCCACTGGGAGCATAACTAGTTGTCTCCTCATAACAGGAAATTTCTAAATAAAGACCTTTATGGAAGTGTCGCCAGGTATTATTTTATTGCAAATTTTAAAAAGATTTAAAACTTTTGAAATTGCTTCAACATGCTAAAGTTTATATGGGATTTTAGTGATTGGATTAAGAGCTACTTTAATGACCTCCCTGTGATGGATTCATACTGCAGCATGCGTGGCAGTGCACAGTCCTAGGTGTGATTGGCCCCACATATCTTTCCTTTCAAAATGGCCTAAACTACAGGTCATAGATGCACCTTTTGTAGTCATGGATTTTAAAATTTAGGTGTGGGCTGTTCTTATCCAGGGATGCAACAATGTGTCCTGTTTTTCATGTGCTAGTGTCTAACCCCTTCTTAGCTTTTTAGGTACCTGGCCTCATAATGTATACATTTTATTACACATTTCAATGTTGTTGCTATATTGTCTCTGCTTTGTGAACATTTTAGTTTCTTTGTCCATTTCATTCATGTAAATTCTTTTTCACCAGTTTTATGCATTCTGAAAATATTGAATAAATACTTATTTAGTTGTTCAGAAGGAAATAAGGAAGCTGCCATTGTTGACTTGTTTTTGGGGGTGCAAACTCTGACATTGTGTGTCACTGACCTGTAACAAGCATGGAACCAATAAAAATCTCAAACTTCCATCCTGCATACTTCCATGTCAGTGACTCATTAGGTATCTAGAATTCAGATGACTGTTCTGGAGCCTCTAACTTTAAAGACATGTAGGCAATAGCCGCTTCCATATTTTTACCTAAAGTCATCACTGCTTCTTAGCCTATACCTTTAACCAGCAAACCCCAGCATTAGGCTTTATGAACAGAATCTACTGTTTTTATTGAGTGAAGATTCTTAACTCTTTTGGGGCCCTTTCACGTGGGTGGCCGTGCTTACCACCATGGATTTATTTTCAAGGGCAGTATAGCAGCGGCTGCTGGGTTTTCAGGTGATCCTGCCACCTCCTAAATGTCTGCTATTTTTTTCTTTATCCCAGGAGGGGGTTTTGTGTTAAAATACTATACCACAACCACTAGTAAAGCAATATGGCTCACTGTTGCAGAGTGCTCCTGTTGACCTCAATGGGTGAGTTTGACAGGCAGAGAGTTAAGATCGTAAGATGGAGCATCATGGCATGTGTGCAGCCCCATTCAGCTGTAAAGTTAGATTTTAGGTGTGCATCTGGGGGGAGGTGGTAAAACGCCTGCTCAGTTGCCTGTTTTTACCTCTTCCCCCTGGTTGTTTAAGTAAAAGAGCCCTTCATAAATCGGCCTCACTGACTTCAGTTTTCAAAAAATGAAAGAATAGTCAAAAGTCTTTGTAGGCTAGTTTCGGTTGGTAATCCAAGCCAAGGGTCAAAATGACAGCCAGCCAGGAAGAAACTTTTTTGAATTGTTTTTTCCAACTGAGCGCAAGAGGAGTCTATAGACGTGTGGTCATTCCCCAAACCAATATTACCAATCAGATTCACCTACAATCCTCATGTGTTTGGACAAGATCGGACACTATACTGGCATATTTACTGTATCTGTATGCACTCTGACGTGTATTAACTTTGTATTTTAAAATTGTTGGTAAATAACATAATCCTAAATGACAGATTTATATGTAATATTTTTTGGAGGAAGCATAATAGTATGACTTGTATAACATGAAAGGGCTAATATTAAAATATCTTGCAATATTAATGCAGACTTTAGCTCTATAGTGTTTGCTTGTCTGGAGTTAAAGTATTTGGACTAAGTTTGTATTATGAAATCTGTGCTGCATTAAGTATTAAAACTGGACACTTAAGCATTTGTGTGTATAATTTATTTGTGTCTAAAATATTAGCTCTCTTAAAAAATATCAAAGAAAGAAAAAACAATATAGTGTATACAAGTGCGACACAAGTCATTGTAATTGAATGTTATTACAAAATACCTTTCCTTTTCGGTCTGCAGCCGCTGTAATTTTCTGAAAATGCAATGCAAAATGGCTACCTGGAGGTGTTCTGGTAAGATACAAGTCTTATTTCAGGCATCCCCTGCAACAAAAATGTAATTTTTAGTGAGATACTCCCAATAGGTACACGTCTAAAGGGATGCAGGCCCAGCAGCTTTCCCTATTATTGCCCTGCAGCTGATTGATAATTATGAAACCACTCTTATTAGACTCTCTTATCATATGGGCACAGAGGAACAAACAGTGATTTCTTCAGAATAAGAAAAGGTAGGAATCTGCAACAAAGTTTGTTAAAATCCTTGCAATGTATATGGATCACCCAGAGTGGAATGTTTTTTTCTCAACAAAAGTGGAGTTATGCTTTAACTATTGTCCTTTTAGGTCTTTCCTACTGGATTTGTACTGGACCCCTTACTCTTCAAACATAGCCCACATATCATATAGATATTAGTGTTTAACCACTTTTACTAGTAATGGCTGCGATCTGCAATTTTTAGCGGGATTGTGACAGACAAATCGGAAACTTTTGACACATTTTTGGGACCATTGACATTTATACAGCGATCAGTGCTATAAAAATGCACTGATTACTGTGTAAATGTCACTGTCAGGGAAGGGGTTAATAGGGGCGATCAAGGGATTAAATGTGTTCCCTGGGAAGTGTTTCTAACTGTGGTGGGATGGGACTGACAGGAGGAGGAGAGAATCGCTGTTCCTAATCACTAGGAACAGCAGATCTGTCTCTCCTCCCCTGTCAGAACGGGGATCTGTCTATTTACATTGACAGATCCCCGTTCTGGCTCGCTAAAGAGTGATCGCGGGTGGACGTGTGCATCGGCTTTGGCAGCGTGCGTCTCCTATCGCTCTTAAAGCGGCCGACGTATACCTATGGCGATTCGCCCAGGAGAGCCAACCTGCCGCAGTATAACGTAGACAGCTGGTCCTTAACCACTTCCCGCTCGGCCTATAGCAGAATGACGGCCGGGAAGTAGTTCGGTTATCCTGACTGGGCGTCATATGACGTCCAGCAGGATAACATGCCAATCACCAGTGCAATGTCAGTCTGACACACCGCATCTCCGATCATGTTAAGAAGCCATCAGATGTGCTACCACAGCTGCCAGTCAGTGCCCCATAGAAAAACATGACAGTGCCCATCACAGTGCCCAGCAGTAAAACCTGTCAGTACCTCATCATCAGTACCAGCAGCCAGTACCCATCACAGCCGCCTGTCAGTGCCCATCAATTCTACATATCAGTGCCGCCTCATCAGTGAAGGAGAAAACAACATTTTATAACCGAAACGCAGAAAAACCTTATTTTTGAAAAAAAAAAAAAAAAAAGTCAGTCTTTTTTAGTTTAATTGCCATTCAAAGTGCGACAGCGTTGAAAGCTGAAAATTGTCCTGGGCGGGAAAGGGTGAAAGTGTCTGGTATTGAATTGGTTAAGCGGTTAATATTAATATTTACATAGAAAGTAAGATTTGTTCTAGATAGGGAGAAAGAACAGTTTAGGAGATGCAAGCTGCAAGGCTATTGCTGCTTGATGTTCTTTCCAGCTGCATAATTAATAAGAAGCACATGTAGCTGATAGTGGAGCTGTGGTGGCTCAAGATTAGCTGCCAGTTCGGTTAGATGATATGGTTAGATCAGCAAGATTGTCTTTTTCTGATCATATGACCGAGGAAACAATGAAATTAGCTAATGGGATTGCACACTGAATAGAAAACCATAGCCAGAAGAAGAGGGAGATGAGGTGTACTTCTAAGAATTTTTTTTTTTTTTTTTAACAAGAATACATTTAAAAGAAGAATTTTTAGAAAAAAAACACAGTAGCTACCATTACATAGTTGCACACATTGTTCAAGTTGAAAAAGGCACAAGTCCACCCGGTTCAACCAATAAAAATAAATGGAAAACATCCATAGACAGAATTCAATACCCACAATTGATCCAGAAATAGGCAAAAAAAAAAAAAAAAAAAAAAAGAAACCTGTATGAAGGGTCCATTTTGCTTCAGCAGGGGAAAAATAAATTCCTTCTTGATCCTCCAGAGGGCAGTCAGATTTTCCCTGGATCAACAATCTGTGGTGTTGTTACCTATAAATTTCAATAGCTAATTATATTTTGTGCATTTAGGAATGCTTTCGGCATTTTTTTTTTTTATTTATTTTTTTTTTAAATGATCTACCGAGCTGGCCAGATCTATTGCTTGAAGGAGTCTAGTCACAGCTCTTACCGTGAAGAGGTCTTTTCAGATGTAAAGAGTGTCCTCTGTGATGACCTTAACCACTTGCCGCCCGCCCACCGTCAAATGACTGCGGGGTGGTTTGGCTCTCGCTCTGGGGCGCCATCCAGATTGAAGCTGCGTCGCGTTGCTAGGACACAGCGTGACCCCAATCACTGTAAAGAGCCACGGCTCTTTAACCATGTGATTGGCTGTGTCCAATCACAGCTGTTCACATGTAAACACGGAGATGCCGGTAATCGGTGCGCCTCGCCTCACACTGACAGAGTGTGAGGAGAGGAGGGCTGATCAGCGGCATCTCCTCACAGAGGACATCTAGGTATGTAATCGGTGCCCTGATTGCAATGAAGCTCTCACAAGTGCCAGCAATAAGTGCCCATTAGTGATGCCAGTCAGTTCTGGCTATCGCTGCTGCCAATCAGTGCCGCCTATCTGTGCCCATAAGTGCGGCATATTAGTGCCACCTCATCAGCGCAGGAGAAAAATTACTTATTTACAAAATTTACTGACAGCAACTAAAAAAAACGGGGTTTTTCTCATAATTTTCTGTCTCTCTTTTTTTTTAGGCCGGGTTCACACGCGTTTTCCCCGCATCCAATTCGCATAGGAGGAGAATGTGACCGGCTCCCTATGGCTGCAGAGCGCACTGCACAGAAACGCTGTGTGTCTTTGGCTCCGTTTCAGGACCAAATTCAGACATAGATTTGGCTCTGAAATGGGGAACAGGGACGCACAGTGCTCCTGTGCGATCCGCGGCCGGTTCCAGTGTGAACCCGGCCTTAAAAAATGTTTCCGGTCTTTTTTTTTTTTGGGAAAAAATAAAAAACCCGGAAGTGATTAAATACCACCAGCTCTATTTGTGTGAAGAAAATGATAAATATTTCACATAGTTATAGCATAGCATGACCGCGCAATTGTCATTCAAAGTGTGACAGCGCTGAAAAATGGCCTGGGCAGGAAGGGGGTGAAAGTGCCCTGTATTGAGGTGGTTAAAGTGAAGAGAATAAATTCAGTTCCTCTAATCTTTCCTCATAGCTGAGCTCCTCCATGCCTCTTATCAGTTTGGTTGACCTCTACACTCTCTAGTTCCAAGGTATCCTTTTTGTGAGCGGGTTTCCAAAACTGAACTGCATATTTCAGAAAGTATTTTGCTAGCTTTAGAAACTGCAACTTGGTATTGCAGGCTATTAAATCTATGATCTACCAGAACACCCAGATACTTTCTCAAACAATGACTCCCTACTGTTCTCTAAAATGTATGATGCATGCATATTTTTAGCCCCCTAAGTGCATAAATTTACATTTTATCAATAATAAACCTCATTTGCCACATAGTTCCTCAATTACATTGTGCAATGGGATTGACTTGTAAAGCTGGGTACAACTGTATTGAAATTGGACCAGTTCAGCAGGAAACGCACACATTTCACTATGTGTGTAACCCTGTCTGTTCAGCTGAAGCCAATCTTTAGACTGCCTTCTGTTGAACGGTCCTGCTGGAACACCATCATCTGATCTCCTGCTGCAGGTCTGATTTGTGTATTCTGACAAGGGAAGAGCCCATGCTATCAGAATACAAAAGCCCAACGGGGAGATCCCTGCACCCACATCGCTTGTGTGGATTTCTGAGCTTTTTTTTTTGTTTAACCTGCTGGGTGAACGAAAAAATTTGCATGTATACCCTCCTTAAGGTGAAGACATCATGTAGGGGCGTTATCCTACTGCTAAGCTTGGTGTCATCTGCAAACATTCAAATTGTATTTTAAACTCAAATCTTATAAGCTGACATCAAACACAGGTATGAACTGGAAATCTGGAAGAACTAGAGAGATGAGCATTCCAAGACATAGCAAGGAATAATGTGAGAGACTATAACATAAATGCTGCATGCTCAGCTAGGCTACTTTGTCTGGAAAGAAGTTAAAGAGCAGTGGTAAGTTGGAATCACTGATGATGAAAATATGTATGAGATAACAGTGTTGCTGGTCACCGCCACACAAGTCCCAGTGTTACCAGACCAATGTAAGTCAGCAACTGCGTTACTGATTGCTAGTCAGACCAATCCCAGTATCACCAGACAAGTGTCATCCAGCAACAGTGTTCTTGATCACTGCCCCAGCAGTGCCAGAGTTACCAGACCAGTGCAGCCATCAACTGTGTGCCTGATTGCTGCCACACCAGACCAGTGCAACCAGCACCAGTGTTACTAATCACCAGTACAATTTTGCCTCTGCCTTCTGTCTGTACTGACCCTGGCCTGTTTATTGACCACATTTCTACCTGCTGCCTGAACCAATCTTCTGCCTGTATGCTGACCAAGGCTCTGCCTGCTGCCTGAACTGACCCATCTGCAGGTCCCATTGGCTAAGTTCCGGCTAGACACTAGTCCTACCCATCCCCTGTGGACAAGTGCACTCCTGGAATCACAGAATCTTTTTTTTTTTCTTCTTCTTTTCTTTGGCCTGCTGTACTTCCTGACCAGTGAGCCTAGGATTCCTGGGGGCAGTGACATACATAGGCTAGACTTTCTTGATATATAGGATTGAGAACTGCTATAGGTGACGCTACACTAAGCCATATTCCTTGACCATTTGTGCAGAGGTGACCATTACAGTACAATGTTTTTTATACAATATTGGTTGATTTTTTTTTTTTTTTTTTATACAAAAGATACAGTAGTACATTATCAGTCCAAACATTGAAAAAGTCTCACACATGTTGTATTGCCAGGCTTGGGAGGAGTAGAAGAATGCGTTTTGGGCAGAAATTATAAGTATGCCCATGCTGTGTGCTAGAAATACCTTTATAAAATTGACAAAAAAGAAAATTTTCTTTTTCTTTCCACGTTGCAAATGTGGTAAAAAGAAGTCTTCAAAGGACAGACCATGCCTGTGGTCATTTTGTGGGTGTTTCCACTGTCCTGAGACTCCATAGTCTCCAAAAATGTGAAAAGTAGTCAGAAAATTAAATGCATAATTTATGCCCCTAGAGCAGGGGTCTCAAACTGGCGGCCCTCCAGCTGTTGCGAAACTACAAGTCCCATCATGCCTCTGCCTGTGGGAGTCATGCTTGTAATGTCTCGTGGGCTGTCAGCCTTGCAATGCCTAATGGGACTTGTAGTTTTGCAACAGCTGGAGGGCCACCAGTTTGAGACCCCTGCCCTAGAGAGCTTGAAAGTGCTCATTAGATCTTGGGTCTCTGTGTCAGGCTGTGAAAATCACACGTGGTATATTTGGAAATATGTTTTGGGGTGTAATTCTGAGTACACTTAGGGCTCCTTCACACAGACGTGTCCGTGTATGGAGCCCGCTCTGCTCAGCGGGGGATCGCTCCGTCGATCCCCGCTGAGCAGGCAGATGATAGGTCCGTCGCTGCACAGTGTGCAGAGACAGACCTGTCAGAGCGCCTCTCTCCCCTATGGGAGATCGGATGACGACGGACCGTAGAGTCCGTCGTCATCCGATCCACAGACGGATGAAAAAGTAGGTTTTTCCTCCGTCACACTTTTTCAGATCGGAGCGGGTCGGATGTCAGCGGACATGTCACCGCTGACATCCGACGCTCCATAGACCTCCATGGAGTGTCCGTTCAGGTCCGCCTAAAAAACTGACAGGCGGACCTGAACGGGTCAGCCGTGTGAAAGAGGCCTTATGCTGTGTGTTAGAAATATCATCCTATTAATTGACAACCTTGTGTAAACAAATGCATTTGCATTTTCCTTCCACATTTTCCAAAAACTTGTGGCAAAAAAATCAAGTCTTCAAAAGGCTCGCCATGCCTCTTAGAAGATATCTTTTAAGTGTTAACTTTCCAAAATGTGGCCATTTTATTTTCCACCGCCCTGGTGCTCTAGTGCCTATAAAAATGTGATGGGTAATTAGGAAATTAGATGCATAATTTATAACCCTAGAATGCCTGAAGATGCTCCTTGGATTTTGGGCCTCACTGTGTGGCTGGACTGTGAAAAAACCTCAAATATACTCCTAGAGGGGGGGGGGACGTGTCCAAGATGGAGACCGGTGCAGATGTGCAGTCTCCGGCTTAAAGTCCTGCTTCCCTGCAGACTGGCGATTCTACACAGCCTGGAACGGCTGCATTAATGGCGGGGAACGGTATGACCAAGGGGGAAGGGGTCCCTGTCCACCCGAAAGTCCCACAAAGCTGCCCCAGGTACTGCTGCACAGAGCTCCCGTCCCGCCACTGGCTCCAATATGGCGTCTCAGGCTGGGGACACTGAGACTGACCCTGCAGAGAGGGAGCAATCTAACTTTGAGGCTCTCATGCAGGCAATCACTACTTGCCAATCAACCCTCAAGATTGAACAGATACAGCTGGATATTAGTCTCATAAGAAGGGATATGGACACCTTCCGCTCCCGCCTCACTGAAGCTGAGCGCCGTGTGGGGGACACAGAAGACACGCTGCAAGACCACACAGTCTCACTCCGCATGCTGCAAACTAAAATCAAAACCCTGGAAAACCACGCAGAGGATGCAGAAAACAGAAATAGGAGGAACAACCTCCGCGTGGTGGGGGTCCCTGAGGGAACGGACCCCACGGCCTTCATGGAGCATCTCCTCCGCACCTTTCTACCCCAGGCGCCATTCTCTAACTTCTTTGTGGTGGAGAGGGCACATAGAATGCCTGCTGCCCGGGGGCCCCTGGGACCTCTTCCACGCACATTCATCCTGAAGTTACTAAATTTCAGGGACCGAGACTTAGTTTTGCGTGAATCGAGGAAAATCGATCAACTGAGGTATGAGGGAGCGAAATTATTGATCTTCTCGGACTTTTCGGTGAACACCCAAAAACAATGCCGCTCATTTGATCAGGTGAAGCTCAACCTGCATAACAAGAAGATAAAGTATAACATGCTGTTCCCAGCCAGGTTGCGAGTCCAAGATGATGAGAGAGTGCACTTTTTTACCTCCCCTGAAGATGCATCGCACTGGCTGGAGACCCTGCCCAGAAATTGAAGACTGCCAAGAGTTACATGGTATGATTGAATTATCCTGTTTATTACCCCATTGCTTGCAGGGCCTTCCTGGCCATTGCCACTAACAATGTTTGGGATGTTGTCCTGTCCCCCCCCCTTCTTCGTGGGCGGGGCTGGAGGGGGGACGGACATGGCCTTGCAGACCTCCCGAGTTCCAGTTGAAGGACTCCATGTCTTGTGTGCCTGACCACATGTATACTATATACGGCTTTTACACACAACTGACACGCACTCAAAGGAGGAAGGGAGAGAGATGCCTCTGAACTTTTAAAAAAAAGGTTTGTAACTGTTCAAGTTTTGTACCCCCGGAGGGGTTGGTTTGTTTCTCCGGGAGATCCATATTCTATAACCTGCAGGGAACATTGATCCTTTCAATCGTGCTGGAGGACATATTGCACGTACTGTGACACTCGGGTGTCCTTTTGTTCATTTCCCCATTTGGCAGTTGCCATGACGGTTCTTGGGAAAGAAGCACACCAAAGTTTGGGGGGTGGTGCGGGGTGGGGGGATGGGAGATGGAGCTGGAGCACATGTTTTTGCTCCTTGTTGGGACTTTTCTGTTGCTGCATATATGTTAGATTTTGTACTTATGTTTTCTACATCAGGGGTCAGTGCGGCTCTGATCTCTCTCCACTAGATGGCATGGGAGATCTCCCTGATGATATTCTAGAATTGGTGAATAAGGTTCTGCTATTCTTGTGTATGCTCATAACCAGTCTACTACTGATAATGGTAATTTGCTGCCCTCATTTATTCCCTATAAGACTTCAATGACTCCCCTGACTATTTTATCTTGGAACGTTCGAGGATAGAAATCCAAGGTTAAGAGGTCTTTGGTATTCAACTTTCTGAAGAAATATAACCCACATATCTGTGTGCTCCAGGAGACTCATTTGGTTGGGAGCAGGACGCTGGCACTCCGGAAACCCTGGGTGGGTGTATACTACCACTCAACTTATTCCTCTTATTCTAGAGGTGTCAGCGTCCTGGTCCATAAGTCGTTTGGGTTCACCTTACTAGATCTTCATTTAGATCCAGAGGGGAGATACGTAGCCCTTCATGCAATGTGTGATAGACTAGAGCTGTTGATTGTGGGCATATATATTCCCCCTCCAGCCACGGTAGATATCCTTAGGAAGCTTACTCCAATAATAGCACAATGTCCATCGGCTGGAGTTATTTTAACTGGAGATTTCAACATGACCCCAAATTCGGTTTTGGACAGACTCAGTGTGGGATGCATCTTTCTCCAGAATTGACTTGGTCTATACCACTGACTCCCTGCCCTCCCAGATACAGGAAGTGGAGATCCTGCCGTGCAGTATTTCGGATCATGCACCCCTCCTACTTAAATTCCAAACAGACTCACCGGCGGGCACTGCACTTTGGCAGCTCTCCGGTTTCTGGATTACAGATGAGCGGGTGGCACCCCTGGTGGAGGGAGAGCTGGGAGTCTACTGGGCACTCAACGAGGGTACGGTCCCCCCACTGGTACTTTGGGATGCCTTTAAGGCATACACCCGAGGGCAATACAAAACTGCGATCGGGAAGGTCAGAAAAGACACGAGGCTAGCCTTGGAGGAAGCAGAAAGGAAGGTTCTCTTGTTAGAAGACAACTATGTGCACACTAAAGACGTGCTAAAGACATATGACGCTATGCAATCCCTACACAGAGAAATTTCTCTAATGAGGGTTGAGACCACCAAGAAACAGTTGCTTGCTCAGTCACAGAGAATTTGCGAACGGGGAGAAGACAGGTAGATTATTAGTGTGGCTGGCTAAGGAACGTTCCTCCTCATCACATATTGTTCACATAAGGGATGACATGTGGGTGCTCCATTCTGACCCCATTGGTATAAACGATTAACTTGCTAGATATGAGCATCTTTATACTTCTAAGGCCGCCTTTACCAGAGAGAGCCTGCACACCTTTCTAAATCAAATAGAATTCCCACAACTCTCAGATGAGGCCTGAAATACACTAGACACCCCAATTACTGTCAAGGAGGTCCAAGCAGCAGTAGCAGCACTCCAATCAGCAAAAACCCCAGGCCCTGACGGTTTACCGGCAGAATTTTATAAAAAACAGTGAACTTCTTGTCCCTAAATTCCACAACCTGCTCCTGACAATGTTACAAGAGGGTTGCCTCCTTCTCTCTATGTCAGAGGCTGTAATTGTGGTTATAGCCAAACCTATAAAAGACCCCACATCATGTGCCTCATATCGCTTTTAAATGTGGATGCTAAGATAACCACTAAAATACTCTCAACTAGACTCAACTTGGTCATCCTCTATAATTCATGGCGACCAGACGGGCTTCATGCCGGGCAAAGGTACCGACATTAACCTACGTCGACTTTATACTAACCTATCTCATGCAGGGAAAATGGACTCCACGGGTGTGGTGGCCTCTTTAGACGCCGAGAAGGCCTTCGACTCGGTGGAGTGGGAGTTCTTATGGCAGGTTCTTGAACGTTTTAACTTTGGCCCCAAGTTTGTCTCCTGGATAAAACTCCTGTATAGTAATCCCACCGCAAGAGTTCGCACAAACAGAACGCTTTAGCTCCCCATTCTCTTTAGGTAGGGGAACCAGGCAGGGATGCCCACTGTCCACGGGGCTATTCGCCTTAGCTATTGAACCCCTGGCTATCCTACTTAGAGCATCCCCAACAGTTAGAGGAATAGCGGTCGGTCCATTGACTGAGATGCTTTCATAATATGCTGATGATGCATTGTTATACCTCCTAGATGCGTCTGCCTCATTGTCGGCAGCTCTGGAAATTATTAACGGCTATGGATCCTTCTCAGGCATTCGGATCAATTGGACCAAATCGACTCTTTTCCCTATCCCTGACCCCACCCCCCGTGGACCCGTTGATACCACTAACCATGGTGTCTAAGTTCAGGTACTTGGGGATTGAAATTCAAAGAGAACCATCTTTATATCTGATAGATAAAATATATCCGATCCTCCACCAACTTACCGCCAGATGTCAGGCTTGGAAATCTCTTCCCCTCTCACCTGTAGGAAGGATTAATCTTCTTAAGATGACGTTTCTTCCCAAGTTCCTCTATGTCTTTCGCAATACTCCTGTACCCATCCCTAACTCCTTCTTTGCCAAGCTAGATCAAATAGTTAACACGTTTGTATGGGGGGACTAGCCCCTAGAGTCGCCCAATCCACCTTACAGCTCCCCTTGTCACTGGGGGGTTTGGCACTCCCCTGTTTTAAAAAATATTACTGGGCGGCAGTTGTAACTGTCCGCTTGTGGTTCTCCCAGCCAAAGTTCAATCCAGCAGTCAACCTGGAGGCCGCTATATTGGGATCTTACTCAGCATTGAGTAATTTGGTGTTCAGGGGTCCCAGGGCGCACCCAGACATAACAATTTCAATGCGAATGACAGAGTCTGGGAACAAATGTCGAGGAAACTTACTGGACCGAATACTATTTCCCCATACACACCATTATGAGGCAATCCCAAACTAAAACATCTTCAAACAGTTCCAGATCTGGCCTTGTGGGCAGGACACGGGGTTAAGATAATACAACAAATAATGTCAGGGGGTAGAATCCTCCCTTACGATACTTTAAAGAATAACTTTCAACTGCCCTCAAAAATGCTCTTTAGATACCTACAACTGCGTCATGCAGTACAGGCCCAATACCCGACAGGGGTTACTTTACAGTCACATGGGGTAGAGACCTTCCTGATTTCCAGAAACATAGATCGCATTTTATCCTCCCTATAGCTTCGGATATTAAGTGAGGAGCCGACCAGGGGTACCAAGCTCTACGACAAGTGGAAAACGGATCTGCCTGTCCTTGCTGCTGATGATTGGGAGGAAGGAGTACAACAGTACATTCCCCTTATGGTTTCAGCGAGGGATAGATCTATTCAGCTCAAATTCCTTCATAGAGCATAATATACGCCGCAGAGATTATCTAGAATATATCCGACACAGACAGATGCCTGAAGTGCAATGGGAAACTGGGTACCTTTATACATGTTGTCTGGTCGTGCCCTATTATACAGCAGTTTTGGTCAGAATTGGTAGACGTTATCAACTCGGTGAGCAACCTGCATATACAAGTGAACCCGATTATTTTACTTCTGGGAGTCTGGGAGCATGTGACAACCTCATATCTAATACACACAAAAAACTGTTTGTATTTTACACCTCATTTTATGCTAGGAAAACCATCCTGATTAAATGGAAGCAACCCGACCCTCCCACGGTCTCCCAATGGAAAGCCTTGGTAAACTCCACATTGCCTCTTTACAAACTCACCTATATTAACAGCAAGTGCCCTAAGAAATTCTCAAAGATCTGGGGAGCATGGTCCAAGCAGTAAGATTGGCATGACCTGCAGGACGCATGGTGAGCACACATTTGATGTTTCCCACCCCCCCTCTCCCCTCACTCAGTTCCCTCTCCCCCCCCCTCCCCCCCTCCTCTTCACCCCCCCCCCCCCCCCCTCCTCAACTCCTTGATCCTTTGTTATCCCATATTCAGGTACCCTGACAAATAGATAATACTACATCCTGACTCACCAGCTGAAGGTATTGTCAGCTAGAAGTTAGTACCGGAACCTTATATAAGTAACTAGGTTTTATATTTCCCGATGTAATCATTTATATGTACTTTGAATCATACACAACTTTGCATTATGATGACTGAAATCTCCTGATTTGAAACTATTCACAATGATTGTATCTATCTATTATGTAGCCGCACCTTGTTCTATGTCCCTATGTTTGTATGTTTAAATTTTCTCCTTCTGGAGACAAATAAAAACTTTTCTGTTAAAAAAAAAAAAATATATATATATATATATATATATACTCCTAGAGGAGTAGTTGTTTTGGGGTGTAAGTGTATGCCTATGCTGAATGTTAGAACTATCTTCTTAATTGACACTTTACATTTTAATTTTCATTCTGCATTTTCCAAAAACTTGGGGCAAAAAATTAAAAAGGAACTGCAGTCTGCTCACATAATTTGTAATAAAAACATCTTTGCCATTATAAAGCTTCCCTCCAACCACTTTGCATATTATTTTATGTATACTGTGATTCTGTACTTGCCAAATATGCTGCAGAAATCTCCTGCTGATTCTGGTTGCATCCATTTTAACTGTGGGCAGTTCACTTCCTGGATTTGAACAGACACACACAGAGGCACAACTCCAGCTCTGCAGCCATGCAGCTCTTATTGGCCCTCTAATGACTCCTCTCCCCTCCCTTCCTGGCAAACTCTCACGAGAGTGAGAGAGCTGTGCATGTCATAAACCTAGGCTTTTTACCAGACAAGAAACAGGGAGTTGGCTGTATAAGGTATTTAAAACAACAAGAAGATTTAATAGATGAAGGAAAGTTGAAAAAAGGTCCACTTGAAGTTTTTGAAGCATTTGCTTTGAAGCATTTGCTTTCCAAAATGTGGTCATTTTGTGGGTGTTTCTCCTGTCCTGGTACTTCACGGACTCAAGAAATATAAGTAGTCAGTCAGTTGTCAAATTGGATGATTCATGTATGCTCCTTTAAAGCCCAAAGGTGTTGCTTAGATTTTGGGCCCCACTATGTGTTTAGGCTATGAAAATGTGTCACACGTGGTATCCTCCCTCATACTTGGAAGAAGTAGCAGAATGTATTTTGAAATGTGTAATTGTAAGAATGCCTACGCTGCATTTGAGAAATAACTTGACTAATTGTCATTAATTGTGACAGCAATGAAAATGGAAAAATGGCTTGAGCAGGAATGAGCTTTACCATGCTGGTCTTCAAGTGGTTAAGGCACCATTCGCACAGGCATTTTGCCACACTCTGAATCCTAGCAGCAGAAATCTACTTAATCATGCTGCTGGGATTGACAGCTGCAAGTGGATACAGCGGCTTCCGAGCCTGTACATTGCAATGATGGGCTGTCGGCGACTAAAGCTACCTGTGGTGATTGTGACTACACACAGTCAGTGCACTGGCATGCCAGCCACTGCTATCCAAACGTAGCTGTCAATCCCAGCAGCAGGAAACCCTGCCACTGGGATTCGTAGCATGTTGTGGTCTTGGGATCAACCTTGGACAGTTACAAAAGCAAGGGTCTTATCAAAATGCTAATACAGCATTGTGAAGTTGATGTGTAGCAGCTGTTATTGAGTTCTAAAGTAATCTTACATTACACTGAAATTGGATTTCTATTTTTTTTTTTGGTCAAAGACTACAAATTAGTTCTTTCGGATGTAAGTTGGCTAATCTATAGCCAAACCAGGTGGTCACATTCTGAATAGTATTTGAAATATGATATGAAATTAGAACTGACTATGTTATAGCCCTGCAACCAACCTGAGTAAAACCTTAAAACCTACGGTGTGCAATGTTGTTTTTTTTTTTTTTTTTTTTTATAAAATGGTGTTGGTGGGAACAAAGTCAGCCTCATCTTATTTCAGTGAGCCTGATAAAAGCAGACAATGGACAAACCTGTTCTGTTCTAGAAAATAGCAGCTTACAGTCCTGAGCACTATACTGCAAACAGGCAGATACAACCATGGAGCTGAAACTGACAAGACTTGTACTTCTCTGCACACTAACAGCAGGTAGATACACCAATGCATGCTAAATGTATTATATTTTACTGTAACCTAAAAATTTGTATCTGCTAGAATCCCATAAGAATAGTTTTCCTTGGATATACAGTATATACAGTAATGTAACTATTTTTGTAATTTCTATTTTGTTTGATATATTAACTATAGATTTTACTTGTTCTGTAACACACACATACCCTACATTGTGGAGCATCCTTATCTCCAATCAGAGTGTGTGTGTCTGTGTGTGTATACACACACACACAGACACACACACAGTATATTTTTTAAATTAGAATGCCCTGTGGTGTGTGCATTCAATCATCTCCATGTCCATAGAGTGTGAGCTTGACGAATGGCTAACTACCCAAACATGTTATTCTTTGTACTCATTTTTTGTTCCAATAAAGAAGAAATATTGGGGAAAGCATTGTAAAATTTACCTGAAATTTGTTTTAACGCCCATTCACATGGGGCATACCAATCTTAATGCCTGTGCGACGGGTAGGCACCTTTTCTTCAAGCCAAACCCGAACACTTTAGCGGCACACGCCAATTTATTTTAAGGGGGAGCACTGTGGACTCTGGTGTAAAGAAGAACTTTGATGTAAGGGGGTTTCTGCTCACCAAAGCTCCCGCTTACTTTAGAGTTCCCACCATTTCCCCTTAAGTCAGGGTCCCTAAAGCTCCCCCTACATCAGAGTCCCCCTTATCTTAGTGTACACACTCGCTCAGAGGCAGGAGAGAGAAGGGAGGAAGGGGGAGACTTCAGACATTGGATGGTGAGCTCACTCACCCAAGGATAGAGGCTCAAGCACTGACACCTTTCATCCATGATGTATCTGCCGGCTGCTGAGCTTCAAACTTCCATGCATCCCTTTCCGGGGATTGGAGTTTGGGTGGGCAGGAGGAGCAGAAGGAGATCAAGCCCTCTCTCCTTTTCTGTCCATGTTTGGGGGTGGGCACACCTATGTACTTGGTTGTGGTACTCAGTTACTTGGGGAACCGCAGTCCATTCTCAATAATGTGTCTGGGTTTCAGGAGGTCTGAAACCCGGACGCACAATTCCAAACCCGGACTGTCCGTGTGAATCCCAGACGGGTGGCAACCCTAGCGAATCTTCATCTGCTCAGGATGCACAGGTGTTTGGTGCAGACCCCTGCAGGCAACCTGTTCGCATCAATGTGACAATCAATCTGAAGTTTGCATCCATGCGGGTCCGATGCACTTAGAGCGCAGTCTGTCTGCATCCTGATCCGTGCATCAGAGCTCTTATGTGAATATTACAAGTTCACTTTTGTATTTGTTCATGATTATATTGCTATACAGGTTTATAGTTTTTCTTTAGCTGTATGGATATCAGACAGTGCAGCTAAGACCCATGTTGATAACTGCTGAGAAGAAATCAGTTATAGAATAAGCTACATAGCAGACTGGTAAAGGGAAACCCGTGCAAAGATGAATATGAGTGGTGCTGTTGCTGTTAGCGTAAAAATCTGAATCAGCAGAGGGACAGAGGAGCTGAGCGGAGCAGTGTGGTGTCCGGGAACTGCGTGTGTTGTGTGTGTGACTGCTTGGGTGTGTGAGTGAGTGCGGACAGGACTGAGCCCCCCTCCCCCAGACAGAAGAAGAGGCGGTGGGTGACCCCGGGGAATGTGTACAATTAAAGTTCATATGCTGAAACTTTTCTGCGTTTAATTATTATGACTTCTCGGTTCATATATCATCCACCACTGTGCAAATCATGTCTTCGGCAGATTATGTGCACACCTTCACCAGCCATTATACCTGCTCACCTCATACATGGGTCAGACTCAAAACAATTCCTTTCTTTCTTTCAGCTGTGGTCTCATCTCTTCCACATCCGACCAGCTACTCTGTATCCACATTCCAATCAATAGCCTCCCAGGGGGATCGCAAGAAAGATCTCATATATATATATATATATATATATATATATATATATACTGCCCCATTGCTTTTCTCCTTGCTCCACACCAGCATTATAACTCGGTATTCCTGATAGGATATGGCTCCACATTCATGCAACAATAGAGGATACATAGTGCTCTCCGTTTGCAACATTTATTAAATTGCCCAAATTAATACACAGGTATCGCCCTCTGATTGGGCTTTCTATTGAGGGCGATATGCATGTAGAGGGGAGGAGCCGAGTCCACGAGGTCACACAGCCACAGTGGCGAGCAGGACTACACAGAGCTAGTTTTAACCGAATATCTTGTAAATGTTTTTTAATTGGGACAATTTAATAAATAACGGAGAGCACTATGTATCCTCTATTGTTGCATGAATGTGGAGCCATATCCTATCAGGAATATCGAGTAATAACGCTGGTGTGGAGGAAGGAAAAGAGAGGTGGGGCAGTATATAGGAGAGATCTTTCTTGCGATCCCCCTGGGAGGCTACTGATTGGAAAGTGGATACAGAGTAGCTGGTCAGATGTGGAAGAGATGAGACCACAGCTGAAAAGAAGAAAGAAAGGAATTGTTTTGAAATATGATTGAGCATTTGAAATATGAACTTTAATTGTACACATTATATAGATTTATTTATTTATTTGAATATAATTTGATATCACTGGATATTTCACATGATATATTAATAGCTCTGCACTTATATTTTTCATTTTATTTTATATGTTGTATGGTGAGTAGGGATGAGCTTCGAGTTCGAGTCGAACTGCGAACGATATGGGCTGTTCGCGCCAAATTCGAATGCATAATTCACTGCATAATTCACTGCAGCATTGCAGTGCATTGCTGGCTGATGATTGGCCAAGCATGCACTATGACCCGCATGCTTGGCCAATCACAGCGCAGTCTGTACAGAGAGGGTGGCTTTGGTCAATTATGGCTCAGGAGGTTTAGTACACGCCCCACACTATATAAGGCTGCCTGCACGTCGGCCCTGTGTAGTGTGTTCCGGCGTTGAGAGAGAAATAGAGAGAGAGACAGTGTCATTTGATTTAAATTAGAGTAGGCAGGTGAGTCAGTTAGCTGCACTTACAGTGTATTGTGTATATATATATATATAAATATATATATATATATATATATATATATATATATATATGCATCCTAGGTGTTGTGTGTGTGTATATATACCGTATTTATCGGTGTATAACAAGCACCCCAAGTTTAGGTAGGAATTTTAAGGAAAAAAACTTTTAGGAGGGAAGTTTAAGGGAAAAAAACTTACATTTAAATGCCCATCAATGCAGCCTTGTCAGTGTCATTGAAGCCTTCTCAGTGCAGCCTTGCTCCAGTGCAGCCTTACAGCCATGTCAGTGTAGCCTTGTTAGTGCAGCCTTCCCCAGTGTCCATTGCAGCCTTGCCCCAGTGCAGCCTTGCCCCAGTGCAGCCTTGCAGCCTTGCCCCACTGCAGCCTGGCCCCAGAGCAGCCTTGCGATCCCCGTTGATTGTTTGCGATCGCGCCGACATACACATCCGAGTGTACAGATTTAAATATGGCACCGCGGAGGGACTCGGCAGAGCAGAGATACACATAGCCGAGTATACTCGGCTCCGCTCACAGTCATGCCCAGTCCCGCCCTATGATGGACATAACACAGGTCCAATGGCGCGACTGGGCGTGACTGTGAGCAGAGCCGAGTACACTCGGCTATGTGTATCTCGGCTCCACACAGTCCCTGCGATCTCGGCGGTGCTCGCTCTGCTCCGCCGAGTCCGCCGGCGCCATATTTAAATCTGTACACTCGGATGTGTATGTCGGCGCGATTGCAAAAAATCAGCGGGGATCGGTGTATAACACGCACCCACGATTTTCCCCTGATTTTAAGGGGAAAAAAGTGCGTGTTATACGCCGATAAATACGGTATATATATATATATATATTAGCTAATTATTAGCTACAGTATTTACAGTTAGTGTAGTGCGTCCTCTGCACAGTGTGCACCTAAAGCTACCTGAAGAAAATTGGTGGTGTTCTTCTGATCCTATTAGTACCGTAGGCAGCTGCAGTATTTACAAGTTAGTGTAGTGCGTCCTCTGCACAGTGTGCACCTAAAGCTACCTGAAGAAGATTGGTGGTGTTCTTCTGATCCTATTAGTACTGCAGGCAGCTGCAGTATTAACAAGTTAGTGTAGTGCGTCCTCTGCACAGTGTGCACCTAAAGCTACCTGAAGACAATTGCTGTTGTTCTGATCCTATTAATATCACAGGAAGGCAGCTACAGTATTTACAGTTAGTGTACTGTGTCCTCTGCACAGTGTGCACCTAAAGCTACCTGAAGAAAATTGGTGGTGTTCTTCTGATCCTATTAGTACCACAGGCAGGCAGCTGCAGTATTTACAGTTAGTGTACTGCTTCCTCTGCACAGTGTGCACCTAAAGCTACCTGAAGACAATTGCTGGTGTTTTTCCATACTAATAATACTACAGGCAGGCAGTTGATTCTGCTAGCTGCAGTATCAGTATAATATATACATCCCAGCTTTGTGCAGCTACATCTCACTGCAGGCCATTAGTATGTCTGGAAGGCCAACAAGGAGAGGCAGAAAGTCACAAGCCAATAAAAGAGGGCAAGCAGGCTCTGTGTCTAGAGGCAACAGTGCTGGTCGTGGAGACGGTGCATCCTCATCAGCACATGGCCGTGGGACACGCTTGTCCTTTTTTTCGGTAGTTGGCCATGTTGAGCCACAACAGGCGGAAGACTTGGTAGAGTGGATGACCAAGCCGTCCTCATCCTCCTCATCCTCCACATCCTCTCTCACCCAGGCTAGGGGTACTTTGCCTGGCAAAGCAGCTGCTAACGCGGCCTCTTCCCTTGGCTCAGTGGCATCAGTCACTCCTTCCCTAGCCCCACCATGTCCTCCTGAGGAGTCCCCCGAACTGTTTGACCACAGTGTTGGGTACATGCTCCAGGAGGATGCCCAGAGTTTTGAAGGCTCCGATGATGGTACCCAGCTAGAGGAAGGGAGTAACAGGAGCCCAGAGAGAGGGGGTGCCCAAGAAGGACAGCAATCTGGCAGTCATGTTCCCCCAGCTGCAGCATACTGGCAGCTTTGCTTCAGTGATGAGGAGGGAGGGGATGATGAGGTTACTGACTCCACGTGGGTGCCTGAGAGGAGGAGGAGGCAGGATGAGGAGGGAGGGGATGATGAGGTTACTGACTCCACGTGGGTGCCTGAGAGGAGGACGAGGCACATCTCCAACGAGGCAGGATGCCCTCCACGGGCCAGCTTAAGGGCAGCACACCAACTGCATCACACCGCAGAGCTCCGCATATGCAGGGCGCTGCTGTCTCTGATCGTTATTCCAAAAGTTCTTTGGTGTGGGCCTTTTTTGAGAAGAGTGCATCAGATCCCACCGCTGCTATTTGTAACATATGTCTCAAGCGTATCTCGCGTGGCCAAAACATCACCCACTTGGGCACCACATGCTTGACCAGACATATGTCGACCTGCCATGCAGTTCATTGGCAAGCGTACCTAAAAGACCCACACCAAAGAACAAAGCGGACCTCTCCTTGCTCCTCATCAGCTGGGATCTCCAACCCCACTATACCTTCAGTCCTCTCTGAAACCTGCGGGCAATCTGCTATCGGTACACCGACATCAGATTGTACCAGACAAATTTCCCTGCCCCAGCCGCTGCATCGCCAAAAGAAGTTTTCTCCCAGCCATCCACATGCCCAGCTGTGGATGCTAGCTTGGCTAAATTGCTAGCACTTAAACTGCTGCCTTTTCAGTTGGCAGACTCTGCCCCCTTCCGTGAGTTTGTGGAATGTGCGGTTCCTCAGTGGTAGGTTCCCAAACGCCACTTTTTCTCACAGAAGGTGATTTCGGCTCTCTACCAGCATGTGGAAGGCAATGTCTTGGCCTCGGACAGGGCGGTCAGCGGTAAGGTGCATATTACCACTGACCCATGGTCCAGCAGGCATGGACAGGGACGTTACCTATCTTTCACCGCGCACTGAGTGACTCTTCTGGCAGCTGGGAAGGATGCAGGACAGGGTGCAGTAGTGTTGGAGGCTGTTCCACTACCACGCCTCCAAAATTCTACTAGTGGTGATTCTGCCACACCTCTCTCCTCCACCCCTCCTCTTCTTCTTCCTCCATGGCCTCTTCCTGTGCTGATTTGTCCTCATAAACCAGCAGTGCTCCGTAGGTGTTCAAGGGGCTACGCAAGCATGCAGGCAAAAAGATGCCATGCGGTGCTTGAGCTAGTGTGGTTGGGGGACAGGAGCCACACTGGGGCAGAGATTCTGACAGCTCTGCAGGGGCAGGTTCAGAGGTGACCGATGCGTTCAGACAATTTTTTAGTCCGCAGCCCCAAGGTCTGATCGGTTCCAGCAACCATCGCCAGCGTCTGATTCACATGGTGCAGGATTACCTGGGGCAAGATCAGACTTGGACACCTTTCCCACTGAAATCCTCTGGGTTACTGGGTCTTGAGGATGGATCACTGGCCAGAGTTTGCACAGTATGCAGTTGAGCTACTAGCCTGTCCTGCATCCAGCGTTCTTTCGGAACGCACATTCAGTGCTGCTGGAGGCTTTATAACCGATCACAGGGTGCGCCTGTCCACTGAATCGGTCGATCGGCTGACCTTCATAAAAATGAATCAGTCTTGGATCACCAGCTACCAACACCTGATGCTGATGTAACCGATTGATTGTTTTGTTAATGTGAGATCCCTTCAAGATTGCTGATGCTGAGTGACTATCCTGTTATGCAGAGTCACAATCCTCTTCCTCCTCAATTTTCATGCTGATAGCTTGTAAGAACATCTTTGGTTCTGGGCACCACCACCAGTGCCCAAGGCCCAATTTTTCAGCCCCTGTTTAACAGGGGTGTGTAATTACAATTTTTGATGCAATACTTTGCAGCAGAGCTCATTCCTGCGCTTCAACTATAGTATCTGTGAGGGGTTGCAGTGTTTTGGCACCAGCACCAGTGCTCAAGGCCCAATTTTTCAGCCCCTGTTTAACAGGGGCGTATAATTACAATTTTTGATGCAATACTTTACAGCAGGGTTCATTCCTGCGCTCCAACTAGAGTATCTGTGAGGGGTTTCAGTGTTGTGGCACCAGTGCCCAAGGCCCAATTTTTCAGCCCCTGTTTAACGGGAGTGTATTTACAATTTTTGATGCAATACTTTGCAGCAGGGCTCATTCCTGCGCTCTAACTATAGCATCTGTGAGGGGCTGCAGTGTTGTGGCACCAGTGCCTAAGGCCCAATTTTTCTGCCCCTGTTCAACAGGGACATGTAATTACAATTCTTGATCTAATATTTCACAGCAGGGCCATTCCTACGCCCACCAAGAGTAACTGTGAGGGCTTACAGTGTTATGGCAACACCACCACCACCACCAAAGGCCCAATTTTTCTACTACTGTTCAACAATGGCATGTAATTATAATTCTTGATATAATATTTCACAGCAGGGCCTGTTCCAGTGCCCACCAAGAGTAACTGTGAGGACTTACAGTGTTGTGGCACCAGCACCACCACCACCACCAAAGGTCCAATTTTTCTACTACTGTTCAACAATGGCATTTAATTATAATTCTTGATCTAATATTTCACAGCACGGCCCATTCCTGCACCCACCAAGAGTAACTGTGAGGGCTTACAGTGTTGTGGCAACACCAACACCTAAGGCCCCAATTTCTGCAGCGTATATAGGGCAGGCCCCTACTTTCAAACATCCAACTTACAAACGACTCCTACTTGCAAATGGAAGGACATACTTGCCAACTGTCCTGAATTTCCCAGGACATTCCCGGGATTTACACCCTTTTCCCGATGTAATCGTTTCCCGGGAGATGTCCCGGGAAATTCGTTTTTTCGCGATTTTCGCTGCCGAGGTTCGCGCCGCCGGCCGCCATTTTCAAGAAGACCTTAGAAGTAGGCTGGCCAGATGGCTACAATAGAGATTGAGCTGCGGCGCCGCCTACCCTCCAGCCCGCTCCACCCCGCTGCCAGTCTCTGTGACCTGTTATGGAAAGGGGCGGGGAATGGGCGGCGCCGCAGCTCAATCTCTACTGTAACCATGCGGCTCCACTTGACCAACTTTGGGGCCGTATAGTCTGGATGTCACAGGGGGGCTGTATAGTCTGGATGTCACGGGGGGCAGTCTGGATGTCACGGGGGGGCAGTCTCAATGTCACGGGGGGGCTGTATAGTCTGGATGTCACAGAGGGGGGCTTTATAGTCTGGATGTCACGGGGGGCTGCATAGTCTGGATGTCACGGGGGGCGTATAGTCTGGATGTCACGGGGGGGCTGTATAGTCTGGATGTCACGGGGGGGCTGTATAGTCTGGATGTCACAGGGGGGCTGTATAGTCTGGATGTCATGGGGGGCCGTATAGTCTGGATGTCACAAAGGGGCATCAGATGTAAGGAGGACTGATGGGGACACAGATGTAAGGAGAACTGAAGGGGACACCACGGCATGTAAGGAGGACTGATGGGGACACAGATGTAAGGAGGACTGATGGGGACACCACGACATGTAAGGAGGACTGATGGGGACACAGATGTAAGGAGGACTGATGGGGACACAGATGTAAGGAGGACTGATGGGGACACAGATGTAAGGAGGACTCTGTTGATGGGGACACAGATGTGAGGAAGGCTCTGCTGATGGGGCACCTGATGTAAGGAGGGGCTCTGCTGGGGACACCTGGTGGTATCTGGTGGCAGGCAACGTGGCAGGTGACAGCTCAGGGCTCCCACTGATTCTGCATTATGGTGAGTTGAATGATTTCATTTTATATTACAATGTAATAATAGAAATAATGCACTTCAATCATCCTGACACCATAACAATCATGGCGCCGGGATGATTGAAGCGCTAACACCAGGTGTTTGGAGTAACTTTATCTGCTGATTGTTAAACTCTGGAATACACATATTGCTATTGTGGTGTAGGATCTGGGGCTGCTGTCCCTCCATCCCTGTCCACCCCCCCTGCCCCCCCTTTCCCCCTTTTCCTCTACATCCCTTATTCATCTCAGACTCTAGCCACACTCCCTTTGAACCACGCCCATTTAAGCCATGCCCACTTTTCCGCGTAACCCTACAGCCAAAATATTTTTACAATGTTGGCAACTATGGAAGGAGACAACAGGCAGTGAGATTAAATCTACCCCTAGGAAGGGAAATTCTCTCCTGTAAGAGTTAATATGGCAAAAAGGTGTCTTCCCTTCACTGATGCTTTATCACCAATCCTTGTTTCACTAAAAACCCCAAATTTTCAAAAAACTTTTGTCATTGGGACAGAAAGTGAAGTAAAATCTTCTGAAGAGGTACACAGACAGCAAAACAAAGCTTAAAAATTTTTTGACTGGAGCTACACTTTAAAAATGTACCAGTTCAAAATTACAAACAGATTCTACTTAACAACAAACCTACATTCCCTGTCTTGTTTGCACCGCCTGTATATTGCTGTTCAGAGTATATAGGGCCTGGGGGCCCCACGCCTTTCCTTTTTTTAATGTGGGTGCGGGGTTCCCCTTAATATCCATACAAGACCCAAAGGGCCTGGTAATGGACTGGGGGGGGGGTACCCATGCCGTTTGTCTCACTGATTTTCATCCATATTGCCGGGACCCGTCATTACATTAAAGCCGCAAGCAGTTTTAAATGACTTTTATTCCCTTAAAAATGTAATTTTGTGCAGGGACTGTTCTAAGCACGGGAATCACACGCCACTTACAGGCATACGATAGACACCCCCCAGGTACGATATTTAAAGGAATATTGCACTTTTTTTTTCACTTTAAGCACCATTAAAATCACTGCTCCCGAAAAAACGGCCGTTTTTAAAACTTTTTTTTGCATTGATACATGTCCCCTGGGGCAGGACCCGGGTCCCCAAATCCTTTTTAGGACAATAACTTGCATATTAGCCTTTAAAATTGGCACTTTTGATTTCGAACGTTCGAGTCCCATAGACTTTAATGGGGTTCTAAAATTCGCGCAATCTTTCAGTCCGTTCGCAGGTTCTGGTGTGAAACGAACCGGGGGTGTTCGGCTCATCCCTAATGGTGAGGTGAATTCACTGAAGGGGAAAGTAGCTGTGGAGTACGAATTGGTAAACGTTATAGTTTATTTATAGCACATAACTTTAGGTAGGTGGCGCTAATTGTCTTTTATACACGATATTGTGAGTACCTGACCATTGTGTACCTGACCATTGTGTGTCCCTGAGTATTGTGTGTACCTGAGTATTGTGTGTACCTGAGTACTGGGAGTGCCTGAGTATTGTGTGTACTTGTGTATTGTGAGTGCACATGGGAAGTGAGTATATGAGTGCTGCAAGTGCACGTGGACTACGAGTACACATGAGCTGCGAGTACACGTGGGCTGCGAGTACCTGTGTATCGTTAAGTGTTGAGTATTAGTGTCAGGAAGCTAGTTGTTAATTTGGACAGGGTATAATCCCCAATCCTCATTAAATTAGTAGGTACGATGCCCAGCTGGTGTGAAGATGTGATTTGGTGTACATCTTGCAGCATTGGAAAAGAGTAGATGGGTGACAGTTAGGAACGTTAGAAGGGAAAGTGCCAGGGAGGCCAATCCTGGGCTGGAACATCCCAATAAGTACGCTCCATTGAGTGACATTGGTGAAACCAGTCAGGGACCAGCACTGCTAGAGCTGAGAGACTCCCCTAGTTGCCAGGGGAAGAACTCCTTGGACTCGCTCAGGTTCTGCACATCACGGATCTGGTGGACAGAATCCTGGGAGGGGCTGGGGAAGACCCAGCTGTTATGGTGCACGTTGGCACCAATGACAAAGTTAGAGGCAGATGGAGTGTCCTAATGAACGATTTTAGGGACTTAGGAGCTAAATTGAGGAAAAGGACCTCCAAGGTAGTATTCTCAGAAATTCTACCAGTACCTCGAGCCTCATCAGAAAGGCAGAGGGAGCTTAGGGAAGTAAACAAGTGGCTGAGGAGCTGGTGTAGTAAGGAGGGGTTTGGGTTCCTTGAGAACTGGGCCGAGTTCTTAGTCGGTCACCAGTTCTATAGAAGGGACGGGCTGCACCTAAATGAGGAGGGTGCAGATCTGCTGGGAGTGAAGATGGCCGAAAAGTTAGAGGGGCATTTAAACTAGGCGACGAGAGGAAGATCCAGAGGTAGAGATAGTCAGCGCGGAACATATTCCAGAGGGTAGTATTGAGGGCATTAGTGGTAGGTTGACTAAAGCACACAAACCCAAGGTAAATATAGTAACAAGTCCTATTTGCAATCTCGGAACAACCAATAAGAGGGCAGTATGCGACCAGTCTCTAAACTACGTGGCATGTTCACCAATGCCAGGAGCCTGGTGGACAAGATGGGAGAACTAGAGATACTGTTGTACGAGGAGAATTTAGATTTTGTGGGAATTTCAGAGACTTGGTTCAACAGCTCTCATGATTGGCTGGCAACCATTCAAGGGTATTCCCAGGGATAGACAGGGTAAAAAAGGGGGAGGGGTATGCCTGTATATCAAGAATAATGTACAAGTGAATGTGAGAGCTAGGGAGGAGGTGGAATCCTTATGGGTAGAGCTCTAAAAGGATGAAACTAAGGGGAAAATAATACTATGAGTATGCTATAGGCCCCCTAACCTGAGGGATGAGGGGGAGATGATGGACCTCTTATCACAATTTGGATTAGCAGCAAGGACAGGAAGTGTCATTATAATGGGGGATTTTAATTATCCAGACAGACTGGGCGGAAGGAACCGCGCATTTGTATCAGGCTCACCAGTTCCTAAATGTCTTGCAGGACAATTTCATGGGTCAGATGGTAGACGCACCAACTAGAAACAAAGCGTTACTAGACCTACTGATTACCAACAATACAGACCTGATCACGGATGTGGAAATAAGGGGCAATTTAGCAAACAGCAATCCTAGGTCAATTAGCTTCAGTATAAATCACACAAATAGGAAGCATAAGGGGAATACAAAGACACTGAATTTCAAAAGAGCCAACTTCCCTAAACTACGAACCTTGCTAGAAGATATAAATTGGGATAGAATCTTAGGAACAAAGAACACGGAGGAGAGATGGGTCTGCTTTAAGAGCATATTAAATAAGGGCATGAGCCAGTGCATCCCATTGGGAAATACATTTAAAAGAGCGAACAAAAGTCCTGGATGGCTTAACGCCAATGTAAAAATGCAAATAAAAAAACCAAAAGAGAAGGCCTTCAAAAAATACAAGGCTGAGGGATCATCATCAGCATTCAGACTTTACAAATAATGCAACAAGAAATGTATGAGTGCAATTAGGGCGGCTAAGATAGAACACGAAAGACACAAAGCGGAGGAGAGCAAAAAAAATGCCAAGAAATTCTTTAAGTATATAAACAGTAAAAAAGGAAGGACAGACCATATTGGCCCAATAAAGGATGAGGAAGGAAATCTGGTTACAAAGGATGGGGAGATGCCAAAGGTATTGAATTTATTTTTCTCCTCAGTCTTCACAAGGGAATCTGGGGGCTTCAGTAACCAAAACTGCAGTGTTTATCCTCATGACGCATCACAGGAAGCACCCTCATGGCTAACAGCTGACAGAATTAGAGATAGACTTGGAAAACTTAACATTAATAAGTCACCGGGACCAGATGGCTTGCATCCAAGGGTCCTTAGGGAACTCAGTCAAGTAATTGCCAGACCATTGTTCCTAATTTTTACTGACAGTTTACTAACTGAAATGGTACCAGCTGATTGGAGAAAAGCCAATGTAGCACCAATATTTAAAAAAGGGCCAAAATATATCCCTGGGAATTACAGACCAGTTAGCCTAACATCAATAGTATGCAAGCTCCTGGAGGGGATGATAAGGGAATATGTACAAGATTTTAGTAATGAAAACTGTATCATTAGCAGTAATCATCATGGATTCATGAAGAATTGTTCTTGCCAAACCAATCTTTTAACCTTCTATGAGGAGGTGAGCTGCCATCTAGCTAAAGGAAGGCCCGTAGACATGGTGTATCTGGATTTTGCAAAAGCATTTGACACAGTTCCCCATAAACGTTTACTGTACAAAGTAAGGTCCATTGGCATGGACCATAGGGTGAATACATGGATTGAAAACTGGCTACAAGGGTGAGTTCAGAGGGTAGTGATAAATAGAGAGTACTCGGAATGGTCAGGGGTGGAAAGTGGGGTCCTCCAGGGTTCAGTGCTGGGACCAATCCTATTTAATTTGTTCATAAACGACCTGAAGGATGGGGTAAACAGTTCAATCTCTGTATCTGCGGACGATACTAAGCTAAGCAAGGCAATAACTTCTACGCAGGATGTGGAAACCTTGCAAGAAGATCTGAACAAATTAATGGGGTGGGCAACTACATGGCAAATGAGGTTTAATGTGTAAAAATGTGAAATAATGCATTTGGGTGGCAAAAATATGAATGCAATCTACTCACTGGGGGGAGGGAGAACCTCTGGGGGAATCAAGGATAGAAAAGGATCTGGGGGTGGGGGTTCTAGTAGATAATAGGCTCAGCAATGGCATGCAATGCCAAGCTGCCAAGCCGCTCCTAACAAAGCAAAAAGAATATTGGCATGCATTAAAAAGGAGATTAACTCAAGAGATAAAGTGTTAATTCTCCCACTCTTCAAGACTCTGGTCCGGCCTCACCTGGAGTATGCTGTCCAGTTCTGGGCACCAGTCCTCAGGAAGGATGTACTGGAAATGGAGCGAGTACGGAGAAGGGCAACAAAGCTAATAAAGGGACTGGAGGATATTAGTTATGAAGAAAGCTTGCGAGCACTGAACTTATTCAATTTACAAATACCACACTGGTGACCCCACAATAGGGATAAAACTTTTCCACGGAAGGGAGTTTAATAAGACACGTGGCCACTCATTAAAATTAGAAGAAATGAGGTTTAACCTTAAACTGCATAGAGGGTTCTTTACTGTAAGAGCGGCAAGGATGTGGAATTCCCTGCCACAGGCCGTGGTTTCAGCGGGGAGCATCAATAGTTTCAAAAAACTATTAGATAAGCACCTGAACGACCACAACATACAGGCATATTCAATGTAATACTGACATATAATCACACACATAGGTTGGACTTCATGGACTTGTGTCTTTTTTCAACCTCACCTACTATGTAACTATAATGAGGGCTGTCATTGCTGACCTCTTTCTGAAAATTCTAGTTGCTTGACTGTTAATCTAATCCAATAATTGAATGAGTGGAGTCACTGACCCAGACTGAGCGCATGCAGCCAACAAAGTCAGAACTTCTGATATGCATACTTGTTTAAGGCAATCAGCATTTAAAGAAAAAGAGGCCAGCAATGGCAAACCCCATATATTTCTCAGCACAGGTTTCACTGTATGTAAATTATTTACTTGATTTACTTGAAGTAGATCACATTCATGTACTGTATGTTAAAAAAGTAAATTTTTATAGCTGGTATTAGTACTAGGAGAGTTGTTGTATTTCTATTATCTTTAATTTTGTTTTTTTCTTTTTTAGTGCTCATTTCAGTACCTGAAACTGAAGCTGTAGAAGCGGTAAGCAGTTATTAGTTTATTGCAAGTTTAGGAAAGCACCTTTAACCTCTTACCCACTGGGCACTTAAACCCCCTTCCTAACTAGACCAATTTTCAGTTTTCGGTGCTCTCACATTTTGAATGACAATTACTCAGTCATGCAACACTGTACCTATATGAATTTTTTGTCCTTTTTTCACACAAATAGAGCTTTCTTTGGTGGTATTTAATCACCCCTGGTTTTTTTTTTGGTTTTTTTGCGCTATAAAAGAAAAAAAACGTAAAATTCTGTAAAAAAATGATTTTTTCTTGGTTTCTGTTATAAAATTTTGAAAATTAGTAATTTTTCTTCATAAATTTTGGACAAAATTTATACTGCTACATATCTTTGGTAAAAATAACCCAAATCGGTGTATATTATTTGGTCTTTGTGAAAGTTATAGAGTCCACAAGCTATGGTGCTAATCTCTGAAAATTGATCACACCTGGTGTACTGACAGGCATTTCTCATTTCTTGAGACCCCAACAAGCCAGGAAAGTACAAATACCCCACAAATGACCCCTTTTTGGAAAGTAGACATTCCAAGGTATTTAGTAAGAGGCATGGTGAGTTTTTTGAAGTTGTAATTTTTTTCCCACAATTCTTTGCAAAATCAATTTTTTTTCTTTTTTTTTCACAAAATTGTTATATTAACAGGTTATTTCTCACACACAGCATATGCATAGCACAAATTACACCCCAAAACACATTCTACTATTCCTCCTGAGTATGGCAATACCACGTGTGTGAGACTTTTACACAGCGTAGCCACATACAGAGGCCCAACATGCAAGGAGCACTGTCAGGCGTTCTTGGAGCATAAATTATACATATAATTTCTTGACTACCTCTTACACTTTTGAAGGTCCTGGAGCACCAGGACGATGGAAACACCCCAAAAATGACCCCATTATGGAAAGAAAACACCCCAACATATAATCTGTGAGGCATAATGAGTCTTTTGAACATGTCATTTTTTTTCTGCAAGTTTTTGGAAAATGTGTAAAGAAAATGAAAAGGCATTTTTTTTTTACACAGAGTTGTCCATTTTTACAATATTTCTAACAAATAGCATGTACATACCAAAAATTACACCCCAAAGTAAATTCTACTCCTCCCGAGTACGGTGATACCACATGTGGGAGACTTTTACACAGCCTGGCCACATACAGAGGCCCAACATGCAGGGAGCAGCATCAGGTGTTCTAGGGGCATAAATGTCAAATCTAATTTGACTACCTATTATACTTTTGTGAGGCACTCTAGTGGCATGGATGTGGCATGGGTGAGAACTGATGTGGCATGGATGAGCATGAATGGGGAGCCGTGGATGGGGATGGCTGAGCATGAATGAGTATGCCTGAGTACGGCTGAGTGCGGCTGGGTACGGCTGAGTACGGCCGAGTGCAGCTGAGTACGGCCGAGTGCAGCTGAGTACGGCCGAGTGCAGCTGAGTACGGCTGAGTGCAGCTGAGTACGGCTGAGTACGGCTGGGTATGGCTGGGTACGGCTGAGTGCGGCTGGGTATGGCTGAGAGTGGCTGAGTGCGGATGGGATGGCTGAGCATGGATGGATGAGTATATCTGAGTATGGATGAGTATTGATGAGTATGGAGGGATGGATGAGTATTGATGAGTATGGAGGGATGGATGAGTATTGCAGAGGATGGATGGCTGAGTATTGATGACGATGGATGGCTGAGCATGGATGGATGGATGGCTGGAGTTGTCACATATTAGCGCTGTGGGCACTGCACATCCAGCCCACAGCGCTGCTGCCTCTGATCTCTCTTCTCTCTATACCTATCGATACAGAGGGGAGAGAGGAACCGGACGTGACGCCAGTTTGTTTACAAGTGATCGCTCCTTAGCGGCCATTTAACGTGATCCGCAGGACCCGGCGGTTATGGATATTCCCGGGTGCGCGCCATTCTGGGAGGGTGCCCTAGTACGCCCTCCCAGAGTTATCCAACCGCGCTGCAGCTGTCATTCAGCTATAGCACAGTCAGCAAGCGGTTAAAGGTCCTATGTATTTCATACAATTGTACTTTAGCCATTTCAAGACCAAGCCTATTTCTGGCACTTGTTGTTTACAAGTTAAAACCTGTATTTTTTGCTAGAAAATTACTTAAAACCGCCAAACATTATATTATTTTTTTTTAAGCAAAGACCCTAGAGAATAACATGGCAGTCACTGCAATATTTTGTGCCATACGGTATTTGCGCAGTGGTCTTTCAAACGCAATTTTTTTTGGAAAGAATACACTTTTTTTAATTAAAAAGACAGTAAAGTTAGCCCAATTTTTTTTTTACAAATTGTGAAAGATGATGTTATGCTGAGTAAATAGATACCTAACATATTATGCTTTAAAATTGCACGCACTTGTGGAATGGAGATAAACTACGGTACTTAAAAATCTCCATAGGTGCTGCCCAGCCAAATTTGATAAAATTTGGCACATTTGGTTGGAATCAGACACAACTAATACCAAACGTTGATGTCCAGTTCCCTCTGCTGGACAGCATTGTCAGGCTGATATATGGGCTGATATATGGGCTTAAGCTAATATCGCCCCTCCGTTTTGTAAAATTATCTTTTCCCATGGTGGAACATCTGAAGATAGTTGTTTAAATTTAATTTAACTATTATCCTCACTCTATCCTACCAGCTGTGGTTGCAAGCAGTTCAGGTTGTAGCTGTGTTTAGCTATATGTCTTTACTGGTAGTGTTTGTGTTTGAGCCAGGGTATGCCCAGAGGCTCTATATTGTAACTTTTCTTTATCTTTCCAAAAATAATAAAGTATTTAAAAAATAAAAAATCTCCATAGGCGACGTTTCATTTTTTTTAATGGTTTCCAGTTTAGTGTTACAGAGGAGATTTTTTGCTAGAATTATTGCTCTCGCTCTAATGATCGCAGGGATACCTCACATGTGTGATTTGAAGACTGTTTACATTTGCGGGCGCATCTAACATATACGTTTTCTTTGGTGCGCAAGCATGCGGGGACAGAGGCGCTTTAAACGCTTGTCGACCAGCCGCCGTCATTATACTGTGGCAGGTCGACACGTTCCCGCGAGCCGTCGTAGCTGTACGTTGGCCCTTTAAGCAGAGAGACAGATCGTGTGTTCCTACTATCTAGGAGCAATGATCTGTCTTCTCCTCTACTCAGTTCCTCCCCCCTACATTTAGAACACACACTAGGGAACACAGTTAACCCCTTGATCGCCCCCTAGTGTTAACCCCTTCCCTTCCAGTGACATTTATACAGTAATCAGTGCATTTTTATAGCACTGATCACTGTATAAATGTCAGTGGTCCCAAAAATGTGTCAAAAGTGTCCGATCTGTCAGCCACAATGTTGCAGTCCCGATTAAAATCACCACCGCCATTACTAGTAAAAAAAATAATAATAATAAAAATGCCATAAATCTTTCCCATAGTTTGTAGACGCTATAACTTTTGCGCAAACCAATCAATATACGCTTACTGCAATTTTTATTACCAAAAATATGTGGAAGAATATATATTGACCAAATCTGATGAAGAAATTTGATTTTTAAAAACATTTTTGTGGATATTTATTATAGCAAAAAACAAAAAATATAGTTTTTTTTCAAAATTGTTGCTCTTTTCTTGTTTATAGCGCAAAAAATAAAAACTGCAGAGGTGATCAAATACCACTAAAAGAAAGTTCTATTTGTGGGAAAAAAAGGACGTCAATTTTGTTTAGGTACAGCGTCGCACGACCAGGCAATTGTCAGTTAAAGTGACGCAGTGACGTATCGCAAAAAATGGCCCGGTCAGGAAGGGGGTAAATTCTTCTGGGGCTGAAGTGGTTAAAATCTTTTTTTTTTTTTTTTTTACACTGTTCCTTTTTAAAAAACATTCTGATCACTTTTATTGCTTTCACAAGGGATGTAAACATCCCTTGTGACAGTAATAGGCAGTGACTGGTTCTCTTTATGGAGGGATCTGGCGTCTAAAAGACCCCAAACTCCTCCTCTTCACTTCAAAGTATTCAAAACGCCAAAATCTCCATTTCCAAAACGTCTTTCAGGACAGCACCCGATAGATCATGGCTCCTCCTCCCACAGGAAACACCTCATCCATTAAGACTTTAACCACTTAAGGACTAGCCTCTTTTTGGTGTTTACATGTTTAAAACAGTTTTTTTTGCTAGAAAATTACTTAGAACTCCCAAACATTATATATTGTTTTGTTTTTTTAAAAAACTAGAGAATAAAATGGCGGTCATTGCAATACTTTTTTTCACACTGTATTTGTGCAACGGTCTTACAAGCGCACTTTTTTTGGAAAAATTTCACTTTTTTGAATAAAAAAAATAAGACAACAGTAAAGTTAGCCCATTTTTTTATATTGGGAAAGATAATGTTATGCCAAGTAAATTGATACCCAACATGTCATGCTTCAAAATTGCGCCTGTTCGTGGAATGGCATCAAACTTTTACCCTTAAAAATCTCCATAGGCGATGTTTAAAAAATTCTACAGGTTGCATGTTTTGAGTTGCAGAGGAGGTCTAGGGCTATAATTATTTATCTCACTCTAACGATTGAGGTGATACCTCATATGTGTGGTTTGACCACCGTTTTCATATGCGGGCGCTACTCACGTATGCTTTCGCTTCTGCGTGCGAGTGACGGGGAGCTTTTAAAAAAAACATTTTTTTTTTTCTTATTTATTTTACTTGATTTTATTTATTTTTTCACTTTTTTTTTTTTTTTTTTTAAAGGCCACTTTTATTCCTATTACAAGGAATGTAAACATCCCTTGTAATAGAAAAAAGCATGACAGGTCCTCTTAAATATCTGGGGTCAAAAAGTCCTCAGATCTCATATTTGAACTTAAATGCAATAAAAAAAAAAAAATTGTCATTTGAAAAATGACTTTGAAAAAATGGCCCTTTAAGACGTATGGGCGGAAGTGACGTTATGATGTCGCTTCCACCCTTATATGGTATGGAGACAGGTGGGGGCCATCTTCCCCTCACTCGTCTCCATACCTGGCCACGGACAGGTCCCGATTGCTGCCGACGGCTTCGGTAAGCGGCTGAGGGCGCATGAGAGCGGTGGGAGGGGGGTGGCACCTCTCCCGCCACCGATAACGGTGATCTTGCGCCGCAGAGACCACCATTATTGTAAACAAAACCGGTTCCTGAAGAGATGGATACCTCGGTTGTGGCAACAGCTGCTGCCGTTACCGAGATATCCATCTTCAAAGTGCCAACGTATATGTACAGGAGCCGGCCGGCAATTAATAGGAGGCCTTCACGTTGCTTCCATCAGTTTTTTGTGTTTCCTCCAGCCGGAGGAACACCTCTGGTGGGAGCCATGATCTCTCGGGGCTTTCCTGAGAGACGAAAGGTTCTCACCTGTCAGTTTCTTTTTGTTAGGAGAGTGATCCTCCCACTTGCCTCCTGCTGGATGGTCCCATGGACTCCCTCTCCTGTACAGCCTGGGGGTGCTGCTTCCTTTTTTTCTTAGGAATGGGTGGTTTTACTGGTCTCCACTGACCGACCGCTTTGCAGGATGGCGGCAGTGGGAGCCGCCATTGTTCCTGTGGCCGAGGAGCGCCTCGACTGCGTCCTGTGAGGAAGAAGCAGCACTTCCGGGTCGGCGCGCGGCATAATTTACGGCTGCAGAGAGAGAGAGCAGGGTCACCTGGTGCCCTAAAGTGCCGGTTCCAGGTCTGCGTTTTTTAATCTGGAACCGGCGTTTTCTTCACCACACGTCTGCAGACAGCTATGGAGAATGATGCAGCGGATAAGGGGGCAAGCCAAGGCACCAGCAAGGCCAAGGTAAGGGACTGTGTCCTTTGTTTACTCTGGGCCATTTTCTCCTGTGGGGGTTACTCACTATTTCTCCCCTTCCCCCCCTCCACCCTCCATCTCCCTAGGAATGTTGGTGCAGTGGCTAGAGGGTTAGCATGTCTGCTTAGCTACAGGGGATTTTATAAAAGTTGGTGGTGGTGGCTTGCTGGGCACAGGGAAGTAAGAATGGTCTTTCCTAGTGCACCTGGGTGTTTTAATGTGCTGTTCAGCAGACTTTTTAGCGTGGTTCCTTGTCTTTTTTTCTTCTGTTTGTCCAGGCCAAAGGTTCTGTCCAACCAGTCAAGAGAAGGTGCCCTGTCTGCAAAGATAAATTAAGCAAGGCTTGGAACAAGTCGCTTTGTGCAGAATGCATTGCAAATCTAGTCAGGGAGGAGTCACAAAAGGAGCCTTTTGTGGTGATTTGGTGTCTACTATTAAGGATGAGCTCCATGCCACCTTTCAAGCCTTTAGGTCAAACCTGAGAGAAGAACCAGGTCCCTCAGGGGAACCCAGGGCCCCGCAGCCATCTTCAGAATCCCAAGGTGGCTCTCAAATATTAACAGGGGGTCCGATCTCTCAGGACGCCTCCCAAGAATCTGCTTTCCTTGCTCCAGACGGTACAGATTCTGAGGAGGAGGAAAATTAGGCAGATGCCACTTCTAAGTACAAGATGTCGCTAGAAGAGGTTGGAGGACTTTTGAAAGTAATCCATGCTACTTTGGGGATAGAAGAGGAAAAGAAGGAGCTCTCCCTACACGACCGCATGTATGCAGGTTTGGGAGACTCAAAAAGCCGTACTTTTCCAGTTCATTCAATAATCACAAATATGATTATGATATGATCACAAAAGAAGATTTCCGTTTGAAGAAAATCCGGACTCTATCTGGAACAAGGTTCCAAAACTGGATTCCGCCTTTTCACAGGTCTCGAAGTCCACTGACCTTGTCTTTGAGGATATGGGCACGCTAAAGGAGCCCATGGATAAAAGGATGGACCTGCTTCTTAAAAGAGCCTGGCAATCAGTGATGAATAATCTGAAACCAGCAATGGCAACAACACGTGTTGCTAGGAACTTAGAACACTGGATTAACCAGATGAAGGCCCATGTTATGGCAGATTCCCCAAAACAGGACATTCTGGACTCCTTTACAGCTTTATCTGCAGCAGTATCATACATTGCAGATGCTTCAGCAGAACCTATTCGCATGTCAGCCAGGTCAGCAGCTTTAACAAACTCTGCTAGGAGAGCTTTGTGGCTAAAAACTTGGTCAGGGGATGCTGCATCTAAGAACAGACTGTGTAGCATTCCCTTTGCAGGGGATTTGCTTTTCGGTTCGGAGCTAGAGTCCATTCTTGATCGTACGGCTGATAAAAAGAAGTAGTTTCCGGTCAAGAAGAAGCAGGTGCAGACCCGCAGGCGTTTTTTCGGCCTCAAAAAGGACAGCAGGAAGGAAAAATGCAGAGCAAGTGGAAGCCATGGTCTTCCCAGAAGCCCAAAGGTAGGAGTGCAGTGCTCTTCAATCCTCCTGCGACCTCCGGAAAACCGCAATGACTTCCCCCTCAAGGTCGGGGGAAGACTCCAGGATTTTCTTCCTCAGTGGAGAGCCATTACTTCAAACCAGTTTATTGTGAATATGTTCTCCCAGGATACGTGATAGAATTCACGAAAGAACCTCCAAAAAGATTCTTGGTGACAAACGTCCCAAGGGATTCGGTCAAGGCTTTCGCCATGAAGTCCCTAATTCAGGAACTGAAATCCCAGAGAGTCATTGTTCCGATCCCTACAGGGGAGTTCTTCCAGGGTTTCTACTCACATGTATTCCTTGTTCAGAAAACTTCAGGAAAGTTCTGTCTCATCCTAAATCTCAAAATGCTGAATCAATCAGTAGAGTAAAGAAGATTTCGGATGGATTCCATTTCCTCAGTAAAAAACCTCCTGAATCAAGGGTGCTACATGACACCAATAGATTTACAAGATGTCTACCTCCAGTTTCCTATTGCCACCAGGTCCCAGAAATATCTGAGGTTAGCATTAAAAGAAGGGAAGAAGGTGGTACACCTGCAATTCAGAGCACTCTCATTCAGCCTGTCATCATCCCCAAGGGTGTTCATGACAATAATGGCCGAAGCATTGGTGCCTCTGTGTCTGGAAGGAATCTCAGTGATTCCATATCTGGACGACCTGCTGTTTTTTGCTCAAACCAAAGAAAGACTTCAGAAAAACTTGGTCAGAGCCTGTGCTCACCTAGAATCCATAGGGTGGATCTCAAACCTCCAAAAGCTAAATCTGATTCCCTCACAGGAAGTGTTATTCCTGGGTTTCCGTATTAACACTTTGGAGCTAAAAATTTTTCTCCCAGAATAAAAACAGAAAAAGTTGTTAGAAGTGGTGTCACTGTTACAGTCCAGTCAGCTTCTGTCCATCAGGAAGATCATGTCAGCTTTGGGAACCCTGACCTCTTCCATACCGGCAGTTCAGTGGGCAAAACTCCATTTCAGACCTCTGCAAAGTTTTTTTGTTAAAAACCTGGGATCACCAGCAAGATTCACTGGGTTCACTAGTGAAGATCCCCACCACGGTAAAAAGGAGTCTCTGGTGGTGGAAAAACCAGACAAGGTATTCAGCGGGCCTGTTATGGTCCTTCTCAACCCAGGTAAGGTTAACAACAGATGCCAGTTCTTGGGGTTGAGGGGCTCACATGAGCGGTCGGTGGGCTCAGGGCTCGTGGCCCACAAGAGAAGCTCTGAGGTCCTCAAAATGGAGGGAACTAAAAGAGATAGAAATCGCTTTACTTTTGCAGAAGAAGTTCAAGGAAGCCATACACAGATCCTGTCAGACAATGCCAGGGCAGTGGCCTACATAAACGGACAGGGGGGCACCAGAAACAGAGTTCTTCAGGCCCTAGCAGGAATTATCCTAAGCTGGGCAGAACGCCATACTCTATCCTTGTCCACGGTCCACTTAAAAGGGACTCTAAACAGGGTAGCGGACTTCCTCAGCAGGAACCAGGTATTCGAAGCGGAGCGGCAATTGAATCCAGATGTCTTCCATTTGATCATGAAGAAATGGGGGCGGCCAAGAGTGGATCTCTTTGCAAATCAGGAAAATACTCAAGTGTCTTGCTTCTTCTCCCTGAACAGGAACGAGTCATCACTGGGAGTAGATGCTCTGGCGCACAGCTGGAAATTTCACCTCTGCTACGCCTTCCCCCCATTTCAGCTTCCTCAGGTCATAGCAGAAATCCGGAAAGAGGATATCCTCATCACTCCCTTCTGGCCCAAAAGGCCTTGGTTTTCATCACTTCTACAGATGCAACTCGAACCGTATTGGCACCTTCAGTTGAGACAAGACCTGCTGTTACAAGGTTCCTTGCTTCACCAGGAAGTAGCAAAGCTAAAACTCACAGCTTGGCTTCTGAGGAGCAGCTCTTGAGGAGAAAAGGTTTCTCGGATTGGTTGATTGCTACCCTCCTATCTATCAGAAAGAATGTTACCAGGGCAATATATTCCAAAGTCTGGAAAGTTTTCAACTCCTGGTGCACAGCATACGGCAGATCATTAAAACAGATTTCTTCTAATCTGGAATTCCTGCAGGAAGGAGCACTGGGGGTATATTTGGAAAAATCTATTTCATCAGAACCCTTAGTGATCAGATTCTTTAAAGCTCTCACCTGATCTAGACCAGTGGTGATTAAAAGTTGTCCAGTGTGGGACTTATCAGTTGTTCTACAGGCCCTGACCAGGGAACCTTTTGAACCCATTCATTTAGCATCCCTGAAATTAGTTACTTTGAAAACAGTTTTTTTAGTGGCTATTACAACAGCTTGAAGAGTTAGTGACCTGCAAGCTTTGTCAATCAGGGAGCCATTTTTTTCCATTTTTTCAGACCGAATTGTTCTGAAGACAGATCCTAATTTTTTACCGAAGGTCGCTTCGGTCCAGAATCGAACCGAGGAGATGATACTTCCTACGTTTTGTTCTAATCCATCGGGTAAGAAGAAAGAAGAATCCCATTCCCTGGATGTTAAAAGAGCAGTCTTGAGTTACCTGGAAGCCACTAAAGACTTCAGACGCATTATTCATTTTATTTTCTGGTAGTAAAAAAGGAAGACAAGCTTCCAAAGGAACCATTGCCAGATGGTTGAGAATGGCTATCTCAGAAGCCTATTCCCTTACAGGCCAAGAGGGTCCAGTGAGTATCCGGGCTCATTCTATAAGAGCTTTGGCGGTGAGTTGGGCAGAAAAAGCTGGTGCCACCCCCGAACAAATCTGTAAGGCAGCTACTTGGACAAGTCTGACGACCTTTGCCCGTCATTATAGGTTAGACCTCATGACGGCTTGGGACCAGGCATTCGGAAGGAAAGTCTTACAGGCTGTTGTCCCACCCTAAATGGGGTAAGTCTTGATTATCCTCTCGGGTGCTGTCCTGAAAGACGTTTTGGAAAAATTCAAGTTAGACTTACCAGTAACTTGTTTTCCAATAGGCTTTCAGGACAGCAGTAACCCGCCCTATTTATTCTGTTGCTGTAATACTATGATATAACTGTCGCTTATGTGTTGCAGCCGGGGCTGGAGGTTCTCTACAAACAACTGATGGAAGCAACGTGGAGGCCTCCAATTAAAGTCTTAATTGATGAGGTGTTTCCTGTGGGAGGAGGAGCCATGATCTCTCAGGTGCTGTCCTGGAAGTCTATTGGAAAACAAGTTACCGGTAAGTCTAACTTGAATTTTTTTGAATACCCTAGATCTTTTAAAATTGGCGGCTATAGCATGGGCGGCGGGAGGTTAAAACTTGCCATAGACAGTCAGATATCACTCATCAAACAATGGCAATGAAAACATCTGCCTGATGTCTACAGCATCCAAACTCGCTTCCTTCTCTTGTGCATATGATCGGACAGACTGAAATAGCATATGCTTCGTGAAGATCGTAATTTTTTCATTTCATTGAAAGGAGGGAAGGATCTTTCAAGGAAAATTTCCAACAAGTTGAAGCATAATTCCTGGGCACAACAATTTTCATTTTAATATCTTGCTCAATAACCACAAATTATATAAATCCACACTGAGTGCACCAAATGCCTCGCCAACGCAGATATTACATATACAGTAAAACTTTAGATTGCGAGTAACTTGGTCTGCGAGTGTTTTACAAGATGACTAGATTTTTAAAATAAATTTTAACTAGCTAAACAAGTGAGGTCTTGATATACGAGTAGCAACTCACATGGTTAATGATTAAACAAGACACATATAAGTATGCAGGCATCTGGAGTAAAGTTGTCCACATAGACCGTCCTCCTTACCACCATCAACGTCATCACTTCCATGCTGCACTCCACGATGCAGTGCTTCAAGCCTCACTTCCAGATCGCTCTACTGCAGGGCAGTCTTCCCGGTCGCAATTGCAGAATGACAGCGGTGAGAGCTGGCGGTGCGGAGGATGGTCTATGTGGACAGCTTTACCCCGGATGCCTGCATGCTTAGATGTGCCTGTTGTAATCATCAACCATGTGAGTTGCTGAATGTTGTACCTTCATTAAATGTAACCATATTGCTACACTTAGAGGTGCCTCTCTTCTTTTTTATACTCTGTAGCTCCTGCTGGAATTTGCTTCTAATCCCCATGTGGAGGCTGCCATTTGTGGATGGACATTTTATGGTTACACAACCTGGTTACATTACTATAATCTTTTTATATGGACTATAAACTGAAGGACTTATAAATAAATGGTTGTGGAAAGATTCATCTGAGTTTTTATTATTTCTTATAAGGAAATTCGCTTTGATATATGAGTGCTTTGGATTACAAGGACGTTTTTGGAACAAATGATACTTGCAATCCAAGGTTTTACTCTTTTGCAAATTTAATGATGACACCCTCACTGTATAGCACATAGCCCGTACAGAGCACTGGGTGGGACACAGCAAGTTCACCATCTTCACGCTGCCTGTAGAAAACTACAAGGGGCGGATAGAAGACCAGTCATCCTGCACACATAGAAAGCAGTTTCAAGAAAGAACACACATGTATCTTGTATTTAGAAAATAGAAATGTAGCCTGTAGTTCAACTTAAATGAAGGGCTGTAAATTACCAAAAAAAGAAATAAAAAAGGAGAGTTCTTATCAGCCAAGTAATGGTATCTTAGGTGTTTATGAAGTTGGTTTGTGTACTTGGTCTAATACATGTCGAACAGCTGACTGAGGTTAATATTCTTTTTTGTTTGATGACAAAAGATTGCCCTGTCCAGACTAACAGGTCTTTTTTTGCACTACTGAATATGTCATACATCTAGCTCTACAAATGTTCAGTAAAAGTGTATCAATTACAATAGGTATTTCACTAGAATTATCCTGTATCTGGTTTTACTCAATATAGGACTCTGATGTCCTTTGTACATACAGAGTACACCTCATTCCCACACTGTGATTGCCTATTCTCTGAACTATGTAGCCATTATACTGCAGCTACCTGAGAGTGCAAGCTGCTTTCACATCTATTAAGTTGCAAGTGTAAAGTCCACTTTGTAGTCCCAGTAGGGTTACCATTCTTCTGCTAAGAGCATAACAATGCAGCTTTATAACAAAAAACAAGACTTTAGGAGCACCTACAAAAAATTGCCTTTACAGAAAAAAAGAAAAAAATCAAGTTGAAGCAAAAGCATCTAAGAGACTATTACAAAAGAGGTACTATACATATTACACTTGTTACAGATATCATTTGTTCGCTTTTCACTCCCAAACACTTATTTTTCTTTCATTCATTGGAAGACACAGCTCTCCTTTAGATTATCACCTACTGGGTATAGTGCCATCTGCAGCAGAAGGATGCTAGGTACTACTGAAAATACAAAAGACATCTTAGTGACGTCCATGCTGGTAGCCAATTTCCCCCATGCTGTGGAAAAAGGACAATTCTTAACCCAATATCGAGGAGCTGGGACCTCCTGGAAATTCTATTCCCTTTGTTTTTCCTTCAAGCAAGTTTCTGCCCGGGTGACAGACTGGTTGGCCTCAAGCTGTCCTATCACAGTGTCCCTCTCAACGAACAGCACCTCAGCTGCAGTGGATGGCGCCCTACACCTTCTCCCAAGGGACCCTTATGATCCTGAGTAGCAGTATGGTAAGTGGAGGATCTCCTTCCATTTTCTCCCTTCTTCTCCTACCCAAGGTCTGATGTGTAGTGCTCTTCCCTTCTGAGGCGAGCAGTGAGGGGGCTATGCTTAAAATCCATGTACCTCAGGGGACTTTTTATCTGCAGCTACTCCCCCTGTGAGAACTGGGCAGCCAAGTGCACATGGGGACATTCGAGTGTGGGAAGTGCCGTTTTAGCAGTCTCACTGCCAGGGTCCATCTGGGAACCCTTCTTTGCATTTTATCCTTTTGTGGAACTTTGTTGAGGACTGCCAGGCCAGTCCTGGGTACAGCACAGGCTGGCAGTAAATTTAGCCACTGGCTTCAGCTGTGGCTTAGGCATGGAGTCGAGGCTGACGTCTTTATTAAGTGCACATTGCTCTATTGCCACAGTAATGATCATTGGGAAGAAGAAATGGTCTTTCCCTTGCAAGTGCACATGCTGGGAATAGAACCAGTGTAGGAGGTCAGACAGCCTGCAAAATACTGTAACCAGCATGGAAGGATACGGTAAGTTGCCCATGATAGTTGAAGGCTCAGCAGATGGATGGTGGGGGCAGCATATCAGAGAGGGGGCGAGTCAGGCCTCCATAGAAGGTTGAACCTGCTTTTTCCTAGTCATTGGTGAGTAAAAAGCACCCCCCCTCCTCTGTTTCCCCAGAAGAGTCTGAAATGGAGTCTTCCCAAGCAGTGGGCATAGTTTCTGCATTATCAGCTCTCATTAAATGGGTTAGGAATACACTTACATGTACATGGCATCTGACACCCCAATACCATATAGGAAGCATTTCGCTAAGGTTTTTTCCTAACATTAATCTTAGATGATTTCATCTGTAAACAGTGGAAGTGACTGACTTGGCCATTTGTTTTGTAACGGTGCTCTTTGGTGCATTTCCCCTTTAAGAAGGAGTTTACTAAAAAGTGGGCATCTTTGCCTGTGGTGGATTCTGCAGTTTCATGATTAAACAAGACCATGTTTTTTTTATCTGGTGTAGGATAGCCCTTTTTAAAAAAAAAAATTCTACAGATAGAAAGGCAGAACCTTCTTTACCTCTCTCACCAAGGCTCTTCTCCCCCGATAGCTCAATTTGGCCGGATGGCCAGCTCTAGGAGGGGTTCTGGTCGTCCCAAACATCTTCCATTTAAGGATTATGGAGGCTACTGTGCTCTTAGGAACCTTAAGTGCAGCAGAATTTTTTTTGTAACCTTGGCCAGATCTGTGCCTTGCCACAATTCTGTCTCTCTGCTCTTCAGGCAGTTCCTTTGACCTCATGATTCTAATTTGCTCTGACATGCACTGTGAGCTGTAAGGTCTTATATAGACAGGTGTATGGCTTTCCTAATCAAGTCCAATCAGTATAATCAAACACAGCTGGACTCAAATGAAGGTGTAGAACCATCTTAAGGATGATCAGAAGAAATGGACAGAACCTGAGTTAAATATATGAGTGTCACAGCAAAGGGTCTGAATACCTAGGACCATGTGATATTTCAGTTTTTCTTTTTTAAGTCTGCAAAAATGTCAACAATTCTGTGTTTTTCTGTCAATATGGGGTGCTGTGTGTACATTAATGAGGAAAAAATGAACTTAAATGATTTTAGCAAATGGCTGCAATATAACAAAGAGTGAAAAATTTAAGGGGGTCTGAAGACTTTCCGTCCCCACTGTAAAAGGTAAGAAATTATTCTTAGGTATGCTCTGTGAATTTGAACAAACTTATAATGGGGTTTTCTGAATTATGACTGCAAAAGTGGAAATACACTTTAAAGGATAAGCTCAGTTTTTGTAACATGTTACATGTTACACCCATATTCAGGGTGTAACATATTACTGTTGCAACAGCCCCCTGCAAAGGCTTTCACACTGGGACTGCAGATGAGGCATTTTTCAGGCGCTTTACAGGCGCTATTTTTTGCCCTAAAGCACCTGAAAAATACCTCCAGTGTGAAAGGGGTCTTAGTCATTTGTGATCTATGCAAACGCGGCTAAGTAGGTAAAATGTATTTTCTCTATTGTCTATAGAGCGACACAACATTTCCTGTTTATGAACCCTGGGTTAAACTGCCACCTACAGGAATTTAACTCTAGGTGCGATAAAAAGCTTTAGCTTAGCTTAATGTCCTCTAGTAGGGTGGACATCTTTTTCAGCTCTACTGTGTCAAGACTTTGTGAAGATTTTTTCTTTTTCAAAAAACAGGTGCTAGTGGATTCAGGCCTGATGTTAAATCCTGGAAGGCTCTCCAGTCAGTCCAAGCGTGGGTTTTCTTAATTGCCCTATAATATTAGTCATCTCACTGCATAAGCCCCACAGCAGAATACCTGAATGTGTCTTCTTGCAAGCAATGGGCTCTGCTCCATGTGTCACTCCAGTGGTCTCCTGTCTGTGGATTCACTGCGTTCTCAAAGTCGAGTGTCATAGCAGCCACTGTCCCTCTCTGCAGCATGCACGGCATGGGCTGTATCAAGGAATTTCCTCCCCTTTTTTGGTGCTTGGTGTCACTAAGGCCAGTAATTGCTCCTGGCCACCACCTTTCTGGTAGGTTTCTACTCTCTTCTTATTAAGGCCCTTTCCACACCCTCTTTTCTTCCTATGCGATGGCTCTTTTCTGCTCCTGAAAGTTTTGACCAGCACCCTAAGCCAGCACAGTGCAGTTACACTCATCAAAGAGTCACAACCTTCCATCTGCAGCAACAATTGTTAAGCAGTCTGACCGCTCCACCATCCCCTAAGTTGGTGGGCCTGGTAAAAGGTTTAGCACTTAACAGTGCTTAGGGATGGCTAGATCACTGTATGTATTCCCCTACTGCCCTGTTTTTTTTACATTACTTGTCAATGCCTGGCACAAGAAGGAGGGCAGATCACCATCTGGATGCTGGCAAACCAATTGCGCAATCCTCTCTTGCAGAATTATTTGTCTGCAACTGCAGTCCTGTTTATTATGAAATTCATAGTGGGGGGGGGGGGTTTGCATATGAAGTGCTGGCTGCAGATCTGGGTCTAAGCTTAACCTTATTTTTACTGTTGATGACATGCCATAAGACTTAAGGAATTCTCACCCTTATGTGTGACAATTACGAAACATGGATTGCCCAAACACGCCTTAACATGGATTCTTTGTCTTTGCAACTCAGTGTGAAAAAGCAGTTCTGGATTTATAGTTAGCCATGGGGGCATAAATAAATGGCTTGCATGGTGCAAAAACTATACTCCCAGGACTTTAGAGGGATTGGCATTTGCTTCCTTTTAATTTTCCACATCATGTGCCAACTCACTATCCTAGTTGGACAGTTATCCAAGACCCACATAACAGAATCAAGGTGTCCACACAATGCACTGATGAGAGCCAAATAGCCCAAAACATCTTTATGTAACTTGAAATGACTAATTCTATTAATTTAAGCTGTATCTGTGCCAATATAGCAGTGGTTCTTTGTGTGAAGTTAGCCTTAGGGATATAAAGGAATTATTTACTTGGCTCTTCTTTCAACACTGAAGAAATGACACTTTGCTACAATGTAAAGCAATGAGTGTACAGCTTGTATAACAGTGTAAATTTGCTGCCCCCTCAAAATATCTCAACGCACAGCCATTAATGTCTAAACCACTGGCAACAAAAGTGAGTACACCCCTAAGTGAAAATGTCCAAATTGGACTCGTTAGTGTTACAAGGTCTCAGTTGTGAATGGGGAGCAGGTGTGTTAAATTTGGTGTTATCGCTCTCACTCTCTCATACTGGTCACTGGAGGTTCAACATGGCACCTCATGGCAAAGAACTCTCTGAGGATCTGAAAAAAAGAATTGTGAAGAAGTGAAAATGTCCAAATTGGACTCGTTAGTGTTACAAGGTCTCAGTTGTGAATGGGGAGCAGGTGTGTTAAATTTAGTGTTATCGCTCTCACTCTCTCATACTGGTCACTGGAGGTTCAACATGGCACCTCATGGCAAAGAACTCTCTGAGGATCTGAAAAAAAGAATTGTTGTTCTACATAAAGATGACCTAGGCTATAAGAAGATTGCCAAGACCCTGAAACTGAGCTGCAGCATGGTGGCCAAGAACATACAGCGGTTTAACAGGACAGGTTCCACTCAGAACAGTCCTCGCCGTGGTCGACCAAAGCAGTTGAGTGCATGTGCTTAGCGTCATATCCAGAGATTGTGTTTGGGAAATAGACATATGAGTGCTGCCAGCAATGCTGCAGAGGTTGAAGGGGTGGGGGGGGGGGTCAGCCTGTAAGTGCTCAGACCATACGCCGCACGCTGCATCAAATTGGTCTGCATGACTGCCATCCCAGAAGGAAGCCTCTTCTAAAGATGATGAACAAGAAAGCCAGCAAACAGTTTGCTGAAGAAAAGCAGACTAAGGACATGGATTACTGGAACCATGTCCTGTGGTCTGATGAGACCAGGATAAACTTATTTGGTTCAGATGGTGTCAAGCGTGTGTGGCAGCAACCAGGAGAGGAGTACAAAGACAAGTGTGTCTTGCCTACAGTCAAGCATGGTGGTGGGAGTGTCATGGTCTGAGTGCTGCCGGCACTGCTGAGCTACAGTTCATTGAGGGAACCATGAATGCCAACATGTACTTTGACATACTGAAGCAGAGCATGATCCCTTTCCTTCAGAGAATGGGCCGCAGGGCAGTATTCCAACATGATAATGACCCCAAACACACCTCCAAGACAACCACTGCCTTGCAAAAGAAGCTGAGGGTAAAGGCGATGGACTGGCCAAACATGTCTCCAGACCTAAACCCTATTGAGTATCTGTGGGGCATCCTCAAACGGAAGGTGGAGGAGTGCAAGGTCTCTAACATCCACCAGCTCTGTGATGTCGTCATGGAGAAGTGCAAAGAGGACTTCAGTGGCAACCTGTGAAGCTCTGGTGAACTCCATACCAAAGAGGGTTAAGGCAGTGCTGGAAAATAATGGTGGCCACACAAAATATTGACACTTTGGGCCCAATTTGGACATTTTCACTTAGGGGTGTACTCACTTTTGTTGCCAGCGGTTTAGACATTAATGGCTGTGTGTTGAGTTATTTTGAGGGGACAGCAAATTTACACTGTTATACAAGCTGTACACTTACTACTTTACATTGTAGCAAAGTGTAATTTCTTCAGTGTTGTCACCTGAAAAGATATAATAAAATATTTACAAAAATGTGAGGGGTATACTCACTTTTGTGAGATACTGTATATACACACACACACACACACACACACACACACACACACACCAGAGCAGTGGCCCAGTCCTCTTATTTCCTTTGCAACCAAATGCCTTAAGGTTTAATCAAATACAGAGTCTGAGAGGAAGGAGCTTCTGCTGTGCTCTTGCTTAAAAAAAAGTCCAAAGTGCTCTGAGAATCCTTTTTCATGTTATAAATGTTTATTTGTAAAACAAAGAATGTGTGCATATATTATATACTTGTCCTGCCCTTTTATTTAGCTAGTTCACAGAATAAAATAATTAAAATATTCTGCTCATCCAAGCCACTAAGTTAACTAAGTTCCTGACTAAAAGGGTGCTCCCTAATAGGTTCCAATAGGAAAAGGCTGCACTTGTTCCTTTTTTTGTTTTTTCTACTTCAGACACAAGCCCTGGAACCCCTCAACATGTGCAGGTGAGAAATCTAAGAGACCCATATGCAATGTTCACGACTCTTCCAGTCAATGTTGAACTCCGGGTACAGTCAAGTATTACTTTAGCAATAGGGCGCTCCCTGAACAGTAAGGTATAAAAGCTTGCTTTTTTCTAGAGTACACATAAACAGCAGTTATGCTTACCGTAATCCTTGCTGCTGCTGGCTTCCTCCCAGATGCATGACCAGTCCCAAAAGCCATATCTCTTTGCCGTACTGTGAGTCCAAGAAACTGTGACATCATCCCGTACCAGGGATCAGCAGTCCTGCATTGTAAGTGAGGATATCAAGGTCCTGCTCACAACCAGGAGAGAGAAGAGGAGATTGCCAGCTGTCAGGGTAAGGGATAATAAATAGAATTGCTGTTTGTTACCCCTAAACAAAACTGAGCATTTGAAAACTAAAGGCCAAAAGAGGCACACAGGTAGACCGTCTAAAAATGATTAGATTGGTTAATTGGGTACAAAATAATTAAGTTATTACATATAAATGCATATAAAAATTCATGAAATTGGTATTGTATACCCCACACATAAACTCTGACATCACTTAGTACGATAGAAAAATACAATAATACATCCGAAAGAGAGGAAATTGGAATTCCTGTGGTAATATCCAAATAGGGATGTAAGTAAGGAGGGCTGTGGGTCAGGATGTGGATCCGGGCACAAATATTGTTTTATTCGCTCGATATGTTGCGCATAGAGGTACGCTTCTTCAGGAGAATAAAAAGTTCTGTTGAATATATATAAAGGAACAACAAATAAATATATAGTTTATTAACATATATAAAAAAAAACATTAATGATAAGTAATCAACAGGGAATACAAAGGGGGGCTCTGGCTAGGTCAGTTGACCGCAAACAACCTCCCCAGAATTGGATTGACCACCTGGAGGCAGGAAGCAAAGCCAACCAGCTGGGACGCGTAATTGTAGAATAATATAATGATTGCAGTAGATGAAGGTTTGTTAGTATAAAAGGTTTTGGAGTTAGTTAAACAAGTCTAGCCATCGCTAAAATATATATAACAAACTGAGCAGCTAAAGTACACCATGATGTAAATTGAGTCTAGGTCACAGAGAAGGAATCAATAGTGTTCACAGATAGAGTAGTTAGAGTGAACATAAGTAGCATCAAACATATTAGGAAACAATGGAAACCAATAGGTCCCCAAGAAAATAATGCTCAATAGTGTTATTTGGTAAATATAGGCTAAGCAGACTATACGATGACAGGGGGTTGCTTGCATTTAAAGAGGTTATTATAGTGCTAAAAGCAAATCATTTAATCTAATCATTTTTAGACGGTCTACCTGTGTGCCTTTAGGGTCCACTCTTTTGCCTTTAAGTTTTCATATGTCCATTTCTGGGATGTTGGCACACTGCTACCTGCTACTAAAAATACTATTTTCTTTAATCGTACATCATGGGACACAGAGCCATAGTAATTACTATGTGGGATGTCCCAGAGCAATGCCAACTGAGGGGAGGGAGACACAACCAAAGTAGGGCACCATGAGATCAGAGGATTTATACTGCTGACTGCAGTATACTGTGCCCAAAGGCGACATCCTCGTGTCTTTTTACATCCACCAGATAGAATCTGGCAAATGTATGGATTGAAGACCAAGTTGTGGCCTTGCAGAATTGAGCCATGGAGGCTTGGTGATACACTGCCCACGAAGCACTAACAGCCCTAGAGGAGTGCGCTTTGATTTGGGTAGAACTACCTCTTTAAACCATAAGCTTGAACGATTACTTGTCGAATCCATTTAGAAATAGTAGATTTCGATGCCTGTCCTCTTTTAGGACCTTCAGGCAACACGAACATCTGAGAAGTCGCCTTTAAGTAGACTTTGACTGCTCTCATCACTTCAAGAGAATGTAGTGATTTTTCTTCCATAGAACAATAAATACATGGCTACCAGAAAAAATAGTTTCCTTGTCAAAAAAGGACCAAGGGAATATGTCGTATCGGCCCAAAAAAAGGCTGTTTTATAATGCTGACAAAACTAAATTCATATCCCAAGGGTTCAGGGGTTACCTAACTGGAGATTAAGCCGTGTTACCCCCTGAATAAAGTTACGGACCAAAGAATGCAAAGCAAGTGGTCATTGAAATAATACCAATAAGGCCGAGACCTGTCCTTAGAAGGCACTCAAGGCCAGCCTTATTTCTCACCCCATCTGCAGAAAGTCAAGGATTTTATCTTTGACCTATTTCCTGGAGTGCAACTCCTGGTTTCACACCAGGAGACATATGTTTCCCAGACTCCATAAAATAAAATTATGGAGGCCGGCTACCTTGCATTAACCAAGGTAGAAACTACTGAACCTGACAACCCATGCTTCTTCAGAGTGTGGGTCTCAATAGCCAGACCGTTAAATTTAGCATTTGTAAAGTAGGATGGAACACCAGACCTTGCAAGAGAGGGTCTGTCCCTGATGGTAGGGTCCATGGGTCCCCTACTGCCATCTATACGATCTCTGCATACCAAGATTTCCTGGGCCGCGCTGGGGGCCACAAGTATCATCAACTTCCTGTCATGTACAAGATAAGAGCAGAACTGTGTGGACTGCAACAGAGGAAACCCAGACGTGTATAAGTGAAAAGATAAATGATTTATTAAGGATAAGTGAATAAGTATAACACAACCACCTCCAATATCACTCAGTGCACAATAACCAATACCAAACAGAACCCCACAAATAATAATAATAACAGAACAAATATATACAAGTAAGGGAAATACCGAGATCATAAACAGAGCCAGGCCAGGGTTGTCAATGGGAGGTCAGGAGCTGGGGAAGGGAAACAAACAGGACATAGAGAGGATGGATGGATTACAGGAGAGAGATTTACAGAGAACAGGATAAACAGGTTCCAGGAATCAGGTTTCAGGTACAGGAATCAGGTTTTCAGGATCAGGGAAACAGGATGCAGGCTGCAGGTCAGGGCTCAAGGACAATACCAAGGCAAGATGTGTCTGCACTTGCCGGGTATTTATACTGCAGCTGCTAATTAAAGTCAGGTGATGCCTGTCTGCAAAGGGTAATACTTGCTCCATACTCCCAGGATCCCTCCACTGGTGGATGCCAGTACTGCGGCCCTAAGATGACATAATACCAGCAGTAAAAAGCTCTCCTGACAGCTCCAAACTGCCAGGAGACACCTGCTGGAGGACCTCAGTACTGCATGCCAAATGATCGATAGTACCAGCGGAGGGGACCTTTCCTGACACTTCCCTTCCTGCTTGATCCTGCGAAGAAGTCGTGGACGCAGGCAGAATAGGAGGGAATGCATGAATTAATGAGAACCGATTCCACGGGAATAGCAAGGCATCTGTTCCGTATGCTAGCGGATCCTTTGTTCTTGACACAAAGTTGTCGATTTCTTTGTTGAACCTGGACGCAAACAGATCTATGTCTGGGATCCTCCATTTTTGACATATTGACAGGAAGATATCGGGGAAAGGAACCATTCTCTCGGGAACAACTGCTGGCGACGCAAGTCGTCCGCCTGCCAATTTTCTATTCCTAGGATGAAGACTGCCGATAGGCAAAGTACATTGTTTTCTGCCCAAGATAGGATATGATTCACCTTTCTCTGGGCCGCACAACTTCTTGTGCCCCCTCGGTGATTAATATAGGCCATTGCTGTGGCATTGTCGGATTGAATCCTGGCACGACAATACCGTAAACTGAATGTTCAGGCCCTCAGGACCAAGAGCTCTGCCTAAATTTCTAAAATGTTAATGGGCAAGGCCATTTCTGATCTGGGCCACTTCTCTTGGACAGTTGCCTCGCCATTTCTGATCTGGGCCACTTCTCTTGGACAGTTGCCTCTTCCAGGACTGTTCCCCAACCTAAACAAAAAAGGTTGGCATATGTTGTTACCACTTCCCAGGTAACTGAAGGAAGGATTTTCCCCTTAGTAGATTTTTGGATATTAACCATGAACTGAGGCTCCGGCGCACCCAGCCTACAGCACCTGGTATTTCCAGGTGGTCTCTCATCCGGGTACTAACCAGGCCCGACCCTGCTTAGCCTCCAAGATCAAATGAGATCGGGCGCTATCAGGGTAATGTGGCCATAGGCTTTGGAGTCAGACACATTGGGAATGTAGAGCTTGAACCCTTTGTTCCAGGCCGATAGGATACTGTTTTGCAGCAGTCTCGAATTAAACTGAGCATAAGGAAGGGCCTTGAATGAAGCCACCATCTTTCCCAACAACCTCATGCAAAGTTGAATAGAAGAAATTCATCTTCCTTTGACCACCTAAATGAGTTCCTTTATGGCGCTGATCTTTGCCTGGGGTAAGAATACCCTTTTCTGGGTGTACCTATGATCGGACCCAAGTATTTTAGCCTTCTTCATGGTTTTAAAGAAGATTTCTCCTAGGTTGAGAATCCGACCTAGATATTCCAGGTAGTTGAATGTGGTGACCATACTTTGGTCTAAGCGGGCTACCGACTGGTCTATCAAGAACAGATCGACTAGGTAAACCATAAACCGACTGGTTTATCAAGAACAGATCGACTAGGTAAACCATAATCGTTATACTTTGGGCCCTAATCTGGCTAGAAAAGGGGCAGTAGCTGGACCGGAAAGCAGAGCTACACACTGAAAATTAAGATTTTCCACCTTGAAAAGTAGATATTACTAGTGAGTGAGGAAATAGGCATATGGAGGTATGCATCTTTGATGTCGATTGACTCCAGAAGTTCTCCTCCTTGTAGGATGGAGATAACTGATTTGGATTGACTCCATACGAAAAAAGAGTGGTTATATTCAGGGATTGAATTTAGATTTTTGAGATCCAGAATGTCCATTCGGATTTGGCACCGTGAAAAAAAAAAGGTTAAAATCAAACCCCAACCTCTGTTCTTATATGGGGACCCCCATGATCACTTTTTTCTTTTTTCTCTGGATTCTTAGAAACGTTTGATCTAAGAAAACGAGGAGACGGGAACTCTTGGAACACCAGTTTGTACCCTGGAGCTATTGAGGAAGTCCCCCATTCGTCTCAACACTCTTCCTGCCAGATCCTTGAGAATTGCAGAATTCCCCCTATTCGATTGAACCTGACGGTGGAAGCCACCGTGACTGCCTGGAGGCTGATGCCTCTGGCACAGGAGAAGGAGCTTTAAAACGAAAATACATTTATTCCTGTTCTTAAATGGCAAAAAGGGGTGCTTTCCACTAGAATTTCTTTGGATGTGTTGTCTAAAACATCCCCAAATAGCTGTTTCACCGCAAAAGGAAGACTAGCCAGGAGCTTCTTACAAGGTGCTTAGCGAAGGGCGCAAGGCCTGAAGGATAGAATCTCTCATAGCAACTATTGCAAACATAAAGCTGCCTCCTGGGCCTGCTGAGCAGGTTAACCTTGAACACCTGTTTAAACTGGTCTCTCAATGATTAAGCAATTACTGTCAGCGCAGGCTGAGACACTCAATCTGCCAGAGGAAAAAAAAAAAAGGGTTTTTTTTTCTTCAACAGGAATTCTACTTTTTTATCCATTGGATCCCTAAGCTTTTGAGCATTGTCTGCCGGACAAGTCAAACTTATTCACAGAGGATATAGCAGCGATAATTGCTGGTATACCATACTTAGTGAATTTCCTCCACCATAGGATAAAAAATGCTTATCTGGGTGATCCTCTCAGATACAAAAAAGCTTTTCCAGCAATGAATGGACAGGAAAAGGCAAGCACAGCTTGAGGAGTCTTTAGTGAACCCAAACACTCAGTTAAGGGTACATAAATGTGGAGCGGACCATTGAGCAAGAAATTGCACCATCAATCTTAAGATTGGAACAGCTGATTCTCCTGCATTTAACACCTCAGAAGAGGAGTCAGCCTCACCACGGTCCCCTGAGGGAATTCGTCTTCTCCTGCCCCTAGTTCCTCAGTTTGAGGGTCCTGGGTAATGGAAGAGAACCTGTCGCATTTTGACCCACACTGGGATGCGATTAAAGTCGCTAAACTTTTTTTTTTGAATTATCATAAAATAAACAGGGGCTGCAGTGTTAAAAACAGTTGCAGACATTTCATGGCCCTGAGGCTGGCTTTCCAGAGCTTGAGAGAGACCCTTTTAGCTCTTTTTTTTGGGGGGTGTTTCAACCGCCCCTTCTGACCATAGCCCAATGCACAAAGCAGAGGTACTACCAGAAGAAATCGCATCCACTGCTTGAACAATAGTCCAACTGCTGCCACTGCTATTAATGCTCAGCCTGATGCAAATAGTAAATGTGACAAATAGGAAATACCTGTATCACCAAAACCTCTTTCATGCTCTTCTTTGCTCTTATGTCTCTCCGACAATTTTGCAGCCAGCATAAATGGAGTTTTCTTTTTTTTTTTTTTTTTTAAATACACTCCCGCGTTGGAGGACGCCAACACCGCGCTAAGCCTCGCCCCCACTGTTGCATCGTGCCCCCCCTTCTTTCTTTTTAAAAAAAAGGAGTTTTCCCGCCCAAGCACGGGCCTCCGATCTGACGGGATCAGCTGAGTGAGGGAGGGATGGCGTGGAGGAGACCTGGAAGCCACTGCCGTGTAGGGGTGGTGAAAGAAAACGGCATTGCTGATCGTTTTTAGTTCTCCCTTATACTCAGTCTCTTGAAGAGGGGAAAAGTTCAGCTCAGGTGGGGGTGTCTGGAGGAAGCAAAACCCCCCAAACTTACCGGAGGTCTGCCTGCTAGCCAGAGGAAAAAAGTCTTCTGCTTCTGTGACACAGCGTGATCTCTGAGCAAAGCATGAGAAGGTTCGTGCTCCATACAGCCCCCAGTGGTGACATTGCATGACAACATTTACTTTAAAGGAGACATTTCATAAGAAAAACTCCACTTACCTTTCCCGCCGCAGGGTTTTCTGTAGTAAAACCAACAGACCCAATCTTCACCCTTCACGGTGGGTTCTGTTAACAAACCTTCAGGAACTGGGGACCCTTGGGGAACCCACAATCCTGGACCTGTAAAAAGCACCCCGCCAATAAAACTTTATGGCCTTAATACCAAAAGTACTGGATCCCAGAGTCTAGCTCTCTAAAAAGAGAAGCGTTACAGCAAAACCTTGTTTCTTCGGATACGAGGCCTGGGTACAATTCAATTCGGCTTAAAAGATACTTTGAATGGATAGCTAGCCCCAGCAAGGATTGCTCCAGAGGAGCTCAACACAGCACATCTTCACTCGTGACCAACACCTTAGACACTGGTGAAAAAACTGAGATACTCCCAGTAGTGGGAGGGGTTATATAGGGAGGCAATTTCCTGTTTAGGGTGTGCCAGTGTCCAGCACCTGAAGGTGGTCTATAACCCACATAGTAATTACTATGGCTCTGTGTCCTGTGATGTAAGATTAAAGAAAATGTGAAATAGATTCCTTCAAGAGCTGGTTCTGGCCAGCTAAGTAAATTGTCTTAAAATGCCTGGATTATTTCCTAAATGCACAAAACATAACTGGATGCTTATATTTATAGGTATTAGCACCAGGCGTAGTTGATCCAGGGAACATCCAATTGCCTCATGGAGAACTGGGAATCCCCCCCCCCCCCCCCAGTGGAGAAAAATGGATCATGCTTTATTGGGGTTTTTTTTTTGTTCCTACCTTTGTACCTACCTCTGGTTGAACTAGATGGACTAGTGTCTTTTTTTTTCCAACCAAACTAACTATGTCATTATGTAGTGACTGGGTTTACATTTACCTAAATGGAATTATAGGAATGATAGACTGTAAAATAAATGTTGTCCAGCAGGTGGTATCACGTATCTTTTTTTTTTTTTGTTGTCAGAAAAATAAATATATATGTGTGTGTGTGTGTGTGTGTGTGTGTGTGTGTATGTATGTATATATATATATATATATATATATATATATATATATATATATACATATATATACACACACATATATACATACATACATACACACATATATACATACACACATATATATTTATGTATGTACAGTATGTATATATAGTGTGTGTGTGTGTGTGTTTGTGTGTGTGTGTATATGTATAATTTGAATTGTTTCATTTAGTCCTGAATTGTTTTAATACTACAAAACAATGTCACTATGCTGTTTGTTTATTTACATATTTATTAAGGAATAGTAAATGCATTCCAATCCAAATCAAATCTTTTCACTTTTTTGTCACTGAAGAAAAGAAGTAGAATTTTTAAGAGAAGGCTTGAGGGAGGAGAAAAAAAGAACTGCAAGAAAAAGATATATGTCGGGAAGGGTGAGGGGTTAGGCATTCAAGTAAACCTGCTGCTTTGTCTTGCATAGATTCTCTTTTAGGTACCCATAGACACAACAAGTTGGATAAAAGTAGGGGTACGATCCAAGTGCCCTTAGATAGCAGAGTATGACTCGTGAGACCGGTTTTAATCAATAGGTTGGCAGAGATTAATTACAGACCCCTTTGGGATCAACAATTCTGATGGACTGGGCTTTATAGCCATCTGACTATTATTGCCTTAAGCAGCCGTGGTCAGCAGTGTATTTAATAGACTTGTCATTGTCCTACAATAAAAATGACAGCCATCTCATGTCTATAGCTACAGTAACTCAGCAGTTGAGCCACAGTGTTAAAGGGAATTTGTCTCAAAATACAGTTCTTTGGCTCCTGCTCCACATACTAATAATGAGGCCTGAACTTTCACACTGATCCTCCACTCAATCCAAATCTGATATCCACCCCAGTTTCAATTTTTTTCTAGGCTGACTTGGCATATTCTTAAGTGGAAAAAGGCAGCATATTAGGCTTTGCATGCATAAAAAAATTATATGTTGAACTTTGCCAGCTTCTAATGGTCAAATGAAACAATACTTGTTTAGAGAGTAACTCCACTTTTCTTATAAAAAAACATCCCCCTCTGGGTGATCTATGTACAGGATTTTAACAAAATTTGTTGCAGATTCCTACCTTTTTGTTATTCTGATAAAATAGCTGTTTGTCAGTGTCCATGTGCCAAGTGAATCTGTATGGTGGTTTTATAATTATCAATCAGCTGCTGCACCTGCAGGGCTCTAATGGGCCCTTTTTGGGCAGAATTTAACTTTTCTCAATGAATAGAAGCGATTTCCAATGCAATTTCTGGCCCAGCCTTACCAAAGTGCTTTCCTTTCACCTTATCCACAGGAGGTTTAAAATCTTGTCAGTTTATTTGAATGTTTTAAATGATTTTATGATTCAATCGCTTTCTGTAGATCGTCTCTCAGTATTCACTTTCTGTAGGTCATCTCCCAGGGCGTGTTTACCACACCTCCCTCATTACATTACCACCTTCCACCCACTTCCTATACATTCTTATTGTACAATCTCCATTAGATCCACCATCAGCTACTGTATGTAGCACAGGGGGCCTGTCTAATTTGATACAAATTGAATGGATTGTTCAGGTGGGTCATCCTATGCCATAGTTCTGGTAAATCTAAATGAAATTGTACAGAGATTGTACGATCAGATTGCATAGTGTATGGCCATCTTTATACAAGTACATAGAAGGGAGTGGATGGAGACACTCAGAAGGCAGACCTCATTCACATCTCCTTGCAGAGGAAGCTCACATTCCTGCATGCCTTACGTGCGACCAGTGGCGTAGCGTGGGGAGTGCGGGGGGTGCCGTGGCCTCGAGCGCAAAATTTGGGGGGCGCAGCAGCCGGTGCAAGTGACACTCCGTCCAAATGCTAACTGTGTACGGACGGTGTCACTGGCTGTGCTCCGGCCACCAGGTTCCGGCATGGGCAGCGGGTGCCTGGTGATTGGATGAACTGGGTGGCAGGGCTGGATTGCGCTGGGAGTCCCGCCTCCGCCTTGCTGTGTGAACCGCCGCTGTCTTCTCTTCTGCCGCTCTGGACTGAATCTCCCCTTTCTACATTGTGGCAGCCTGGCGGTGCGGCGCCAGCTCTACCCCACATGCAATGAAATGACATCTCCGGGGAAATGGATCTTCCTGACCAAGTGAACTGTGGTATGTGAAACAAATGTACACTTCACATACACAGAGCATCACCCTCTCCCCCACTTATCCCAAATGTCCCTCCCCTCCTCCCACTTATCCTCAATGTCCCCCACTTATCCCCAATGTTCATCCTGTCCCCCAATGTCCCTCCTGTCCTCCCACTTATCCTCAATGTCCTTCCCGCCCCTCCCAATGTTCCTCCTGTCCCCCACTTATCCTCAATGTCCCTCCTGTCCTCCCACTTGTCCTCAATGTCCCTCCCGCCCCCCCATGTTCCTCCTGTCCCCCAATGTCCCTCCTGCCCCCCACTTATCCCCAATGTCCCTCCTGTCCCCCAATGTCCCTCCTGTCCCCCACTTATCCTCAATGTCCCTCCTTTCCTCCCACTTGTCCTCAATGTCCCTCCCACCCCCCCAATGTCCCTCCTGTCCTCCCACTTGTCCTCAATGTCCCTCCCGCCCCCCCATGTTCCTCCTGTCCCCCAATGTCCCTCCTGCCCCCCACTTATCCCCAATGTCCCTCCTGTCCCCCAATGTCCCTCCTGTCCCCCACTTATCCTCAATGTCCCTCCTTTCCTCCCACTTGTCCTCAATGTCCCTCCCACCCCCCCAATGTCCCTCCTGCCCCCCACTTATCCCCAATGTCCCTCCTGTCCCCGAAATGTCCCTCCTGCCCCCCACTTATCCCCAATGTCCCTCCTGTCCCCCAATATCCCTCCTGTCCCCCCACTTATCCTCAATGTCCCTCCTGTCCTCCCACTTGTCCTCAATGTCCCTCCCTCCCCCCCAATGTCCCTCCTGTCCCCCACTTATCCCCAATGTTCCTCCTGTCCCCCAATGTCCCTCCTGCCCCCCACTTATCCCCAATGTCCCTCCTGTCCCCCAATGCCCCTCCTGTCCCCCCACTTATCCTCAATGTACCTCCTGTCCTCCCACTTGTCCTCAATGTCCCTCCCGCCCCCCCAATGTCCCTCCTGTCCCCCACTTATCCTCAATGTCCCTCCTGTCCTCCCACTTATCCTCGATGTCCCTCCTGTCCCCCCCAATGTCCCTCCTGCCCTCCCACTTATCCTCAATGTCCCTCCCGCCCCCCCATGTTCCTCCTGTCCCCCAATGTCCCCCCTGTCCCCCACTTATCCCCAATGTCCCTCTCGTCCCCCTCATGTCCCTCCTGTCCTCTCACTTATCCTCAATGTCCCTACCATCCCCCCATGTTCCTTCTGTCCCCCAATGTCCCTCCTGTCCTCCCACTTATCCTCAATGTCCCTCCTGCACCCCCAATGTTCCTCCTGTCCCCCAATGTCCCTCCTGCCCCCCACTTATCCCCAATGTCCCTCCTGTCCCCCAATGTCCCTCCTGTCCTGCCACTTATCCTCAATGTCCCTCCTGTCCTCCCACTTATCCTGAATGTCCCTCCTGTCCCCCCAATGTCCCTCCTGTCCTCCCTCTTATCCTCAATGTCCCTCCCGTCCCCCCCAATGTTCCTCCTGTCCCCCACTTATCCCTGATGTCCCTCCTGTATCCCAATGCCCCTCCTGTCCCCCCACTTTTCCTCAATGTCCCTCCTGTGAACCGCCGCTGTCTTCTCTTCTGCCGCTCTGGACTGAATCTCCCCTTTCTACATTGTGGCAGCCTGGCGGTGCGGCGCCAGCTCTACCCCACATGCAATGAAATGACATCTCCGGGGAAATGGATCTTCCTGACCAAGTGAACTGTGGTATGTGAAACAAATGTACACTTCACATACACAGAGCATCACCCTCTCCCCCACTTATCCCAAATGTCCCTCCCCTCCTCCCACTTATCCTCAATGTCCCTCCTGTCCCCCACTTATCCCCAATGTTCATCCTGTCCCCCAATGTCCCTCCTGTCCTCCCACTTATCCTCAATGTCCTTCCCGCCCCTCCCAATGTTCCTCCTGTCCCCCACTTATCCTCAATGTCCCTCCTGTCCTCCCACTTGTCCTCAATGTCCCTCCCGCCCCCCCATGTTCCTCCTGTCCTCCAATGTCCCTCCTGCCCCCCACTTATCCCCAATGTCCCTCCTGTCCCCCAATGTCCCTCCTGTCCCCCACTTATCCTCAATGTCCCTCCTTTCCTCCCACTTGTCCTCAATGCCCCTCCCACCCCCCCAATGTCCCTCCTGCCCCCCACTTATCCCCAATGTCCCTCCTGTCCCCCAATGTCCCTCCTGCCCCCCACTTATCCCCAATGTCCCTCCTGTCCCCCAATATCCCTCCTGTCCCCCCACTTATCCTCAATGTCCCTCCTGTCCTCCCACTTGTCCTCAATGTCCCTCCCTCCCCCCCAATGTCCCTCCTGTCCCCCACTTATCCCCAATGTTCCTCCTGTCCCCCAATGTCCCTCCTGCCCCCCACTTATCCCCAATGTCCCTCCTGTCCCCCAATGCCCCTCCTGTCCCCCCACTTATCCTCAATGTACCTCCTGTCCTCCCACTTGTCCTCAATGTCCCTCCCGCCCCCCCAATGTCCCTCCTGTCCCCCACTTATCCTCAATGTCCCTCCTGTCCTCCCACTTATCCTCGATGTCCCTCCTGTCCCCCCCAATGTCCCTCCTGCCCTCCCACTTATCCTCAATGTCCCTCCCGCCCCCCCATGTTCCTCCTGTCCCCCAATGTCCCCCCTGTCCCCCACTTATCCCCAATGTCCCTCTCGTCCCCCTCATGTCCCTCCTGTCCTCTCACTTATCCTCAATGTCCCTACCATCCCCCCATGTTCCTTCTGTCCCCCAATGTCCCTCCTGTCCTCCCACTTATCCTCAATGTCCCTCCTGCACCCCCAATGTTCCTCCTGTCCCCCAATGTCCCTCCTGCCCCCCACTTATCCCCAATATCCCTCCTGTCCCGCCACTTATCCTCAATGTCCCTCCTGTCCTCCCACTTATCCTAAATGTCCCTCCTGTCCCCCCAATGTCCCTCCTGTCCTCCCTCTTATCCTCAATGTCCCTCCCGTCCCCCCCAATGTTCCTCCTGTCCCCCACTTATCCCTGATGTCCCCCCTGTCCCCCCACTTATCCCCAATGTCCCTCTCGTCCCCCTCATGTCCCTCCTGTCCTCTCACTTATCCTCAATGTCCCTACCATCCCCCCATGTTCCTTCTGTCCCCCAATGTCCCTCCTGTCCTCCCACTTATCCTCAATGTCCCTCCCACACCCCCAATGTTCCTCCTGTCCCCCAATGTCCCTCCTGCCCCCCACTTATCCCCAATGTCCCTCCTGTCCCCCAATGTCCCTCCTGTCCCGCCACTTATCCTCAATGTCCCTCCTGTCCTCCCACTTACCCTGAATGTCCCTCCTGTCCCCCCAATGTCCCTCCTGTCCTCCCTCTTATCCTCAATGTCCCTCCCGTCCCCCCCAATGTTCCTCCTGTCCCCCACTTATCCCTGATGTCCCTCCTGTATCCCAATGCCCCTCCTGTCCCCCCACTTTTCCTCAATGTCCCTCCTGTCCCCATGTCCCCCCTGTCCCCCCACTTATCCTCAATGTCCCTCCTGTCCCCCAATATCCCTTCTGTCCCCCCACTTATCCTCAATGTTCCTCCCCCCAATGTTCCTCCTGTGTCCCACTTATCCCCAATGTCCCTCCTGTCCCCCATTGTTCCTCTTGTCCCCCCACTTATCCTCAATGTCCCTCCTGTCCTCCCACTTATCCTCAATATCCCTCCCATCCCCCCATGTTCCGCCTGTCCCCCAATGTCCCTCCTGTCCTCCCACTTATCCTCAATGTCCCTCCTGCCCCCCCATGTTCCCCCTGTTCCCCAATGTCCCTCCTATCCTCCCACTTATCCTCAATGTCCTTCCTGTCCCCCCAATGTTCCTCCTGTCCCCCAATGTCCCTCCTGTCCCCCACTTATCCCCAATGTCCCTCCTGTCCCTCCAATGTTCCTCCTGTCCCCCCATATCCCCAATGCCCCTCCTCTCACTTATCCCAAATGTTCCTCCTCTCCCCCACTTATCCTTAATGTCCCTCCTGTCCCCTTAATGTCCCTCCTGTCCCCCAATGTCCCCCCCCTCCTCCCACTTATCCTCAATGTCCCTCCTGTCCTCCCAATGTTCCTCATTTCCCCCAATGTCCCTCCTGTCCTCCAACTTATCCTCAATGTCCCTCCTGTCCCCCCAATGTCCCTCCTGTCCCCCCCAATGTCCCTCCAATGTTCCTCCTGTCCCCCAATCTCCCTCCTGTCCCCCCACTTATCCCCAATGCCCCTCCTCTCCTCTTGCTTATTCCAAATGTCCCTCCCCTCCTTCCACTTATCTTCAGTGTCCCACCTGTCCTCCCACTTATCCTCATGGTCCCTCCCATTCCCCCCAATGTCCCCCCGTCCCTTCAACATTCCTCTTGTCCCCCCACTTATCCTCATTATCCCACTTATCCTCACTTATCCTAAATGTCCCCCTCCCCTCCCACTTATTCAAAATGCCCCTCCTCTCCCACCACTTATCCCCAATGCCCCTCCTCTCCCCCCACTTATCCCCAATGCCCCTGCTGTCCCGCCACTTATCCCTAATGTTTCTCCTCTCCTCCCATGTATCCCCAATATCCTCCACTTATCCCAAGTAACCCCTCTCTCTCCACTTATCGCAAACATCCCTCCACTTAGCACCAATGTTCCAACTCTCCCCCAAGTTAGAAATTAGCACATTGCCCCCCCATTTAGCACCAATGCCCTATTAACTTAGCACCAATATCATTGCCTATACCCCCTCATTGCACTAATGCCCCATCTCCACATCTAACAACATTGCACTCCTACTGTAAGCTGTAGCTGCACTTCTGTAGCAGCCCCTCTCCTGACACTTTGTAGGTGGGGAAGAGAGGATTTGGGGGTGGGAGGGGAGCTCTGTACTGGAAGGGGAGTTATTGTCCTGTGAGACATGCAATCCTGAGCCCTGCAATCTGTATGTAGCACAGTCATGAACTCTGCAGTGCATTCTCTATGCAGTGCACTTCTGAACTCTGCTCACTCTGCGTAGCGCACTCCTGAACTCTTTGCACTTTTGAGCTCTTCACTCTGTATGTAGTGCACTCCTGAACCCTGCACTCAGTACATAGGACAGTCCTGATCTTTGCACTCAGTGCGTAGTAGAATCTTAATCTTTTCTCTTTGTATTTAGCACACTCCTAATCTTTGCACTCTGTACGTAGCTCACTACTGAATTCTGCACGGTGTACGCAGTACACTCCTGAGCTCTTCACTCTGTATGAATTGCACTCTGAACTCTGTACCTATTTAAGCAAAAGAAATTCCCCTAGTGGACTTTTAAGGCACACATGAAAAAAACATATAGAAAAAGGTATAATATATAGGCAAATTTATTCATTACAAAAACATCATAAAAACATCAATTACATTATAACATATGATGGAAGGAATGCGATTCATGTATTTGTACATATATAGGTATTGATACCAATGTGCTTGCACCAGACGCGTTTCGGAGTTGTTTTAGCCTCCTTCTTCAGGGGTGATTCTAAGTTTTAGCAAGGGTTTCTAAATTAAAAATAGTGTATTTAACAGAAAAAATAGCGAGTATCTGTACATATCACACCATAAAGACAAATTGTATTTTTGTTTCTTTTACACTTACATTGGTATTATGTAGACTAGCTTCGCATTCCAAAGCAATTTAAAAGCAAAAGGCGCTGACACTGTCTGCCCATCTAGCGTGTTTCCCAATTGTGATAGATAGGAGTTAAGTAATATATCCAGAATATTAATACTTCATACGTAGTATGGATATGTATGGGTAATTTGATTCCTCACAGTTGGAGGAGAAGCCCATATACATAGGGCGTGGAGAGATTTTGGATCTGAAGTTCCACTGAGGCCAAAAAATGCGAATCCTGTAAAGAGTAAAAGTGTAAACATATGTAGTAACCAGCCAAATGGGTCTACTTGATAGTGAAAGTTTTTTAGTAGTGAAAGTCTAACATACCTGATGGGGCTAATGTAGAAGATTCAAGGGGAATAAGGAAGATGGTTGATGTAAATTGAATATATTTCAGATAGCTGGAAAATATCAACATAAGGGGGGAGGGGGATATGGGAATCTCGTTTAGTGAGTGTGTAGCATATCCAAATGAGAATCTTGACAGTTTGAAGTATAAGTATATATACATACTTCAAGGTTTTATACATAATCCAGATGAAACTAAGTTATCCTCGGTAACATGGTAGTAGTTTAATTGATTGGGTAATCATTAAGTCAGTTAAGGAGGGGGGGGGAGAAAAGAAAGGGAGAAAGGAAATGGAGAGGAGGGGGGGGGGGGGGAAAGGGAACAAAGGAGGAGGGGGAGGGAGGGGGGGGAGGGGAAGGGGGAGGAGGGGAGGGGGAAAGGGGGGAAAAAGAAGGAGGGAACGGAAAGAGGGAGATGGGAGAAAAATGAGAAAAAGAAAAAAGAGAGAAGGGAGAGGAGAAAGAGAGAGGGGAAACGAGAGAAGAAAAAAAGAAAAGGGGAGAAAAATGGGGAAAAGAAAAAAGAGAGAAGGGAGAGGAGGAAGAGAGAGGGGAAAAGAGAGAAGAAAAAAAGAGAAAAAGAAAAAAAGGGACTGAACTCTGTACCTAGTGCTCTCCTAAACTTTACACTCTGTATATAAGGTACTCCTGATTTTTGCACTTGGTACGTAGCATAATCTTGATGTTTGCACTTTGTATATAGCACACTCCTGATCTTTGCACTCTGTACACAGTACACTCATGAACTCTGTACATACTGCACTCCTGAACTCTGCACTCTGTGCAAAATGCACAAGTAGTATTTAACAATGCTCCATTAAGACTCTCCCACTCTTAGGCGGTGGTGGTGTGGTTAAGTTCCTGCACCTATTTTCTGAGAAAAAAATGCCCTGCCTATAGGATGTCCGCAGTCTCTGACCATCTCTTGTACTATGTCTGCAGTCTCTAAACCATCTCCTGTAATATGTCTGCAGTCTCTGACCATCTCCTGTAGTATGTCCGCAGTCTCTGACTGTCTCCTGTAGTATGTCTAGCATTAAATAATATGCACAACCCTTACGTCTGGGTTACTATTGGCTGCCTGCTCTGCTGTATATAGGTGCTCCTTGTTATCTACAACTTAGACCTCTGATTGGCTGCCTGCAGCCTTTTATTATTGGCTGATACTGAGAAGATATCTCTTTGACTACTGTAATCAAAGAGATATCTCAGATCTAACCATTAATAAAAGGCTGCAGGCAGCCAATCAGAGGCTCAAGCTGTGAGTGGAGGAACCTTGGCCCCCATTCTTGGGTGCTAAAAGCCCACAGGTTAGGGGGCGCAAATTACTTGCCTTGCCCCGGGTGCTGACAATCCACGCTACGCCACTGCGTGCGACTTTCTCGCCAGAGAAGCTCCAGAACTAATTTTGGATCGGGGCATAGTACGTTACCGCAGTTTTTGTTGCATTTGCTGCACTTGGGGAGCCAATGACAACACACACGATGCACATTTGCAACATTTCTGAAATGCATGGCCAAGCGCTCATTTTCTATGCGGTTTGTCATGCATTTGGAAACACACAGATGTGAATTAAGCCTCATTGTTCTTGTGTAAATGCACCAATTTCACTTTCAGACCCCATTCACACCTAGAGTAGTGGGAGCGCATGCTTTTTGGCTCATTTTTCCAGTGCATACATAGGGCAGCCCATTGATTTCAATGGTGATGATGTTACGCTAAGTAAATAGAAACCTAACATGTCACGCTTTAAAATTGGGCACGCTCGTAGAATGGCGCCAAACTACGATACTTAAAAATCTCCATAGGCGACGCTTTTAAATTTTTTACAGGTTACTAGTCTAGAGTTACAGAGGAGGTCTAGTGCTAGAATTACATGTGTGATGCAAACACAGTTTACATATATGGGCATGACCTACATATGCGTTCACCACTGTGAGTGAACACGGGGACGGGTGCTTTACATTTGTTTTATTATTATTTATTTTATTACATTTTTTCAATTATTAAACTGTCCCTTTTAAGAAAAATAAATAAGATAAGAAATAAAATAAGAAATAAGGCATGACCGGTCCTGTTTTAGGGAGAGAGAGGAAATCCCTTAGACGTGATTGCCCTTTGAGAGTATCACACCGAAAATGACATCTTTGTTGCAGGGGATGCCCAAAATCTGACTTAGTGCAGACTTTTGCCGACTCACTGAAAAATCAGTGAGCCAATCACACAATCTTTAAATTGTGTGAAAATTTGTGTGAAACTTTAAATCAATATCAATGACATGGTATCGATAAGAGCTATGATAAGGGAAACATGTCCCATTGGGGGTACTTGAAGACTGAGGTTGAGAACCACTGCTGTACACCAACTGTGTATAGAACGCCTCCAGGTAGCCATACTGCATTGCATTTTATATAAAATTACAGAACTGCATACTGAAAAGGAAAGGTAATTTTTAATAACATTTTTATTACAATATGACTTATGTCGCAATTGTATATGCTATATTATTTGCTATATGCTATATTATTATTTTTGTATTTGCTAGTTTTTTTCCCCAAAGAAAAGTGGAGTTACCTTCTAAAAAGGTGGCGCTTACATTGAATGGAAAGTGCCTCTTGTGCTGGTTGCTGTTTTTTTTGTTGAAATCTTAATTTCTCTGACACCAACCCTGGATTCTCCTGCAGCTGCGATCTTCTGGTTCTACAAGGCTTAATATAACCAGCTAGACCTGCTAGAGGCACTCATGTGCCAACGATGCCCACCTTTTCCGCCCCCCGATGCCATGAAAAGTGCTCTGTGAATGGAGGACAGGCAGACAAATGAAAGGACCATCGCCTCTATTCATAGAGCACTTTTCATTGGGGGGAAGCGACAGTACAGCTTCTGTGACTGGAGCAGGGGACCTACTTGCCACTTTTAATGAGTGTACATGACAGGTCCAGTGTCTCCCCATGTTAACCCCCGCAGCATTGGAAGATTACAGCTGCGGAGGTATTGGGGAGCAGAGAAATAAACATTTAAAGGAAAATAGCACAGGGGACACTTTTCATTCAGTGCAGATGCTGTTCCTGGTACTGAATAAAAAAAAATGTAACCAAACTTGAAGAGGTGTCTTTAAAGGGACACTGTCATTTTGCCCATTCAGTGAAAAGTAAGAGTGTTTGAGTAACAAGGGGATAATAATAAAGAATTGGTACTTGAATTTCCAAAGCAAGCAAAATCCTTTCTTGCATTAAGAGAGGTATGGACTCTAGAGAGAGAGATATCATTTTGCCCCTGTACAAATCATTAGTAAGACCTCATCTGGAATATGCAGTTTTGGGCACCAGTTCTCAAAAAGGATATCAGGGAACTGGAGAAAATGCAGAGAAGGGCAACCAAACTGATAAGATGATGGAGGAGCTCAGCTATGAGGAAAGATTATAGGAACTGAATTAATTCTCTCTTGGGAAGAGGAGATTAAGGGCAGGATGTGATCAACATGTACAAATATATAAGGGGTCCATATCGTAAACTTGGTGTTGAGTTATTCACTTTATGGTCATCACAGAGGACAAGGGGGCACTCTTTTACGCCTAGAGGAAAAGAGATTTCATCTCCAAATACGGAAAGGTTTCTTCACAGTAAGAGCTGTGAAAATGTGGAATAGACTCCCTCCAGAGGTGGTTCTGGCCAGCTCAGTAGATTGCTTTAACCTCCCTGACAGTTTTCCCGAGTGTGGCTCGGGTTTAAATTTTAGCACCATTAGCTGTAACCCCGAGCCACACTCGGGATTACATTGCAGGATCCTGGTGCGGTATACTTACCTTGTCCCCAGGATCCCGCGATGCCCCCCCGCTGTATCCGGGGCTCTGTCCTCTGCTTGATGCCTCTCTGTGCCAGGCTCCGTTCCCTGCGAGCGTCGTGACGCAAATTCAAAAAAGTGAAAAATCATAATACATACAGTACACTGTAATCTTACAGATTACATTACTGTATGAAATTATTTCACATCCCTTTTGTCCCCAGTGCTTTGTACAATGCCCTGCATGCAGTTTTATATTATATATACTGTTCTTTCTGCCTGGAAACTGGAGATTGTCCATAGCAACCAAAAAGTGTCCCTTTATGTCAAAAGTGGTTTTAGACCAGCTAGAAAACAGCGATAATAAATTAGAAATTTAAACATTAATTTTAAATATTATTATATTATTATTTTTTAGAATTAATTATATTTATTTATTATATTATAATTTATGATTTTGTGTTTCAAACGTCATCATACCCGGGATATCTACTAGACTCTTGTTTGGACAGATTTAAGTGAGTTATTGCTAAGAATTACAGGCCTACAATATAAAACGCCAAATTTCTATGCAAAATAATTGTACCGCTTTGAGACGCAAAAATCTGACATAATCATACCGTCAGGGAGGTTACGAAAGGTCTGGATTCTTTCCTAAATGCACACAATATAACTGGGTACTAACATTTATAGGTAAAGTTGATCCAGGGAAAATCTGATTGCCTCTCTGGGATCAGGAAGGAATTTTTTCCCCCTGCTGTAGCAAATTGGATCATGCTTTGCTGGGGTTTTTCGCCTTCCTCTGGATCAACTGTAGGTATAAGATTGAGTATATGGGATTGTTTGATATTATTTTTTATTTATTTATTTATTTTTATGGTTGAACTGGATGGACTTGTGTCTTTTTTTCGACCTGACTAACTATGTAAGTTTATAGGCACTGAGATACACAATGTAGAAACTGTTTTTATTATAAATTGATTCAAAATTAAAAACAAACAAACAATAATTTAAAAACTTTGCAAAGTAAGGATTGCCTAGATACTGATACCGCACACAACTCATGCACCAACAAAATCCTGATTAACCATGACAGCGTCCTTGTTGCAATAGCAAATGATTTTCCTATCAGTCTTGGTCGGAGTTGGTCATGTTGTGCAGTAACTTGGCTTTATATGTTATGTGTATATATACGCTTCTTCAGGAGATTAGGCATACATTAAAATGCTCATCACACAAGGTTTGACAACAAGGTAGGTAACAAGATAGGTGAGTATCCAGGAAAATGGCGGGTGTGACAGGCACAGGACATCAAGGAGGTGACTGGTCCATAATATTGATTCTCAATTAAACAGTGGTTATGTAATTGCCACAGTATAGTAAAGTGGGTAAGAAAGGATAAGTCACAAGCCGATGACTCCTAGATAATAGCTAGTTAGAGCTGCAGAGGGTCTCTAAAGAGATGTGTGTTCCTCATAGGTTAAAGCAGTTGAGTAGCAACATATTATAGATGTAAGGTTACTCGCTATCCTCCGCCGCTCCAGAGATCACAAAATGTGAACACCCATACCATCACCACATTTTGCTTTCAGGTCGAACAAGTGTGAAATGGGCCTTATGGAGAAAGGATTTTCTTTGTCATCACCTAGGTACAAAGTACTCTTCTTTTCAGTGTATCTGGCTGTAATTGAACAGATGCAATAGTCACATGAATTAACCGCTTCAGCCCCGGAAGATTTTACCCCCTTCCTGACCAGAGCACTTTTTGCGATTTGGCACTGCGTTGCTTTAACTGACAATTGTGCGGTCATGCCACATTGCACTCAAACAAAATTGACGTCCTTTTTTTCCCACAAATAGAGCTTTCTTTTGGTGGTATTTGATCACCTCTGTGGTTTTTATTTTTTGCGCTATAAACAAAAAAAGAGCGACAATTTTGAAAAAAACACAATATTTTTTACTTTTTGCTATAATAAATACCCCCCAAAAATATATTTAAAAAAATGTTTTTCCTCAGTTTAGGCCAATGTGTATTTTTCTACATATTTTTGTTAAAAAAAAACTCTCACTAAGCGTATATTGATTGGTTTGCGCAAAAGTTATAGCGTCTACAAAACAGGGGATAGTTTTAGTTTTTTATTAGTAATGGCGGCGATCTGTAATTTTTATCGGGAACTGCGACATTATGGCGGACACATCGGACACTTTTGACACTATTTTGGGACCATTGTCATTTATACAGCGATCAGTGCTATAAAAATGCACTGATTACTGTGTAAATGACACTGGCAGTGAAGGGGTTAACTACTAGTGGGTGATGAAGGGGTTAAGTGTGTCCTAGGGAGTGATTCTAACTGTGGGGGGATGGGCTTCCAGTCACACGGCAGCGATCACTGCTCCCGATGACAGGGAGCTGCCATCTCTGTCATGACACAAGGCAGAATGGGCTCGGTCACACGGTGTGCAGTGGGCGCCTGCCTGCTAGCCCCGCTTCTTAAAGGGGACGTACAGGTACGCCCATTTGCCCACCGCTGCCATTGTGCAGACGTATATCAGCGTGCGGCAGTCGGCAAACTGGGAGAGCAAACTGGGTTTCTAAGGTAACTATATGTTATCAGGTCCAAAAGCTTTTATAGCATATATGGAAGACAATTTTGCCTTTGTTAAATAATAAAGTTGTGCATTGACATTTGTTTTTCAGCCAAAATGCCATTTGTACGAACTGCCTGGGTGCCCAAGGAACTTTGAGCCTGTTTGTGGAACTGATGGAAATTCCTATTCCAATGAGTGCATGCTGTGTGCCTCAAATAGGTAAAATGCTTGTTTTGATTGTGCATACTGCTTTTAGTGATCCAACGTAAAATGCTACATGTAAACCAGTTCACATTTCCAGAGATACAGTATATCATTATGCATATTGGTTCATTTATAAACTCACAGAGCATATTCTTAGGAACAATACACTATGGGGGTTATGTACTAAAGGAAAATCCACTTTGCACTGAAAGTGCACTTGGAAGTGCAGTCGCTGTAGATCCGAGGGGGACCTGCAAGGAAAATAAAAAACAGCATTTTAGCTTGCACATGATTGGATGATAAAATCAGCAGAGCTTCTACTCATTTCAGATCTGCCCCTTAGATTGAGAGCGACTGCACTTTCAAGTGCACTTGCAGTGCAAAGTGGATTTGCCTTTCGTAAATAACCCCCTATGTTAGAGTAATTCACTATCTTACTTCATTATGGTACAGCAATTCAGGTTCAGGTTGACACGATTGCATCATGCAATATACACTCACTGCCCACTTTATTGGGTACACCTGTTGAATTGCTTGATAACACAAATTGCTAATCAGCCAATCACATGGCAGCAACTCAATGCATATAGGCACCTAGATGTGGTGAAGACGACTTGCTGAAATATGGAAAAGAAAGGGAATTTAAATGACTGAAGGTGGCATGGTTGTTGGTGCCAAAGGGGCTGGTCTGAGTATTTCAAAAACTGCTGATCTACTGGGATTTTCACGCACAGCCATCTCTAGGGTTTACAGAGAATGGTCTGAAAAAGAGAAAATATCCAGTGAGTGGCAGTTGTGTGGACGAAAATGCCTTGTTGATGTCAGAGGAGGATGGGCAGACTGATTTCAGATGATAGAAAGGCAACAGTAACACAAATAATCACTCGTTACAAGTAAGGTATGTAGAATACATCCCTGAATGCAGCAGAAGACCACACCAGGTGCCACTCCTGTCAGCTAAGAAAAGGAAACTGAGGCTACAATTCGCACAGGCTCAGCAACATCGGACAATAGAAAATTGAATAAATGTTGCCTGGTCTGATGAGTCTTAAGTACAGCTGCGACATTCAGATGGTAGGGTCAGGTTTACGCACATTACGAGCTTTGTGGTGCCATTGATTTTGAATGGCACCCCAACACACTAAGTCAACACAGCTCTAAAACACAATCATTTGCAGTGTACCACAATGAACCAAGATGCATTGTGTTTGGGAAAAGTAATGTATGTCCATTTCTGTGTGTTGGAATACCATTCAGAATTAATTGAATGCCATAATGCAACATACTTTATAAGCACATTGATGCACCGCCCAGGAATGAGGAAATGTGAATGGGCCCTTAAGAAGATCATTACTGGCACTGATCTTTTAACTGCAATACGTGTGCCATAATGTGTGTGCCTGTTGTGTTCTCTGTTAATTGAGTGTCTAAAAATATTATGTGTGATTTATAATCTTGGAGGATGGAATAGTGTCTAAATTGCCATTAGGAACCAATCAGATTGAACTTTCCATAAATCAGCCCAGACATTTCTGGTTGCATAATAAAGAGATATCATTTCAGCAGTCTCCTCCCTTTTATTTTCTATTATACTTTGCATTTTTAACAATGTTTGTGCGTTGGCTGTATGATTTATCATTGTTTATAGAATATATATAAAACAATTATCAAAACTAAGCGTGTCATGAATTTTTTGATGCATGTTGCACTCCGCAAAGCTGCACAAAGCGAAGAACAGACATGTAGATGTATATTGTTAACAGCATATTTCCTTTAAGTGGACTCTATTTTCAGCCTTGGCAGTGCTTAGTGACTAGGTCAATATTGATAGGATGCTAAGTACTTGACAAAGAATCATTATGATACGGGTGCTGCATGGATAACGTGAAATGTATTTGCTTTCTCCACAGACAGAATAAACAGAAGGTTCAGATTAAATCGCTTCATGTATGCTGATGCATGAAGGCCATGCAAAGCTTCAGATGTTGCCACGATCATCACCATGGATAGCATTTCAGTTCACAATGGAACATCTGTCACAAATGCAAAAATGTCTTGTTATAATGAAGACAACAAATGATTATGCATGTAGTTTCTGCTATGTTTTCTATATCCCCAATTGTTTTAAAGTTGTACTCAACTCCTCCCACCCCCCGACATTTTTTTCCCTCTTACCTGTGTTCCTGGGTTCTTCAAAACACATGCTACCTACACAGCCAATCCAGCGTTGTTCTCTGCAATCCACTGTTCAGGTGCCGTTCAATGGGTCTCGCGCTGCCATTTTGCTCCTCCTTAGCTGGCTGCCTTTTCTGGGTGCAGGCAGCCAGCTCCGATTGACATGCCATGCCCACCTCCCCCAGCCAATCTGTGTGCCGATTCTACAGCCTTCTGGCAGATGTAAGTACCCCAGGAGGCTGCAGGACCAGTGACACATTATTCTGGCCTAGTTCATAGTGGCAACAGGTGCAGGGCCAAAAATTTGAAAATTAAAAAAGAATAGAAAAATAAATCATGTAATTCTACTTGGGTGGGGTGGGAGGGGGTGGTTAAAATGGAACTAGATTCCTTTTGGGAGTTTTGATCTAAGCCTCAAGCACATGGTTGGTTTGGTGACAGTATTTGCAGGCCCCTTGGAGGCACAGTTGCAGCATCCAGTCCTGCTGCCAGCAACCTGGATAAGCCTATGATAGGCTAAAATATACAACGGGTAATACGTATTGAACACGTCACCAATTTTTCTAAGTAAATATATTTCTAAAGGTGCTTTTGACATGACATTTTCACTACATGTCGGTAACAATCCTTGCAATCCATACATACAAAGAAACCAAAACAAAAAAGTTCAGACATTTAGTTATGGGTAATAAAAACACAGAGAAAAAGTGTTGAACACATGAAGAAAGGGAGGTGCAAAAAGGCAAGACACCAGGTGAAATCTATTAGTAATTAGAAAGCAATCCTGCCCCCTGTCAGTGCAAAATAATATCAGCTGGTTCAGTCTTAAAGCGGAGTTCCACACAAAAATTGAACTTCCGCTTTTCGGAACCCTCCCCCTTTCCGGTGTCACATTTGGCACTTTTCAGGGGGGAGGGGGGTGCAGATACCTGTCTAAGACAGGTATTTGCACCCACTTCCGGCATAGACTCCCATGGGAGTCTACGCCTCTTCCCGTCCCCACCGCGCTGTCTGCTGGGAACACACAGCTCCCAGGAGAGAGCGGGGACCACTTGGGACGCGCAGCGCGACTCGCGCATGCGCAGTAGGGAACCGGGAAGTGAAGCCGCAACGCTTCACTTCCTGATTCCCTCACCTAGGATGGCGGCGGCAGCTGCCGAGAACCGAGCGGGTTCTCGGCGTCCCCTGCCGACATCGCTGGACCCTGGGACAGGTAAGTGGCCATGTATTAAAAGTCAGCAGCTGATGGTCTATAAAAAGGTGTTTCATTACCAAGGTGTCACACAAGAAACATCTCATGATGGGTAAAAGCAAAGCTCTCTGAAGACCTTGGCAACCTTATTTTTGCAAAACATATTGATGGCATTGGTAACAGAAGAAATTCTAAACTTCCGATTGTTTCAGTGAGCACTGTTGGGGCCATAATCTGGAAGTGGAAAGAACACCATTTCACTATAAACCAGCCACAACGGGAGTGAAAAGAATTATCAGAAGAACTGTCCAAAAGCCAAGGACCACTTGTGGAGAGCTTCAGAAAAACCTGGAATTAGCAGGTACCATTGTTTCAAAGAAAACAATAAGTAATGCACTCAACTGCCATGACCTGTAAGCACGCCCACCACATAAGGCTCCATTGCTGAAGAAAAAGCATGTTGAAGTTTTCTGCACAACATTTAGACAAGCCTGTGAATTACTGGGAGAATATAGTCTGGCCAGGTGAGACCAAAATTGAACTCTTTGGATGCCATAATATTATTTGGAGGTCAAATGGCACTGCACATCATCCCAAAAACACCCCGCCCCCCTACCAACAGTGAAGTTTGGAGATGGGAACATCATGGTGTCGGGCTATATTTCAGCATACTGTACTGGCAAACTTCATATGATTGAAGGAGGGATGAATGGAAAAATATAAAAAGACATTCTTGATAAAAATCTGCTGCCATCTACCAGGATGATGAAGATGAAATGAGGGTGAACATTTCAGCAAAACAATTATCCCAAACACAAAGCCAAGGAAACTCTCAATTGGTTTCAAAGAAATTACCTAAAGCTGCTAGAATGGCCCAGCCAATCACCTGACTTGAATCCAATAGAAAATCTGTGGAAAGAACTAAAGCTCAGAGTTCATAAAAGAGGCCCAAGGAACCTTCAAGATTTGAAGACTGTGTGGAAGAATGGGCCAAAATCACACCTGAGCAATGCATGGGACTAGTTTTTCCATACAGGAGGCATCTTGAAGCTGTCATTAACAACAAAGGATTTTGTACCAAATATTAAATACATTTCAGTTAGCATATTTAATACTTTTTCCCTGTGTCATTCTTTTTGGTCTCTTTGTATGTATGGATTGCATGGGTTGTTACCGACATGTGGTGAAAATTTCATGTCAATGGCACCTTTAGAAATATATTCACCTAGAAAAATGGTGACGTGTTCAATACTTATTTTACCCACTGTATATCAGCTGGACACTGTAACAAGTGGTCAACTAGCCACATATGTCAGCCTATCATAAATTTTGACAGGTTGCTGGCAGTGGGCCTGCATGCTGCAACTGTGGACACCCAAAGACACAAGGATTTGGCGCTGATGGGCCAAACCACTCGTGCACATAGCCGTAAAGTGAAACTCCTAGCAAACAGCTGAATAAACAATTTAAATACAAATAGCATACAGTATGTACTGTTTTACATGCCAAATGATTTACGTATAATCCTGAATAGCCAGTGCTATATTTACACACGTCTACCACACTACAATGCTAGGAAGATCACTCTCCTACTTTAGATTTACAGCTTCCAGGATCACCACCTTGTTCATTGGAGAGTGGTGAAGTTGCTGATTTATTGTCCAGTGAACATGGGGGCACAGTAAGCTGCATTGCTGAAGCAGGACATATATGTGGCTTATGCCTTACTATACAACTTTACACATTTTTACAAAGTGAAATGGCAAACATACATATACTGTATATAAACTGCGGATTCACTGTAGTTGTTCAACTGGAATTCAACTTTAATATAATTCTGTTGATTCACACATTAATTTTTACTAGCAATCAATTTATATAAAAAGTCAGCATGTTACCAAATACAATACCTAGAGTTGCGTTTATCTCATACTTTTCTTTGGAACCCTTAATTTGGTATTCAGATATTCTTCACTAAATGAATCATAAATAGTGCTTCTTTTTTGCAAGTATGCAAACTTTTTTTTTTTTTTTTTCATTTACGAGGGATTTATACTATTTATCGTGGAGGCCATTATCACCATATATTCCAATGGGGACACTAGCTACCATGGATTTTCTTTAGTTTGATGGTGTTTCCTTTCACTTCCTGTTTTGGCCATGGGACAGGAAGTGAAGGGAAATCTCCCCAATAGGACACAGGTTTTATAACCTTCCCTTACGCGTTCTAAAATGAAAAACTGTTTTTCAGTTTTATTTTACCAGTGTATCTTCCAGTAAAAAAAACGTGCATTTCCACCAGAAGGTATTATCAGAATTTTGCAATAGGATTTATCAGGGGTTCTTCAGTTGTACTTCCTTTCGTACATTATAGTTCAATCCACTATTGTATTTTCTTAATCCCTCCATGAAATTAAAAACAAATATATTGTAATACATCTTATTTTTATGAACCTGATTAAGAGATATGAAATACCCACATTTAATGTTCTTTAGGGTAAACCTAATCCTAAAGCAACCCACTCAGGAAACTACAATTGACCTAAAAGCTCTCCTTGTAAAAGAAGAGAGCACCTACCACTCGGGCTGCCCATATTATCAACTTCTGTTGTAGAGAAATATTCCTATGAAGTCTGCTTAGAAACTAACAACTCCATGAGTGACGATCTCCAGCTGTACTTAGTGGCTCCCGCTACTGACCTCCACATCACCATTGTGTATTGCAGTAACTTAAGATTTGTGGGAAGAAATACTGAACTCAAGGATGGACACAAGTGATCGATACACTTAGTTTATAAACAGACTTCGGAGGATATGAACGGGCAAGGACACCAGGAGAGGTAAATATTTACTCTTCTTCTGCAGGGAAAGCTTTTTGGCTAATTTTTTTTCCTGAAAGGTTCACTTTAAACTGAACATTTATCAAACTCTCTCGAGTTAGCTAAGTACCATGATGATGTCCTTCCCAACTTTACTGTTTCACTGAGTGCTGATTGTACTGCACTGGTGTGCAGTCATGTTGGAACAGCAAGGGGCCATCTCCAAATTGTTCCCACAAAGTTGGGAGCATGACATTTTCCAAAATGTCTTGGTATGCTGACACCTTAAGAGTTCCCTTCACTGGAACTAAGGGGCTAAGCCCAATCCCTGAAAACCCATACCATAATCCCCCCTGCACCAAATGATTTGGACCAGTGCACAAAGCAAGGTTCATAAAGACGTGGATGAGCGAGTTTAGGGTGTAGGAACTTGACTGGCCTGCAGAGAGTCCTGAAGTCAACCCGATAGAACACCTTTGGGATGAATTTGAGCGGAGACTTGAGCCAGGCCTTCTCGTCCAACATCAGTGCCTGACCTCATGAATGCACTTCTGGAAGAATGGTCAAACATTCCCATAGACACGCTCCTAAACCTGGTGGACAGCCTTCCCAGAAGAGTTGAAGCTGTTATAGCTGCAAAGGGTGGGCCAACTCAATAATGAACCCTATGGACTAAGACTGGGATGCCATTAAAGTTAATGTGCGTGTAAAGGCAGGAGTCCCAATACTTTTGGTAATATAGTGTATATACAGTATCTCACAAAAGTAAATACACCCTTCACATTTTTGTAAATATTTTATTATATCTTTTCATGTGACAACACTGAAGAAATTATACTTTGCTACGATGAAAAGTAGTAAGTGTACAGCTTGTATAACAGTGTAAATTTTCTGCCCCCTCAAAATAACTCAATCTACAGCCATTAATGTCTAAACCACTGGCAACAAAAGTGAGTACACCCCTAAGTGAAAATGTCCAAATTGGGCCCAAAGTGTCAATATTTTGTGTGGCCATCATTATTTTCCAGCACTGCCTTAACCCTCTTGTTCACCAGAGCTTCACCAAAGCTTCACAGGTTGCCACTGGAGTGCTCTTCCACTCCTCCATGACAACATCACAGAGCTGGTGGATGTTAGAGACCTTGTGCTCCTCCACCTTCTGTTTGAGGATGCCCCACAGATACTTAATAGGGTTTAGGTCTGGAGACATGCTTGGCCAGTCCATCACCTTTACTCTCAGCTTCTTTAGCAAGGCAGTGGTGGTCTTGGAGGTGTGTTTGGGGTCATTATCATGTTGGAATACTGCCCTGTGGCCCAGTCACTGAAGGGAGGGGATCATGCTCTGCTTCAGTATGTCACAGAAAATGTTGGTATTCATGTTTCCCTCAATGAACTGTAGCTCCCCAGTGCCGGCAGCACTTACGCAGCCCCAGACCATGACGCTCCCACTACCATGCATGACTGTAGGCAAGACTCACTTGTCTTTGTACTCCTCACCTGGTTCCTGCCACACATGCTTGACACCATCTGAACTAAATAAGTTTATCTTGGTCTCATTAGATCACAGGACATGGTTCCAGTAATCCATGTCCTTAGTCTGCTTGTCTTCAGCAAACGGTGGGCTTTCTTGTGCACCATTTTTAGAAGAGGCTTCCTTCTGGGATGACAGCCATGCAGACCAATTTGATGCAGTGTGCGGCGTATGGTCTGAGCACTGACAGGCTGACCCCCCACCCCTTCAACCTCTGCAGCAATGCTGGCAGCACTCATACGTCTATTTCCAAAAGACAACCTCTGGATTTGACGCTGAGCACATGCACTCAACTTCTTTGGTCGACCATGGCGAGGCCTGTTCTGAGTGGAACTTGTTCTGTTAAACCGCTGTATGGTCCTGGTCACCATGCTGCAGTTCAGTTTCGGGGTCTTGGCAATCTTCTTATAGCCTAGGCCATCTTTATGTAGAGCAACAATTCTTTTTTTCAGATCCTCAGAGAGTTCTTTGCCATGAGGTGCCATGTTGGAAGTTCAGTGACCAGTATGAGAGAGTGAGAGTGATAACCCCAAATTTAACACACCTGCTCCCCATTCACACCTGAGACCTTGTAACACTTATGCCGCATACACACGATCGAACATTCCGACAACAAAATCCATGGATTTTTTCGGACGGATGTTGGCTCAAACTTGTCTTGCATACACACGGTCACACAAAGTTGGTCAGAAATTCCGAAAGTCAAGAACGCCGTGACGTACAACGCATATGACGAGCCGAGAAAAATGAAGTTCAATAGCCAGTGCTGCTCTTCTGCTTGATTCCGAGCATGCGTGGCACTTTGTGCGTCGGAATTGTGTACACACGATCAGAACTTGCGTGAACGGATTTTGATGTCGGAAAATTTGAGAACCAGATCTCAAATTTTGTGCGACGGAAATTCTGATGGAAACTGTCCGATGGAGCCTACACACGGTCGGAATTTCCGACAACAAGCTCCGATCGCATATTTTACATCAGAAAGTCTGACCGTGTGTATGGGGCATAAGAGTCACATGACACTGGGGAGGAAAAATGGCTAATTGTGCCCAATTTGGACATTTTCACTTAGGTGTCTACTCACTTTTGTTGCCAGCGGTCTACACATTAATAGCTGTGTGTTGAGTTATTTTGAGGGGACAGTAAATTTACACTGTTATACAAGCTATACACTCACTACTTTACATTGTAGCAAAGTGTCATTTCTTCAGTGTTGTCACATGAAAAGATATAATAAAATATTTATAAAAATGTGAGGGGTGTACTCACTTTTGTGAGATACTGTGTATATATATACAGTATATATACCTACTTGATGGTGTCACCCATCTGGCAGGTGTCATGGGGGTGCAGTCTGCACTCCCATGGTAATGCCACTGGGATCCATTATTACAGGATCCGAGATCTTGACTATTGTCACTAGACAACAGTTAGCTGGCAGGCTCACCCAGAACAGGCTGCCTGCAGAATATTACATGAGAGTGGATACAAAACCAATCACCCTGCACAAGGAGAAAGAGAGAAGCAGTAACTGGTCTTCATTACAGGAAGCTCCTGCACAGAGGAAATGGAGATGCTGCCTTATGTTGGATTACTGCACACATCTGGAAAAAAAATACAAAAGACACCAAGATTTAAGTAAGAATCTTCATGGTTCTTGCCTTTAGACAATATTTGTTTGGCCTATTTTTTTAAGCTTTAACTAAATATTCAAATATCCTTTCTGCACATCACTCTTATGGGCACGGGAAACGTTAATAATGGTAATAATTGAAGTTGCATTCCTTTGCTTGCCAATCCCTAAAAGACCCCTGGTGAACAACTGTTTATCAGATTATGATATTTTAAGTGTGCAGCAGTCTCTTCTACAGGTGGTTGGCCTTCTAATTGACTACAGGCATGTAACTATGGCAATAAGGGAAATTGTTGACATTAACCTCAGCCGCAGACCATATTCAGTGCATCTAAATGTACATTCCTGACACACCCTCAGCCTCCTTCATGTTTTCCTTAAATCAAGGAAACATGAATGACTCTTTGTTTGTAGAGGAATATAACTACAATCATAGCATCTTAGATATGTGCAACCAATCCACATTTTATATATTCATGAAAGCAACGTTCATACAATTTTGTACACCTGTTATTTTGTTTGGTTCCATTCAACACATATGTAGAGGATCACAAAGGGCAGATGTATTTCTTCACTACTAAGCCATGGCCTGCCAAAGTGGAATTTCAATTTCAAAATATGTAACAATACATTCTGTGCTTCCCCATAGATACTGCCCCATGTAGATACAAAAATCCCCAAAGACGCTGTCTTAATATAAAAAAAAACATAGTAAATATAAATATCTCAATCTACACACACTAAAACCAAAATTAAGTAAATAAATATCATAAAACACTAATCACAAATATATTTAACCCTCCCAAACAATAAACATAAAAAAAAAGTGTTTACTCTGTGATAATACTGTAAATGATCCACTGAAAATATGAATATAATGTGTGAACATAGCAAAATTATTAAATATTCAATCCACAATATTAAATAAATAAAATATTTAAATACAAATATAAATGAAAAAATAAAAAAAATATATAAGTGCTCAGGTGCAAATCATATAAAGTCCATAGTGCCCAAACAATTTCATGTGTTGATAAGTGTTCCAAAGTGCACTTAAGTGGTATTCCCCTCCTAGGGACACTCTGATGGTGTTAAACTCATCGTAATGGTGGTGTATCTGGATTTTGCAGACATTCGATACAGATCACCATAAATGTCTACTGTACACACTAAAGTCTGTCGGCATGGACCAAAGGGTGAGCTCATGGATTGAAAACTGGCTACAGGGGCGAGTCCAGAGGGTGGTGATAAATTGGTAGTACTCAGAATGGTCTGGTGTGGAAAGTGGGGTCCCCCAGGGTTCTGTCCTGGGACCAATCCTATTTAATTTATTCATATATGATCTGGAGGGTGGGATAAACAGCTTGATCTCAGTATTTGCGGATGATACAAAGCTAAGCAGGGCAATAGCTTCTACGCAGGATGTGGAAACCTTGCAAGAAGATCAAAACAAATTAATGGGGTGGGCAACTATATAGAAAATGCAAAAAAGCAAGGACCCTAAAAAGGGAAACCTTTGTACCCCCCGGTACAATGGGACTTTACAGGCGAACAAAACAGTTGAATTATGAATAAAAACTATTTATTTATTGAAAATTGCTTAAAAAAGCATAAAAACATGAGAATCTCAACATAGATCTATACAAAGTGCTTATACAAAGTGCAACAAATTTTTCATGATAAGTTTCTTTACACTTCCAATTTTGAATACATATTTCTCTATGAGCCTGACATGTTTCAGGACAGGTGTCCCTTCTTCAGAGGCGTATTGAGGAGAGAAAATTTTATGGGTGTATTCTGAAAAACAGGTGAGATCAATTTAGGCATAGAGATATTATTCAGGGCAAAAATTCACATTATGGCAACCGAGAGTGTCCAGTATACATACCAGTATTCAACCTTTGTAAAGATTTTGTGCAAAGAATATGCAAGAAAGCAAACTCTCGTATAGAGAGAGAAAGATGACGCGATAAATGAATAAATTAATATATAACCGGCAATTAAATGAATTGGTGGTTATATATTCATTTGTATATATTAATTTATTCATAATTCAACTGTTTTGTTCGCCTGTAAAGTCCCACTGTACCGGGGGGGTACAAAGGTTTCCCTTTTTAGGGTCCTTGCTTTTTTGCAATATAATTTGGGATGTTGGCAACGCTTTACTAAGGGTTATATCATTTTCCCTTTGTGGTTCACCATACTATATATATACTATATAGAAAATGAGCTTTAATGTGGAAAAATGTAAAATAATGCATTTGGGTGCCAAAAATATGACTACAATTTACTCGCTAGGGGGAGAACCTCTGGGGGAATCTAGGATGGAAAAGCACCTGGGGGTTCTAGTAGATGACAGGCTCAGCAATGGCATGCAGGCTGATGCAAGCAAGGCCAATAGAATATTGGCATGCATTAAAAAGGGGATTAACCCCAGAGATAAAACAATAATTCTCCGACTCTAGAAGACTCTGGTCTGCCGCACCTAGAGTATGCCATCCAATTCTGGGCACCAATCCTCAGGATGGATGTGCTGGAACTTGAGAGGGTCCAGAGAAGGGCAACAGAGCTCATTAAGGGACTGGAGGATCTCAGCAATGGGGAAAGATGGCAAGCATTGAAATTATTCTCTCTGGAGAAGAGACACTTGAGAGGGGATATGATTGCAATGGACAAATACTGTACTAGTGACCCCACAATAGGGATAAAACATTTCTATACAATGTATTATTAACATAAAAGCACACACAGGTTGGACTTGATGGTCAACAACAACATTGCTGTGACATGCTCCTTCCCCTCCAAGCGGCAATCAATGGGGTTATGGAAGGGGACAAGACATAGAGATTTATAGTACAATAATCTTTAATAAAATACCCATAACATAATAGATAAAATGCACTCACAAATTCAAATCTTTATTAAAATACCTATAAAGCAATAGATAAAATACACTCACAAATTAATGTACTATCACTAGCACATCAGGAGTGCTCCTAATGAAGTAGATTGGACAAAATGCATTGGGGGAATTGAATACCTTGTGATTTTTTCACACAAATAAAGACACGACTATGAAGTGATGCGAAACTTAGTGACAAGCCTAAGAAAATAGCCCTGGCAGCACATGAATTTGTGAGTGCAGTTTATCATTGACACAGGTAATCAGTGGAGTTACATTTATATTTTAAGACTAAAAACGCTTTTTGTAATCTGTCAAAATATATTTGTGACTGGAGGACTTTCAAACACACAGTGTTTGTAAAGATTGCAAGAGCCATTTTTAGAACCACACTGTCCAAAGACACAGTAGTAAATAAAAGACCAAACAGCAATATGACTACACAACAAACTAAGAAAGTGTGCTGTGCTACAATCTGCATACGAAATGTACAAGAATTACAGGTGTAAAAATCTGGACTCGGGAATTAAACAATTCTATGTTTAATTTACATCCAGTGTGATTGAGTTTTTTCAAACAGCCATTTTCCACACTGAAGCTTGGATTTTTTGGAGTGGAACGTGTGTAAAGTGTAGAATAGATGCTTGGTGTACAGCTCCGCCTTGTTAGGTGTTCGCAAAAAGCAAGTCATTTCACTTCAAAAAGGAAGCAAATACTAACAAATGCAATGAGGTTAATTTACTAAAGACAAATAGGGTTTTACTTTGCAAAAGAATGTCTAGTTTGCATTGAAATATTCCCTTAGTGAATGGGGTGAAAGTGCACTTTGCAACGAATACCCAATCATGGGCAAGGAAAAAAAATAATTCCCTTGCAAAGTGAACAGCGCATTTGCCTTTAGTAAATCAACCCCAAAATGTCCATGTATATAGCAATCTCTTTTTTTGGCAAACCGTCAATAGCTAGAGAAGTGTATGATCTGCAGGAGGCCACAAATGTTTTTGATGCAGTGAAAAAGTCATCACCTTAACAAGTATCAGCTTGGCTGTATCAATAAATATTGCAGATCAGAGTCAGGTTTGCTGGCAAATACATAAAATGTGGACTGGCACTGTTCTCTGTTGACAGATTAGCAAATGCATTTCTTGTATCACAGAATGCCATTTGCATTTTATCTCAAAATTTTGAATGTCAACAGTTTAACACGTGCCAGCATTATTACAGCAATTCAGACTGTAGGATAGCCAATTTACCAAGTGTCATCTTGCCTCAAAGTAGCAATGCGGTCTGGCAGTCTGTTCTGGTAGTCCCTGCTAAGAATCTAACAGCATTGGCTACAATAAACCACCTTTCCCACATCCAAAATGTGCAGAATGTCAGTCCACTACTGTTTTAAATGAGAGGGGGGTATATATTCCTTTCTCCCTATTCATTGTTTTATATGGAGGGAAAAACGTTTTACCTGCAAGTTACAATAAGGGGGTTTACAAAAAGACACAAAATTGCAGTAATATCTATCAAAAAACAATCTGCAAGCAACCACATCGCACAAAGTGGTCTGCTCTGCCACAAGGTGTAATTTGCATGGATCGGACCAATCACCCTACGAAAAACTGTGATTCAGTTGTATACATTACATACCTTAAAGCCAGGGTCTTAAAAAAAATATATATAAATGACGATTTGCTTATATAATATAATAATAAGTTAATATACTGTAATGCCTGAATATCCATATTAGACATGTGCAATTTGTTTCAGTCCGAATACAAATTCGGACAATTTTTTGGTTATTTGGAGATTTGAATGCATCCGAAACTCTATAGTAGTATAGTAACAAATAGTAACAAATTTCATTGAAATTCTTAAAAATTTGTTTTGTTTATTCGTTTAAATTTTCAGAACGATTAGAATTGGAATTGGTTGAAAAATGATCGACCGATTCAAATTCTGTGTGAAGAATAGCTGGTTGTTAAGCAGCGGGCCGGGAAGCCGGTCATCTAGTCCTTAACAGCCGATGACTCATCAGCTGTCAGCGGGCTTCCCACTGACAGCTGAAATGTAAACAAAACAATGCCGGCAATAGAAAATATTTTGAAAAAACTGCGTGCCCCCCCCCAATCCATACCAGGCCCTTTGGGTCTGGTATGGATTCTAAGTGGAACCCCGTGCCAAAATGTAAAAAAAAAAAACGACGTAGGGTCCCCCCCAAAATCCATACCAGACCTTTATCCAAGCATGCAGCCCGGCAGGCCAGGAAAAGGGGCGACGAGTGAGCCACATGTACTAGGCCACATGCCCTCAACATATTGATGGGGACAAGGGTCTCTTCCCTATAACCCTGGGTTGTGGTTGTGGGGGTTTGCGGGCAGGGAGTTTATAGGAATCTGGAAGCTTCCTTTAACAAGGGGCCCCCAGATCCCGCCCCCCATATGAATGAGTATGGGGTACATAGTACCATTCACCAAAAAATTGGAAAAAGTGAATAAAGACAGTACATAAGTTTTTGACAATTCCTTTATTAAAAAACAACGTCCCCCGATGTAGAGCCATCTAATGCAGCCCGCCGCATCGTCGAACCCAAAAAAAGATTTTAAAAAACCTCTGGCTTCGTCAAACACTCCCCGCGAACTGCCTGCTCCTCCGTCTAACATTTCTTAAATAGCTAAGGGATGGAGTCACCAAATGATATCAATGGGTGACCCCACCCCTTGTGACGTCACTGACCATGGCATGCTAGGTCGATGGGGGTGGGGTCACCAGGTGGTCCTTACCTATTTAAGAACTGTCATCTGGCAGAGTAGGCATTAAGCGGCGGGTGGTGTGGCGGGACTCATGATTGATGATGGATCTACATCGGGGGACATTGTTTTTATTTGTTAAATTTTTTTATTTTGGAACTTCATTTCCCAACAATTTTGGTCCTGTTTCAGTTTTTGCAATGCACCCTGAATAAGTTGGAGTAGAATAACCCCCATCATGGGTGCCAGGGAACTCAAAAATAACCCACAACATTGGTGTCAGTGGGCGCAATAATAACCCCCAGCACTGTTGTCAGTGGACACAATATTACCCCCAGCACTGGTATCAGTGATTTCAGTATTAATTCCCAGCATTGTTGTCAGCAGCTGCAATAATAACCTCCAGCATTAGTGTCAGTGAACGCAATAATAACCCCCAGCATTAGTGTCAGTGGATGCAGTAATAACCCTCAGTATTGGTGTTAGTGAGTGTAATAATAACCCCCATTATTTGTGTCAGTGGACGCAATAACAACCCTCAGAATTGGTGTCAGTGGATGCAATAATAACCCCAAAAATTTGTGTCAGTGGATGCAATGATAACCTCGAGCATTGGTGCCAGTGGACGCAATAATAACCCTCCAGTCTGCCTCCACGCCAGCCGATCTGCTCCAGTCTGCCTCCACGCCAGTTGATCTGCTCCAGTCTGCTTCCACGCCAGCCGATCTGCTCCAGTTTGCTTTCACACCAGCTGATCTGCTCCAGTCTGCCTCCACACCAGCCGATCTGCTCCAGTCTGCCTCCACGCCAGCCAATCTGCTCCAGTTTGCCTCCACACCAGCTGATCTGCTCCAGTCTGACTCCATGCCAGCTGATCTGCTTCAGTCTGCCTCCATTCCAGATGATCTGCTCCAGTCTGTCTCCACGCCAGATGATCTATCCAGAAGTACATCTTCGCCAGCACACCATGGATCAGCAGACAAGGTTGTCCAAAAAAGGTTTTTTAATCGAAAATGGTCACATCACAAGGGGGGTGCAACGTTTCGGGGCCGCGCAGGACCCCTTCATCAGGCAAGTGATGGGGTGCACAGTGAAATACAACATATATATAGTGGTCACCAATAATGAGAACAACAAGTGCAGAGTGAGAGAAATAGTCCCCTCCCCTCCCATTGACGTCAATCTGACGTCAGAATCCCGCCAGGATCATTTAAAAATAATAGTTTGTATAGATGCTGTATAATCATAACAATACTGGCAAGCCTACAATGATATAATACCAAGTGGCGTAAGTAACTATCATAAATCGTGTGCGATTGGCAAGGATTGCCGATTCCGCCCGCTCTGGGTACACTGTTGTCTATGACCCAGCGACTGTCAGTCAGCTGGAGGTCCAGGGAGCCAATAGCATGGCGCCGCGTGTGTAGTGCATGCGCCCGGCTCGCTGGCAACCACTGGATACGAAGGACGCCTGGCAGCGGGGCCGCCGTCGTCACGGAAACCCGTGACGTGCGGCCGACGCCACGTATAGTAACCAAGGGGAGGAGGGAGCGAACGGGGAGAGGAGAGAGGGAAAAGGAAAAGCGACAAAGCGGGGAAGAGCAAGTATAGGTGCTGAAAGAAATAGCGTGTAGGTGAGGAGTGAAGGAAAGAGATGCCATGACAAGAACAAAGGAATAAAGCAAAAAGGAAAGAAAAGTAAAATAGAATAGAGCGTATGAGAGCGACATGTCATAGCAAACATGTCAGGGTAAAAGAGGAAAAAAACATACAAGGGGGAAGGAAAGAAGAAGGGGAAAAAAAGTGGGGGAAAAAGGGGTGGGGGAAAAAGGGGGGGGGGAAGAAAAGAGAGGAAAACAAAACAAAATAAAATCAAATAGATGGAATATAGTGAATAAAGCACAGTGTGCAAGGGAATATAGGATAAGTAACAGTGCGTAGGGCAGGGAACAATATTTACAATAAAAAGGGAAAAGAAAAGGAGAAAGGGAAGAAAAAGGAAAGAGGGAGAGAAGGAAAAAAGGAAAAAAGCAGAAAGAAAAAGGAAGAGAGAAAAAAAGGAAAAAAAGAAAGGAAAAAAGAAAGGAAAAAAAGGAAAAAAGGAAAAAAAGGAAAAAAAGGAAAAAAAGGGAAAAAAAGGGAAAAAAAGGAAAAAAAGGGGAAAAAAGGAAAAAAAGGAAAAAAAGGGGAAAAAAGGGAAAAAAAGGGAAAAAAGGAAAAAAGAGAAAAAGAAAAAAGGAAAAGGGCAACAGAGGCAAAAAAAAGGGGGAAAAAAGGAAAAAAAGGAAAACGAAAAAGGAAGAAAAAAAATGGGGGGAAAAAAAAGGGGAAAAGAAAGGGGAAAAGGGAAAAAAGAGAAAAAAAGGAAAAAAAAGGAAAAAAGGGGAGAAAAAGGAAAAAAAGGAAAAAAAGAGAAAAAGGAAAAAAGAAAAGGAAGAGAAAAAAAAGGAAAAAGAGGAAAAAAAGGAAAAGGGAAAAAAAGGAAAAAAAAGAAAAAAAAGAAAAAAAGGAAAAAAACGAAAAAAAGGAAAAAAAGAAAAAAAGGGGGGAAAAAAAAGGGGGAAGGGACTAAGAAGAAAGGGGGGAAAGGGAAACCGAGGGGAAGGGGAAAAAAAGGGGGGAGTGCGGAGAAGGTGCCAAAAGGAGGGGTGGGGGGTTGGGGGGGGGGAACGGGGGAGAGAGACTCTGGGGATATCAAATGTGATTGCCAGCGGGAGCCCGAGGGCTAGATAATGCCCAGTAAATGTAGTTTAGCTGGATAATGCCCAAAATTGTAGTTGGGAATACGGTACCAGACTCATTGTCATAAATACAATAATACAAAAACCAAAAACGGTCAGAGTGCCCGCTGGATGATTACCACTGATAAATGCCAGATGTATAAAAGTAATGAGAAAGCAGAAAAAGATCCCCAAAGGGAAGAGTAGTACCAGGTATATATAAACATACAAGGTAAATAAACATCCGATGAGTAATTGCTAGACCAATATCAAGATGATCAAGATTGCACATTTTACATCATACTGATAACCATATCCTGGATGGAAAAGAAAACATACATGTGAGACAATCATCTTTAATCAATAAAGCATGTAAACGACAAGTTAGTATTGAGTCCCCCAGGGTGTACCGTGCCCAAGGTATAAATCCAGTAGGCCTCACGGCGGAGAAGTAACAGATTTCGGTCCCCTCCTCTATGGGGAGGTTTGATGTGCTCAATCACCATCCCACGGAGCTCATGTGTTTGATGTTTAGCTGTTACAAAGTGTAATGCCACCGGTTTGTTGGGATCAGCCTGTTCACCCTTTTCGGTTTTGGTCAGGGCGACCCTGATGTCGCTTCTGTGTTTCTGGAATCTTTTCTTAAACGGGCCAACAGTCTTACCCACATATGATAATGCACAGGGGCATTTCAGCACATATACACAAAAATCGGTATTGCAGTTATAGTATTCGCGTATCGGGTAACGTTTACCCATACGTGGGTGTGAGAAATGTGTGCCGCAGATGAGTGAGTTGCACACATTGCAGTTGTAGCATCTGTAGCAACCTGTTTTCAGCGAGATTTTGGGTAATGTTTTGATGTACTTATGTCTGGGATCAGCTTGTATGAGATGGTCACGCAGCGTTCTACCCCGTTTATATACTATCATGGGCCTGGCCTTCGTAGTGGGTCCCAGGGATCTATCAGATAATAGAATATTACGGTTGTGTTCAATGGCGTGTTTGATCATGCCAGACCCTTGATTGAACGTGTGTACGAACAATGGACCAGTGACAGGGTTAGGGGTTCTGATCCGTCTTTTTTGGGCTTTGTCCAGAGCTTGGTCAAGTACCATCGTGGGGTACCCGCGCTCCAAGAATTTGTTATACATAATCTCGAGTTGCTGTTTTTTGTCCTCCTCATCGGAGCAAATGCGTAGTACCCTGGCAAATTGCGAGATGGGTAGATTTCTGCGTAGGTGTTCGGGATGTGCACTCTGAAAGTGGAGCAAGGTGTTTCTATCAGTGGGTTTTGAGTATAAGGATGTTGTGATGGTGCCATGGTTGTTGGTGATGAGCACATCAAGGAATGGAATACGTTCACAGGAGAATTCGGGATTGAATACAATTCCTGGAAAAATACTGTTCAAAAAGTCTACAAATGTACTGAACTCATCACTACTTCCTGACCAAATAAGGAAAATATCGTCGATGTACCTCATCCATTTTATAACATGCTTGTGAAAGAGGGGGGATGGGTAGATGTGTCATTCTTCAAGGTAACCCACGAATAGATTGGCAAACGAGGGTGCTGCTGAGCTCCCCATGGCCGTGCCACGTATTTGTGTGAATGTCCTTCCTTCAAACTTAAAGTGGTTATTAGTAAGAATAAATTCAAGACACTCGAGGATATATCCACATGGTACCTCAGGGAGGTTATGTTTAGTACAGAAGTGTTCAACGGCCCGCAGGCCGGCAGAGTTTGGTATACAAGTGTATAGGGAAGATATATCCATCGTAGCAAATTTCCAATTGTTCTGAAAGGTATGGAAGGGTCTTAGCTTCTCAAGGAAATCACTCGTATCACGTGTGTAGGCAGGTAAATCTTTGACAATGGGCTGCAAGTAGAAATCAATGACTTGAGCCAATGGTTGAGTGATGGCCCCCGTACCGGATACCATGGGTCGAAACTTCAATGGTGTGGTGCCTTTATGGATCTTAGGTAATCCATAGATGACAGGCATACGGGGGTGGTCATTATAAAGGAAATTGGCCACTTCATCGGTCAGCCAACCGCCCGATCGCCCTATGTTGATTAGATGTAATAAGGTATTCTTGGCACTTTCAGATGGATCCCTACTCAATACTGTGTAGCTAGTGGAGTCGGCCAACAGGGAGAGCATGCCCTTGCTGTAATCACTGTAATCCATAATGACAATACTTCCGCCTTTATCGGCGGGTTTGATAATAATGTTCTTATCATCTTTAAGTGATTTGAGTGCAGCAAAGTCATCGGAATTCAAATTGGTGTATGTTCTATTTGAGTTTTTGTGGGACACATCGTGTTTAATCGTCCTGATGTAGTTCTCAATAGAATGAAAATGTCCAGGAGGTATGAATTTGCTTTTCAATCTGAAAGGAATCGGTGTGGTTCTGTCAGCTGTGGTCATGGTGGGTGTCCCCGGTTGTGTGTGGAAAAATTGTTTAATTTTTAATGTCCGCTCAAACTTGAACATTTCAATCTCAAAGTCAAATGGGTTCAGCCTATTGGTAGGGCAAAAAGATAGGCCCTTAGATAAAAGTTTGGACTCACCGTTGGTGATGGCTCGTGAGGAAAGATTGATTACCGGGCACGTCTGGATCCCCGTCGTCCGCTGCTGCGAAGAGATGGTACAGATTGTTCTCTTGATGCCCCTCCTGGATCTGCATTTCCACTGACTTTTGGAAAAAGGGTCTGATGAGCTGCGTTTGTAGAGGAGGTGGCGCCTGTTGCTATTCCAGCCTCGCTGTCTGATGAAGGATTTTCGGTGGGGCGATCGCTCTCAGATGTGGGAGGTTGGTTGTGTCTCCTTGTGGTATCGGTGCGTGGACGGAGCCTTCTCCTGGGACGTGTGGTTCCTGTGACCCAAGGGTAAACACGACCCTTCTGGTAATCTTGATTAACAAGTCTCAGTTTGTCCCTCTTGACCTGTTTCTGCTTCTCAGAATAAGCCAATATCTCACTGTCGATATTATGTAGTGCGTTTGCAAATGCGTCGTTATCCTGGATGGGCACTGTAAGTGTGGATAGTTCCCTGTTGACCTGGCACAGTTGAACCTTGACTTCCTCAATAACAATAAGCATATAATTGAGCGAATTTTGCGTGGAGACCTCACACCACTTCTCGCAGAATTCACGTTTGTGACGTCCGATGGTAGGTTGGTTCTTGATGCGGAAACCTCTTGGGATCTTCTTCGTCCTGTAGTATTCGGATAGCGTCTGCCCGTGTAGTTCGAGGTCGATTTGTCTTTTCCTTAATCGTTTAATTTCACGGTGGATATCAGAGGTAGTGTCAGTTCCGAACGCCTTATTCTCATCAGGAGGAAACAAAATGGCGTCTATCTCTTCTTGGCTGTAGATGCAGCCAGGCGTCCTGTTGAATTGGGAGGATCCCGTATCATCGGATGCCATCAGTGTCTATGCAATTCTTTCAATCGGATGAATTGGTGACAACCGTGTCCCGTATATGTCGGGCACGAAGGTTAATGATGATCTATCCAGTCTGCTTCCACGCCAGATGATCTGCTCCAGTCTACCTCCATGTCAGTCGATCTGCTCAAGCCTGCCTCTATGATTGCCAGTTAGGGTTAATGACCTGGTGGTCCTCTGCCTGCAGCCCAGCCTGATGGTCTTCTGCTTTCTGCCCAGCCTGATGGTCTTCTGCTTTCTGCCCAGCCTGATGGTCCTCTGCCTGCTGCCCAGCCTGATGGTCCTCTGCCTGCTACCCAGCATGATGGTCCTCTGCCTGCTGCTCAGCGTGATGGTCCTCTGCCTGCTGTCCAGCCTGATGGTCCTCTTCATGCTGCCCAACTTGATGATCCTGTTCTTGATGCCCAGCCTGTTGAGACTGTGCCTGATTCCCAACCGAAGGGGTTGGTGCCTGATTCCCAGCCTACCTCTGGAGGTCCTGTGCACAACAACCTGCCTGCCTCTGATGGTCTGCTGCTTGATGACAAGTCTACCTTTGATGGTCTGCTATCTGATGACCCGCCTTCCCTTGCCTCTGATGATCTGGTGCCAGATGTCCAGCCTGCTTTTGATGACCCTCTGACCAATAACCAGCCTGATCTTAATTATCCTCTACTTATTGCCCAGCCAGGTTCTACTGACTTTGTGCCTGCTAGTTTTTATTGACTTTATCAATATTAATATATATCTTTATTTTTGTGTAGCTAGTTTTTATTGACTTTATGCCTGCTGCTCAGCTGGATAGTCATGCAAAGGGTAGGGTATTCCTTCTGCTGTTGGGTCTGACACCTCTGAGTCTCTGCGTACCTTTTATGGGTTACCTGTTTGGCATGAGATTATTTTTACAGTTGCCTCGGTTGAGTCCCTCTTGCAGTATGTTGTGCCAATGGTGTCAAAGCCTGGTGGTCCAGACATACACTTTGCAACTAGTAGCTATGTTTGCCTTCACGATCTTGGTAGTGGTGAGCTCCAGGAGTGTGGAAAAGTACCATTTTTGCCTTGCCATGACCCGGATGCGATTGCCATTGTGCCAGGTGCACTAGGGGACCCGGGTCGGGTAACCAGTGCCTTGGGGAAACCTAGATGGCCGTTGATGTGTGGAACAAGTCCTGGAAACCAAGCAAGCTATACATTTGTAACAAGACATTCCAGTGTCAGAGTTCCGGTATTGTCACATGACCCCAGGACTAAGTTTGTGGATGACCCATGGTACCCCAGCATTGGATTGCCTACTGTCTTGAGGGATCAAATGTCATACTCCTCTGAGAATCTGGCCAACAGGATACCTATCCAGTTTTCTAACCCCAGTGATGGGGTACCTAGCTAGTCACCAGACCCAGGTGGTGGGACACCTAGCTTATTGTTGGTTCCCAGCATCAGGGCATCTTATTTGGAATCCCGTACTTCTTTGGCCTTTGAGACATTTTCCCTCTGGACTTATGCAGCAACTGGGTATCTTTTATGGACTCATTCAGCTATGGCTGGTTGGAGAGTCTGGAGGTCGCTTCTTAAAGGGGGGGTACTGTCAGGAAAGGGTTCACCTGCTGGTGGCACTGGGGCTTCCAGATCTATAGGCTGCAGTTCCAGTGTCCAGTGTGTGTCCCTCAGCAGCCAAAAGCCCATATCATCTCATGTAATCAGTCATCACCTGATGCTGGTTGCAGGAAGTGTTTTTAAGCCCTAATGTAACAAATAATAAGTGCAGCGCATCTCAAAACATGTGTCCATAACATATAACATATAAAATAACATGTCATAAATATATAATAAAGTTCTTGTGCAAATTCAATTTAAAAAGTCCCAGTACTACATCACTGTGCAAACAGTGTACTTGAAAATCTTCTGTTTCGTGACACATACAGTGACCGCCACCAATAGGTGAAAAACCTGCTCACCTCCACTTCTGACCCCACAACAGAGCCTAACGAGCTGGTGATAGTCTTCCACAACTTAACGTATTGAAGAAACTATGAACGGTTTTAACCACTTCAGCCCCGGAAGCATTTACCCCCTTAATGACCAGGCCGTTTTTTGTGATATGGCATTGTGTAGATTTAACTGACAATTATGCGGTCATGCAACGTTGTACACAAACAAAATTTATGTGCTTTTTTTTCCCACAAATAGAGCTTTCTTTCGGTGGTATTTGACCACCTCTGCGGTTTTTCAGTTTTGAGATATAAATAAAAAAGAGCGACAATTTTGAAAAAAACTAAACAAATTTTTTTAGTTTGTGCTATAATACATATCCAAAAAACAAATAAAAAACAAATGTATTTATCAGTTTAGGCCAATATGTATTCGTCTACATATTTTTGGTAAAAAAAATCCCAATAAGCGTATATTGATTGGTTTGCGCAAAAGTTATAGTGTCTACAAAATAGAGGATAGATTTAGGGATTTTACTTTATTTCATTGTTTTTACTGGAAATGGCAGCGATCTGCAATTTTTAGCAGGACTTCGAAATTGCGGCGGACAAATCTGACCCTAAGTGACGCTTTTTGGGGGCAAGTGACACCAATACAGTGATCAGTGCTAAAAATGCACTGATCAATGTATAAATGGCACTGGCAGGGAAGGGGTTAACACTAGGGGCGATCAAAGGGTTAACTGTGTTCCCTGGGTGTATTCTATTACTGTGTGTGTTTGTGTGTGTGAGGGGGGGGCTCACTGGGACAACACAGAGACCGCTGTTCCTATTTACTAGGAACAGCCTATCTCAGTGTTGTCCCCTATCAGAATGGGGATCCGCCTGACAGGATGCATTAAGGTGAAAAAACATGAAGGTTTACAACCCCTTTAAATATATGCTTTCCCATCCTCAGGAAGCCACCGTGTAGCCGTTTTATGTACAATGGCTGGATGGGAAGCAGTTAATAACATAATTCTAGCTTAATTTCCTTTTTTGTATTTTTTTTCTATTCATCTTATTTGCTTCTCTTTAGTTTTATATGTCTACCTTCCTCAGTGTTATCAATGAAAGGGTTATATGCACTCTTATAAATGCACATACACATACATTATATATGCCCACTATTGTTGGTGCTATTTGCATTATATCACATCTGTACTTTGTAAGTGGGACAGCTACTAGTAGCAGACAGCCATGTGATTAAATCGAATCATACTTCATAAGGACATATACAGTACTTCTTTTGAAATTTGACAGACACTACACTCCTTTCATGACATATTTGATAATGCCACTCCTTATATTTTACACTAAACTGCATCTTATTATGATAGATCATCTTCTTAAATGTGTTGCTGACATTATCTGCCTACATAAAACACAAGCTTGCCTTGCAGAGCATACTAAAATAAGGATGAACATGCTAAATTTAAAGCCTATCCATAGGTGTGTTCTTCAAAGCACATCAATACATCATTCTCGTGAAGGTTTAGTGAACGGAGCAAAACTTCTTGGTTGTCATTCTATGCTTCAACTGCCAAGAAAAGAAGTTGGATTAACAGTATTGTATGTTTTGCAGGCTTAAGACACAACAGGGTGAGGCAGTTTTATGGAATGAAAACTGTGATTGTTTTTTTTTTTAACTAGCAGTACAATTGACATTGCTTCAAAAAGGATTTTTTTTTTACTACTTTCAAATGTAAATATATGTACAGCCCATGTGCATAACAGCCATATAACATGTCATCTAATGTCACTGTGAACTATTATTATTATTAATATTATTGTTAGTGGTAAAAGTACTAATCAAGTAACCTCTTGAGCTTTGTACTGCTTACACCAAGCTTGTCTTCAGGTCAAAAGGATCTGCTTTATGTTGGACCAAAGATTTGAACCACTGTTCATAATACCATTCATACTGTTGAGACCCTTATTTTGTCCACTTTTAGAACAGAAATTCGCTAAAGAGGCAGTAATGTTTATACTTGCTACTATGTAATTCTGGTTTATGATCAGGATTTTGTGTTGTTTTTATAGTATGGTATTGGTATTGTGTTGGTTATTATTTGGGGTGGTGTTAGAGAAAATTGTGTATTATTTGTATTTGGTAGTTTGATTGTCTGTTATTTTAATCTGTGTTATTCATTCTACGCTGTATTTTAATTGTATGGACGTTTTATTTGTAGTGTAGTTTTAATTTTGTTTGTTTGATGCTAATGGCTGTTATTGGTAATTATTATATTATTATACAGGATTTATATAGCGCCAACAGTTTGCGCAGCGCTTTACAACATGACGGCAGACAGTACACTTACAATACAAATCAATACAGGAGGGATCAGAGGGCCCTGCTCGTTAGAGCTTACAATCTAGAAGGGAGGGTCAAGTGGAAACAAAAGGTAATAACTGTGGGGGATGAGCTGATGGAAAAAATGAAAATACAGTTGTTAGGTGTGGGTAGGATAGGCTTCTCTGAAGAGAAGGGTTTTCAGGGATCGTCTAAAAAGCTAATAAAGTAGGAGATAAGCGGACAGATTGGGGTAGGGCGTTCCATAGGATTGGAGAGGCTTTGGAAAAGTCCTGGAGGCGAGCATGGGAGGAGGTGACGAGGGAGCTAGAGAGCAGGAGGTCTTGAGAGGAACGAAGAGAACGAGTAGGTTGGTATTTAGAGACTAAGCTAGTGATGTAGCTGGGGGCGAAATTGTGGATGGCTTTGTACGTAGTTGTTAGAATTTTGAATCTAATTCTTTGGCCGAGCGGAAGCCAGTGGAGGGATTGACAGAGAGGAGTGGCAGACACAGAGTGATTGGTAAGGTGTATGAGTCTGGCAGCGGCATTCATGATAGATTGAAGAGGTGATAGACTATTTAGAGGCAAGCCAATGAGAAGGGAGTTGCAGTAGTCGAGGCGAGAGATGACAAGTGAGTGAATTAAGAGCTTTGTTGTGTCATTGGTTAGAAAGGGGCGTATTTTGGAGATGTTACGGAGGTTGAGGCGGCAGGATTTGGACAGAGATTGGATGTGTTGCTTGAAGGAGAGTTCAGAGTCTAGGACTACACCTAGAACCTTGGCATGTGGGGATGGGCTTATAGTTGTGCCATCGATTTTGACAGAGAGATCAGGGGAAGGGGCATATGGGGGAGGAAAAATTATAAGTTCAGTTTTGGATAGATTGAGTTTGAGGAAGTGGTGTGACATCCAGACTGATATAGCTGATAGTAAATTAGTGATACGTGAGGAGACAGAGGGAGTGAGCTGAGGGGTAGAGAAATAGATTTGGGTGTCGTCAGCGTAGAGGTGGTATTGGAAGCCATGGGAGGCTATCATTTGACCCAGGTAGGCGGTGTAGATTGAAAATAGGAGAGGTCCAAGAACAGAACCCTGGGGGACCCCAACAGAGAAAGGAAGAGAAGAGGAGGAAGTAGAGTTATAAGAAATGCTAAAGGAGCAGTTGGATAAGTAGGAAGAGAACCAGCAAAGTGTACAGTCACGGAGACCAAAGGCGTGTAGTTTTTTGAGGAGGAGGGGGTGGTCAACCGTATCAAAGGCAGCAGAGAGGTCCAGGAGTAGGAGTACAGAATAGTGTCGATTGGTTTTGGCCGCTAGTAGATCGTTTGTTAGTTTTAGGAGAGCAGTTTCTGTGGAGTGTTGAGGACGAAATCCAAACTGAAGGGGATCAAGAAGGTTATTATCACCAAGGTGAACGCTCAGTCGGTTGTAGACCAGACGTTCGAGGAGTTTTGATAAGAAGGGGAGCAGGGAGATGGGGCGTAGGTTGTTAGGATTGGATGGGTCCAGTGAGGGCTTTTTAAGTATGGGTCTGATAAGTGCATGTTTTAGAGAGTTGGGGAAGATGCCAGAAGAGAGGGAGAGATTGAAGATGTGGGTTAGAGAGTGTAGCATAGGGCCAGAGGGTGAACGTAGCATTTGTGAGGGAACAGGATCCAGAGGGCAGGTGGTAAGGTGGACATTAGCAAGTAGTTTAGCAACTTCGTCTGTATTGGTGGGGTTGAAAGAGGGAAATAATGATTGTGCCTGTGGGCATGAAGTGTAAAGCGTGGAGGGTGTTGGAACAGTAGAGATCTCAGGGCGAATTGTATCAATCTTCTGTTTGAAGTGATTGGCGATCTCCTGGGCAGTGAGTGAGTTGGCAGGTGGAGGCGGTGAAGTAGAGAGTTGAAGGTGGAGAAGAGTTGACAGGGATGGGATGATAAGTTGCTAATGACAGTGGTAAAATAGGTCTGCTTGGCAGAGAGGAGGCTGGAATTGTATTTTTGGAGAGCAGATTTATTTTGGTTGAAATCTCTCTGAGACTTAGTCTTACGCTACAGGCGCTCAAGAGCACGACTACGTTTTTTGAGACTTCTAGTACCATCTGTTTGCCAAGGTTGAAGGGGTCTGGGCTTGATTCTGTGTCTAGTGAGGGGGGGCAGTGAGTCCAGTGAGGCTAGAAGTGAAGCGTTGTAGACAGAAGTGGCTAGGTTGGTGCAGGATAGAGGTGAGATTTTATCGTAGAGGTTGTCGATAGCAGAGTAGAGAAGAGAAGGGTTGAGATGACGTAGGCTTCTGCGGGTAACTTTAAGGTGGTTGGAGGGAGAGCATTTTGTTAATTTTGTTGTGTTTTTGTATCTTGTTCAGTTATTGTTGTGATCTTGTGTTGTCTTTGTTAAGTGTGTCTGTGTCGTAATAATTTCCCAATTTCCCTTTGGAATTAATAAAGTATTCTGTATTCTGTACCCGTCCCAGAAGGTAGGTACCAACAGAAGTAAAAAGTAAAATGCCATTGGTCATCCACATAGCAACCCTGCTTTACTGCAGCAAAGCTCAAACTTCTTAAATTGTTGATGTTGAGCAGTTAACACTAGAGGTGGAAACTACAGACACATATCAAAAACAGTATAAAAATATGAATGTCACACCATAATTAGTTTAAATCAGTGATTCTCAACAAGGGTTCCTCCAGAGGTTGCTAGGGGTTCCTTCAGCATTGGGCAATTTCTGCCTCTCAGATAAGTTGACACCATTGATCTTTTTAGCTATCTGTAAGGAGATAATTCTTCCCAATGACCACAAGTGTAAGCAGTGGCATCTCCAGCTTTCATATTTAGGGGGGGGCAGATTGGGGGGACAGGGACAAAAGTATGGGGGGCAACTATAAAATGCATATATATATATATATATATATCCTGGGGCCCTTTACTACGATCCTCCAACGGCCCTTTCACATATTCTGCAGTGAGCTCCCTTCCTACTGTGTTGGGGCCCCCCCAGTGTGGCAGTAAACAAGAGATATATGTCACCAGCATACCAAGAAAATATAAGGGTCCACACTCTGAACCACATGTGAGTCACACAAGAATCGCACCACATTCCTGTGCAAATCACATGTGATTCTGTGAGGGGTGATTTGAGCCAATTCATATTGGATGGTTCAAATCGCACTGCATCCCTAGCAAACTTTTTTTTAGCCATACTGGAATCGGATCACATGGGTGTTTATACCAATGTGATTTGGTTCAGGCAAACGCACTGCGTTTGCGACCTGCTTTTGGGGAGCCGTTAATCTTAAATTGACACCGACAGCAGACCGCACAGGATTTGCTGTGTTTCCCGCACCGCATCAGTATGAATCAGGGCTGAATTCTGCCTGAACAATAGCAGTGCAATTCCTGATATATTGAGGTGGCTAGGCACTGCTGTCCTTACACACTAATATCTGTATAAATACAGTGTGTGATCTAAGGCACTGCTGACTTTAAATGCTAGTCTTAGGAGATTTGGAGTGATAATTGATGCTCTTACCACTGTGTTGCTTACTGCTCTCCTTGCTGCAGACTCTGACAGGAGGAAGCAAAGCATTGCCTCTACCAAGACGGCCGCCCCCAAACAGAGACACAGTACAGAACAAGGCATGGGGAAATCAGTAATAAGGAAAGATCAGCTCCACAGAGACCACAGGTAATTTAATACTGATGACCCACTGTTTTTGGGCACAGCTTCCAGAATAAGTTCTTCTTGAAGACCATTCTATCTCTTTAATTTCCATCTCATTTATGGTAATTTTATGGAAGAATGTTTACTGATTTTCTACCTATCATTGTGTACTCAGGCAACCTTGGTCCCTATAGCAGTCACAGTCTGTTTTTTGAAAAATTTCCCTACATTCGAGATATTATACTATATACTAGTATAATATCTCGAATACTATAATATTATACTATATTACCAAAAGTACTGGGACGCCTGCCTTTACACGCACATGAACTTTAATGGCATCCCAGTCTTAGTCCGCAGGGTTCAATATTGGGTTGGCCCACCCTTTGCAGCTATAACAGCTTCATCTCTTCTGGGAAGGCTGTCCATAAGGTTTAGGAGTGTGTCTATGGCAATATTTGACCATTCTTCCAGAAGCACATTTGTGAGGTCAGGCACTGATGTGGACTTGACTGGCTTGCACAGAGTCGTGACCTCAAACCAACAGAACACCTTTGGGATGAATTAGAATAGAGACTGAGAGCCAGGCCTTCTCATCCAACATCAGTGCCTGACCTCACAAATGCGCTTCTGGAAGAATGGCCAAACATTCCCATAGACACACTCCTAAACCTTGTGAACAGCCTTCCCAGAAGAGTTGAAGCTGTTATAGCTGCAAAGAATGGGCCAACTCAATATTGAACCCTACGGACTATGACAGGGATGCCATTAAAGTTCATGTGCATGTAAAGGCAGGTGTCCCAATACTTTTGACGATATAATGTATATGCACTGCAATGTTTTAGCAGACTTTAGTGCAGAATCTTCCCTTTAAAAATAGATGTTTGCCTTGCCATGTCCTTCACCAAATTGACCAGGAATGGTAAAGCCTGCCTTCATTACCACCAGCTAAGCAATCTCAGTGTTGTATTAAGAAAAGATAAATCATCTGAATTACTTTAGCTGTTAACTTTTTGCTGTGAAGGATAAAATGGTAATACATTCTAAACATCTGTATCTGTTTTGTATCTATACCTTATTCTCTGAGAAGGCATAATTGGGCAGAGCCTATTAAATCTCATATCTATTTCCTATCCTAATAGGTGTACAAGCAATCTCTTGGTTATAGTCTTCCATAGAGGATCCTTGGATAGCCAGTTAAGGGAAGTTTAGATTTTGTGTTTCTACTTATAGGAACATCGCACCCACCGGGCATGCGCATCAGCTCCGGGGACACGCTGTGGGCGCGCCTGCAAAAACCGTCTTAAAGAGCCGACGTACAGCTACGACGGCTCGCACAGGGGAGCCATCCGGCCGCAGTATAACTGCGGTGGTGGGTCAGGAAGGGGTTAAAGAATAAGTGCAGAAACTCAACCATGCATCCCTCTAAACAGCATCAAATGGTGGGTATGGCAAAAACAGTGGGAGCATCTTAAAGAGGCAGTAAATACCGGTAATTTGTTATGTGCAGAGTTCAGGGGTGCCCTATGTACAGAGTGCAGGGTTAAGCTCCCTTTCACAGGCTGTCCACATTTCAATTCCACCCTTCTCAGCTCTGACCTCTGCACCCCTCTTCCCATCCCCCACTTCTGCCCACATCTCTCTCCACAGCCCTCAACTCTCCCCACCTCCCTAAAGCTTCCTCACATCTCACCTACCCAGCCTGGCTCTAGTACCTCCCGGGTTTTTTAACTACTTCAGCCCCGGAAGAATTTACCCCCTTCCTGACCAGGCCATTTTTTCCGATACAGCACTGCATCGCTTTACCTGGCAATTGCGCGGCCATGTGACGTTGTACCCAAACAAAATTAATGTCCTTTTTTTCCCCATAAATAGAGCTTTCTTTTGGTGGTATGTGATCACCTTCGCGGTTTTTATTTTTTCACTATAAACAAAAAAGAATGACAATTTTGAAAAAAACACAATATCTTGAGAAGAAGACACAGACAAGCCTGAAGATGTAATCTCCAGCTAGGAGGAGGACTTCTCTGCCTTGCAGTCTGCTAAAGGCATAGGGACTTCTGGGGACATCTAAGCCATGGACAATGCCATTACGGACTCTCACCTCCTGAAGTTATGCCTGAACCAGTACATTATTCTAATCAGGATTTGGGAAAGGATGCTGTTCATATTGAATTGTTATGCTGCATCTCTCCGGGAGTGCTACTCTAAGCCTGGTCTGAAGTTATTCAAAGGGGTGCATGTAGGTTCACACGTATCCAAAAGAACCAGGGTCAGCAACAACACTACAAGTTATGAAGTAATACCATTATAAACGGTTAACTTAGCAAGTCTAAAGAGGAGAGTAGTTGTTGCAGGCTGCTAAGTAAAGGAACAAGCTACAAGCAACCAGTCATTAGGCGTGGTACCTGATAAGGTGACAGGTCCTTCGGCTGGGAGGGGGTCGCTGTTCTGGCTCCCTCCCTAGTGGTTGGTATCCAATGTCAACTTGGACTGCTAGAAAATAGGCATATAAGTCGGGGTATGCCAGCTCCCCTTGAGTCCAGGGTCTATAAAGAGTCTTTTTACTGAACTGTGGAGGGCAAGACCCCCACAGGTATGAAGAAATCATAAAATTTTAATTGTTTAAGAATGCTTTGGATACCCATATTGAGGAATGCTGTAGGTTGTAGATAAGTATCTTAATTTTGACTACATTTTTTTTGCCAATAAGGGATAGAGGTAAATTCTCCCATGCTTTTAATTTCTGTTTAATCATGAGTAATAAGGGATATAAATTTTGTTTGGAGAAGTCTAGGACATTAGAAGAAATGTTAATTCCTAAATAGTGTAGGGAGTCCATCCAAGTCAGTAAAAGTGTTGGATCTGCAGCCCCACGCGCTCAAAGGTCAATGAGCATAATGAGTGATTTTTCCCAATTCACCCACATCCCTGACAATTCAGCAAAGTGGGAGAGGATCATTAAGAAAGAGCATCAAATCATTGGCATATAGTGCTAATTTCTCCACTATGATGCCCACTGGGATTCCAACTATTTCCATCTGATCAGCATGGCATAGAAGCCAATGGTTCCATTACCAGCGCGAACAAGGCTGGAGATGGTTCTCCGCTCAGCTTAATTTGGGCCACGGGGGATTTATTTAGGATGTCTAACCACTTAGGAAAAGTCAGGACAAAGCCCAGGACCTCTAGCACAGCCACCATATATAGCCAATTTACAGAATTAAAAGCTTCTTCTATGTCAAAAGCCACTAATGCAACTGGAGGGAGCTGGAGGTGGGTAAATACTCTACGCAAGTTTACATCGGTAGATTTCCTGGCATAGAGCCTTTTTGATCAATGTCAACCACCAAAGGAAAGACCTTTTTTAACCTGGTGGCCAGGACATTCATTAGGATTTTGTGGTCAGCTACAGCACATCTTCAATTTACATTAACAAAGATTGATTCACAAATTTCCCTTTCCCCAAAGCAGCTTACAGTCTAATGTCCCTACCCCGGTATAAATGGATAAACACACTGTACACCTATCAACACAGATCTTGAATGCAAACCTACTTGTTTTTGGATTGTGGGAGTAAATAGGAGCTACTTTACTGGCAAAAGTATGAAGAAATAAATTAAGGTGTTCAAGAATGTTCTACAGAGATTCAAATCATCGATGGTGGTATTGCTGACTCTCAGGGCGTAAGCTGTAACGCCTATCAATATTAAGCAGATTACTCCCTGCATGCAAAAAAAAAAAACATTTGCCACCTCTATACAAATATACCTTATCAAAATCTAGATTGTCATTCTCTTAAACATGTGGGCTTCTTGGTAATTGTTATGAACGCTACTGGATTGTCATCACTTATTATTTGGTTACACCCAGTATACATCTAGTAAAAACTTCATTAAGAGATAAGATCTAAATAAATGAGATCATTGTAATAAATCTGCACGTGCAATAAATCTTCTCAAGTTATTTTAGATTTTAGGCAAGCTTTTTAATGGCTGTCTAATTTATCTAGATTTTTATGGCATCGTGTGAACTTTAAGCCGAGTACACACTGGCTGAATGTTGATAGACAACGGGCAGTTAAAAAATAAATACAGTCGACATTTGGCCCGTGTGTATGCCATCTGGCTGGCTTCTGTTGGACAAGCATGTTGGAAAAGCAGCAGCCGACTGACTCTTGATCAATGCTCTCAGCCAATTGCAGAGAGCGCTGATCGGAGTGTTCTGGTGGGGGGGCCGCCTCCCTGTCAGAACACAACAGCTCAACGTGGGAGATAGCTGAACATTATTAGTACAGCAGCTCCGACCGGAGCTGACATTTTTTTTTTTCGTTCAACTAAAAAATAAACGAAAAGTGTGTACCTGGCAGTTATGATTAATGTTAGTTATGATTTTATTGCATATATAACAGCAAAATATCCAGTACCTTTTAAAAGTTACTGTATTTAAACCCAAGAACAAAAATGTAATATATTGCAGCTTACCATTTCTTAGATATGGTGGCTACATTAACTTATGTTTTTCAGGAAAAGTACATTGTAACTTATTTACAAATTATATAATTATTCTGGTGATCCAGTGTCAGTGTCACAGTTAGTTTAAAACATCTGTTTCATCAGCAGGTTATGTAGGCTCCTCTGAGGTGTGGAGTCAGGGCCTCCTGCAAGGAAGTCCAAATTTCACTGCATGATGTTTCTAAAGCCTCATACACACGATCAGACTTTATACAAACTTTCCTGCGGATTTCTGTACAAAGGGCGTTGGCCGTGAACTTGTTAAGCATACACACGGCAGAACTTTTTAGGCAACAAACACGAGCGTAATGATGTTTCAACATACTGACATCACAAAAGAGGACGTTCAATTCTCCGGCGCCACCCTTTGGTCAACTTCTGTATTGTTGTTTGATCTTTTGCATTGGTTCTGAGCATGCGTGTTTGTACTTTGTACCAAAGTCCGATGGTTTTGTGTACACACGATCGGACTTGCAGACGTCGGACTTTTGTTGCCGCCAAGTTTGTCTGTTCGCACAGCCAACATTTGTCCGATGAAAACCGGAAAAGTTTGTCCGATGGAGCGTACACACGGTCATATGTTGCTTTAAAACAGCTAATTTGCATGTTTGTTGTCAAAAAGTCAGATTGTGTGTATGGGCCTTTAGTCACCAGATCCATGTTTAGTTCTCTGGGAACTGCTGATGTGCAGTCAGATAAACCAACTGGAGAGGCAGGAGAATAATCCAAAAAACAAAGTGAGATCAGGGCAGGTGGTGTTCAGGGGGAGTTGTAACACTGACAGGAACAAGTGAAGATGACAATTGAACAGCAGCTATAAACCAAGGTCATAAGTAGAGGAGCAGCATAAACTACCACAACCCAGATAGCAAGCAATTGAGCTGCAAGTTTGAAAATGGCTTGTTAAGCTATTGCTAGACTTGCCAGGCTTCACAAGTTTGTTGCACAATTGCAGCAAGTCCGCATTGCATGACTCCAGATCAATTTTTTTGGCAAACGTGCTGCAAGTTTTGGTTCAGTTATGTTGTACAATAGTCATCCCACCACAGGGGTCACTGCAAAGCTCTTGCTGTAGAGTCAGCACTGCAACTTTGCTCTTGCTAGAGACTTGCCATGCAAATTCGCTACAAATTGGAAAAGTGTCAACTAGAACTTGTGCTTCAAGTGCTCTGCAAGTGTACAACTTGCCAGGGAAAATGTGCAGCAAGTTAACAAGACTTACAATTCCACACTGCCACAAATTTGTGGCAAGTTATCCTTACTATCTGGGAATGCACCAGGTAAATATTATTTGCTGAAAAACAGTTGTGTGCCATATATATTGTTGCTGTGTGCTCATATTAAACTTTTATTTGAATTTTCCTGAAGCTAGTGACATGAACAGAAGGACCAGGGCTTGCTCATGAAAGGTAAGCAGGGGCCAAGAGTTCCTAACATTTATTATTCGTGGTTGTTTTAAAGGCTTTTTTTCTAGTATATCAATGTATCTAATCTTCTCTGTCACTGCTGTAAATAGCATAGCCAACAAGGATATAAAAAAATTTGGCATCTGGCTTTTTCCTATTTATTACAAATATTTTGTGTGACCCTTTTTCCAGTCCTACCCTGTTTCCCCCAAAATAAGACCTAGCGTGATTGTCGGTGATGGCTGCAATATAAGCCCTACCCCCCAAATAAGCCCTAGTTAAAGTCCTTGTAGGTCTTATTTTCAGGGTAGGGCTTATTTTCGGGGAAACAGGGTAGGGCTTATTTGGGGGGTAGGGCTCATATTGCAGCCATCACTGACAATCACGCTAGGTCTTATTTTCGGGGAAACAGGGTAGCACTAGACTGGAACCCCTATTTGCTGAGACTGCTGCAGGGGGATTTATGATGGAGAGGGGTGGTCTGCCATGCATGAACTCAAAAGTGTTCAGAGCTGAATGAACTCAGAAGCACTCAGAGCTTAGCCTTTATTATGTTTGTATGCTCTAAAAAAATCTATATACATTTTATAAACATTTTCACAAATATAACTCAGCAAAAAATGGAGCCCAATTTCAATCCATAGGTCCTCTGCTTTCAGGAAATATGTAGTTTTTTGGGGGTCTACAGTACATGTTCAAGTCAATAATGTGCATTAAAGTATGTGTGTGAAAAATGCATTTTTGGGATTAGCATCACTTCCTCCTGGACAGAGGTGATGATGCTGCCTATCTGTCCAATGAGGCTGGGGAAAGAAAATGTCATATAAAGCTTCACTGCTAGATCAGGAAGATGAATTCCTTACCCAGAAAACAACATGAGCCCCCTTATCTTGCTGGGCAGTGTTAGAAATATGTTTAAATTCCAAAATTAGCTATGTCAAATCAGAATTCAGAATCCTTGGGCAATTTTTTGAACTGTGTATTTTGCGATTTTCATTGAATTTTGCTTTACCTATTGGACCTTACTCTTCACTTTTGTGTATCATTTTCTTCAAACAGCGCAGTCTAAAAATTCAGCTCATACCCTTTTATTCTTGAAATATATTGCTAACAAATTGTGCCTGTTTGTTAATGCTAAATCAAAATGTTGACAGAAGTTGACACCTGCTATTAAGCCTCATTATCTAGTCAAGGTGTAACCAACTAATCAAGACTGAATCATTTCACAAACAGAAACAGCAGTTTGCAAAATGAATGAAGGGTGATATAGCATCTGAGGTTACATTAATTACTAGCAAGCTATTTAGACTATGTATTTGTGTAAGGGACCAAATTGCCCCTTAATGTGTGTGTATTGTCAAAAATATTTTTAATTTTGGGTAAGCATCTGAGGTTACATGAATTAATAGCAAGCTATTTAGACTATGTATTTGTGTAAGGGACCAAATTGCCCCTTAACGTGTGTGTGTATTGTCAAAAATATTTTAAATTTTGGGTAAGCATCTGAGGTTACATGAATTAATAGCAAGCTATTTAGACTATGTATTTGTGTAAGGGACCAAATTTCCCCTTCACGTGTGTGTATTGTCAAAAATATTTTTAATTTTGGGTAAGTTTGGTATATTTCCTTCCCATTGCTGGCGAATGGCTCAACAGGAAGTTAGAAAAAGCTCCCGAAGTGAGGAGAATTAAGCAGGTCATACACCAGTAGAATTTCCTTGAAGCTGGGTATACACTTGCTATGGCCGCGGGGCACAGCATTCGGTCCGGTGCGTCCCCGTTCTCCATTTCAGGTGCGAATCAGGTCAGAATTTTTGCCTGAATTTGGACCTGAAACTGTGCCAAAGACGCACACGACCTTTTTTTACACAGCGGCTGCCCCGGAGCTGTGTGAACCGGCTCCATTGAGAGTCTCCTGTCATGCAAATTGGATGCAAAGAAACCTACATCCAATTTGAATCAGTGGAAACCCAGCCTCAAACATTTTTGTTTTCGGAATGTTTGCTCCATTTTCTAAAGGTTAGTGGAGTCAAATCGATGTTCATTTTCAAAAGAAACAGATGGAAATTGTTTCGAATGATGAAAATTCTAAATTTGAATATGTTTTTTGATTTGGAAAAATCATATATATTGTAATAAAACCTGTTTACCACATCTAGGATACCATTAAAATAGCAGATATGGATACAATTTTACAGAATGAAATTAGTTGACTCGTTAATGGCAAAAAAAAAAAAATTCTGATAAAAGAGTGTATGTTCCAAAGGATGTATGTTCCAAAGAAAATTTAATCTTATATGGCCAGCTTAGGAAACAGGTGCTGCTATTGGAAGAATCCCCCCCAATTCTTGTTCTAATGAAAATTCTAAAATGTTGGATTTCCCCCAATTTCCTAATTTTTCCAGTTTGACACAACATATCTCTTCACAAAGAACAAAGGAACTGATCAATTATATATATAGAGCGGTCAGAGAGTGGCAACATGTGCTTAAAGCACATCATAACAGCATATGTGTGCCCCACATAGAACTGTAGTTAATACAGATTGTATAGCAGCAATTATTTTACTGATTTAAATGCTCACCAGCAAAGTTACGTATATGGGAGATTTGTGTAGTAGTTACTTGTCATTGTATTTCATTTATTGCTTAAATGTTCTGCTGTAAAGAAGCATATGCTATATTTCCTGCATGGGTGAGTTACACCTCCAGGTCAGCATAGCCATAGTTTTGATCCCCTTGACCAGGGGTCTCCAAACTTTCTAAACAAAGGCCCGGTTTATTGTCCTTCAGACTTTAGGAGAGCCAGACTGTTGCCAGTGTGAGTGGAAATTTTCCTGGCATCAGTGGAAGAAAACATCACATCTGGTATTAGGGGGAGGAATACTGCCCCATTGTTGGTATCACTGGGAGGAATAGTGCCTCATTGTTGGTGTCAGTGGGAGAAATGGCGCCCATTTGTTGGTGTCAGATGGCAGAATAGTGTCTCATATCAGTGGGAGGAATAGTGCCCCAAGGGCTGGATAAAGGCAAGCAAAGAGCCACATCCGGCCTCTGGGTCGCAGTTTGGAGACCACTTCCCTATGCTGACATGAAGAACTGCAAGTAAAGGAAAATTACAGTAGCTATTGAAATCATCTGTATGTTATTCTTCTCTTTAAAACAGAGTTTCACCCAAAAATGGAACTTCTGCTTTAAGGGAGGTGACCCCCTGACATGCCACATTTGGCATGTCATTTTTTTGGGGGGGAGCCGGCATCCTCTTTTCAGAGGGTCCCAGCTCCCACTTCCTCCCGGCGCATTGCGGCACCCGAAGGAAGATCACCTTTCCCCCCTCCCTCTCGGCAATCATCTGTGACACGTCACAGGTTCCAGATGATTGCCCGGCCAGTCATGGCGCGTGGCTCGCGCATGCGCAGTGGGTGCCCGGCTATGAAGTCACAGCTGGGTGCCCACAATGCCGGCACCGCAGAGAGGAGGGGGAGACGAGCGGGGCTTCGCTCCCCTGCATCGCTGGACCCTGGGACAGGTAAGTGTCCAATTATTAAAAGTCAGCAGCTGCAGTATTTGTAGCTGCTGACTTATTTTATTTTTTTTAGCAGAACTCCACTTTAACTTCCCGTAGTGGTGGCAAGAGAAGAGGTAAACACAATGCTTCTAGGTGTGTCTGAAACTTATAAAACTCATGGTATGGTTTCTTGCTACCTTAAAACAAACTAGCGTGTCAAGTGATATTATTGATAAGATCATGGCACTCTCCCAATATGCAACCTCAAAAGTGTAAGTCAACAAATAATATGCAAATGAATATCTATCCAAAAAGGTACACTTAGTACTATCCTCTCTCACCATATCCTAAATACTAGCAATGGAGCATTTGGCCGTGGCAGTCAAAGGCAACCCTACAAAAAAGGTATAATCATTGGTGAACAGCACCATAAGATGGGTCTCTATGCAGATGACATTTTCCTGTGTATCACAATGCCCAGAAAAGCAATTTCTGTCCTCCTCTAGGAATTTCAATTCGCTCATTTGTAACTTTTAATTTAAAACTCACAATTCTAAAGTGCTGAATATATTTTTACATAAAGGGGACAGCCAATTTAGAAAAGACAGCATCTCCTTTCATTGAGCCATTAAAAAAAATATATTCAGGTGGTGTGGCCTGGATGGGATCCGAGATGGCGGCTTAAGCGGAACGCTCCTGCATACAGAGGACTCCTCTGCTTCTTCCCGGGGACTTACACCGCTCGTTTCACCATGGGTAAGCCTAGCAGAAGTGCCTCAAAAATCCACGTGGAGGCCATAAAAGAAGTGCAGCGCACCTATGACACCCAGCTACCACATTTACTCGATCTGCATTGCCATGTGGAGGATCTCGATAACTTTGGCCACAGACATAACATTCGGTTAAGAGGAATCCCTGAAGTGATTGAGTCAGCAGCCGTACCACAGGCAATATGCTCTATTTTTAATGATCTACTAGGCTGCCCAGCAGACTCGTCCATTGAAATGGAAAGAGCCCACCGTGCATTGCGATCCCAGCCCAGGGACTCAGAACCCCCGAGGGATGTTATGTGCTGTATTGCGAACTTTCCACTTAAAGAAGAAATTCTCTGCAAGGCGAGAGAAAGAGGGCGCATTATGTACAATGGCACTGAAATTAAACTGTTTCAGGATCTATCCCAAATCACATTACAGAACATCCAGTATAGGTGGAAGTTTCCATTTGGATTGTCGGCCTCCGCCAGGGGTCGCTCTGCAATGCTGTGCACGCGAGAAGATCTACAATCCTTCTGTGATCAACTCGACCTGCCTCAAATTGAATTGCTGGAATGGTATGCCTTTTATTTCCCGAGTGAACCCGAGTGGTGTCAGGTCTCACCTAACCCATCTCCGAAGGCTCAAAGACAAGGCTCGAGGCGCCACAGATTGGATCCTATCTCACCCGAACCTCGCTCCACACGCAGAAATTTGAACCAGCGAAGCCCTGAAGCCTCAGGGACCCCACACAGGGATCGTCCGGAAGCCTGAGACTGTATAGGGACACGCAGTTATCGCTCTATAAGTACCATCATTGCCACTCGGAACATTCTCTTTATGATGTACATGTTGTACACAATTAACCCCATCCACACAACCTGACTTTTTCTTATGTCTCCGTAAGATCTGTAAGAATGACTTGTAAGTACCACCATTCTCTTAAAAACCAGCTCTGAATGGTGGTCATGCCCAGTGAGATGGAGTGGGAAACGTCAAACTACCTACATGGAATCACTATGTTATGATCCACCACTGAGCGATTTACATAACCAGCTGAAAATTATTTGCAGATATGACTCCCACAGCTTAAACCCCGATGGAGGGAACCGAACCTGCATATTGTGAGAAGAGGCCTCAAATTGACCTATTCAATCTAAGAACCCTACTCTTTCACCTCAGGACCCAAGTCTCAAAGACTCGGAGCCAGAAAGATGGGTGTACTCTCTAAACAAGTTTATTATTAGCTCATAGTTGTAATAGGGATAATATGTTTGTTTATTACTTTGGAGGGGGGGATGTGGCGTGATCTCAGGCCGGAGAGTTCTGCAATGTAATGCACTATAAATTCTTCCTATAATACAAAATCCCATGTGCAAGTTTAATTCAAAGGCAACAACACATACATGGGGTTATATCCCCCCAGTAGCTGTTTCACTGGGTTTTAATAACCCTATTGCTTTTACCGTGGGGATTCTGTGCACATCTGTCTCCGAGAACACAGGTCCCTGACCTCTCCTGGCGGGGCTCTGAGCCACACTCCTTCCCTCTAGTTGCATATTGATCCGGCTGCAGTGAAATCTTCAGCTCACCATTATACCCAAACCTAGAAATACACCTTTGCTACAGCTACGGATAACTTTTACAATAACCCAATGTCAAACACCTTGTTTGATACAGTAGGATGGACACTCCAAGGCTTTCCATTATGGTCCTTTCCACCTTGGGTACTTCCTCTCTGTCACCAGGTGGTGGGCCCCCGCACTGGTCCAAACTTCCTCGGTTTTGACTGGGAATAGAGACTGTATATGCTCTTGGATAGGGAAATGATCGGTGTATAGGGCTCACCATCCAGGTAATTGGGATGATGGACTCTGGGGGAGGGGAAAATACATAAATTACCTATGACAAAAGTTCATAACATAGATTTCTTATGACAAAAATGATTTAATGATGAGATGTCCTGTGATCCCGTTTTCCTGAGACGCTGGTGCCATAGGGAATATAACAAACACAAATCCACAAGCTTTAACAAAACACTTAAATAAAAGAGGCAGTACCGCCGTGGAGCAGTTTAGTAACATTTAACCATAACTCAAATTGTCCTTAGTAATGAGCTGGCCCCTCTTTCTCAGAAGGATCGTATTTGTATTTTCAATAGATTTTCTTTGTTTTGCTTACGATTCTAGGAGGAAACCAACACTATATTAGACGGCTCGAATTATCTCCTAAGTAATGTTTTTCACAAAACTGTTGATTTTCTCTTGGTTTAAAGTTTTTGCTCAGGATTGTCTTACAGCTTGAGCACAAGTTGAAGGTTAAAATGTTTTAGATATGGTACTTATGGCACGGTGTCCATATTGCTTGCCTTGACAAATCTATGCTTTTGGTTTACGATTTTAGGGTTTCTGTTACCAAGATTCCCCTTTACACTACCTGTTTATGTATGTCCTCTGTATTGCAAAAACATGTAGCTGTCGTCCATACTATCACCCCCCTAGCAGCAGTATTTATACTGTATCTGTATCTGTAACCCCCCAGATCTTGTTTTTTAGCTGATATGGTACTCTTATCATCACCTCTGGCATCACTTTTCACACAAAGCATGTGATTTTCACAAGATCATTCCCATCCCTCTAGCATTTCCCTCTCCACTGTCTCTTTTTTTTTTCTCTCACCACTCTCTCCTTCTCTAAGGGTACCCTACACAGCCCTGCTCCTCCTCCAGCCTGTCCTTGGAGTTTCCTTTGTCTACTAACTCACCCAGTCCTACTAGACTCATACCTCAGTGAACCATGCAGAAGAATCCAAATAACCAATCTTCTCTGTCATTAAAATGCATTTCGCTCAACGTCAAAGGGTTAAACATCCCAGAAAAAAGAACGCAGGACTTGTCCGCACTCTCCAAACATAAAGCCCAGTTTCTCTTTCTCCAAGAGACCCATTTTCGCTCAGACTCCATTCCCAAACTTACTAACTACTTATACCAGACAGCTATCAATTCAACGAACACCTCTGCTAAAACAAAGGGAGTATCCATACTATTTTCTAAACACGCACAATTCCACATGAAGGATTCCCTTATAGATCCAGAGAGTAGATTAATTTTCATCAAGGGCTAATTCACATCTAAACCAGTAACACTGGCCAACATCTATTGTCCAAATGAACACCAAGTTTCATTGGTAAGGAAGATATGCAATCTACTATCCACCTTTAAAGAGGGAATAGTCATCTTAGGAGTGGACTTCAATGTGCCACTGAATCCTGACATAGACACCTCATCAGGTACATCTACATTGACATACCGGGCCACACGCGCCAGATTAAATTGCAACTTCATGATCTAGCTCTGCATGATACCTGGTGAACATTGTTTCTATCAGATAGGGACTACACATTCTATTCTACCCCGTTTCAAAAATATTCAAGAATAGATTATTTCTTTCTCTCTCATCGAGACCTAACCTACCTTAGTCAGGCAACAATAGAATCAATGTTTTTATCGGATCACCATCCGATCTCGTTCACCTTAACTTTTCCTGAAACAAACCATAGGACTAAAACTTAGAGATTAAATCCTTCCTTGTTGAAAGACCCAGACAATTTTTTTCCCACTCAAATCACGACTTCAGCTATACTTTGCTGAGAACGACACCCCAGATATTTCCCCAATCTCACTATGGAAGGCGCACAAATGTGTGATTCGGGGAGAATTATTGGCCCTAGCTGCAAACGCTAAAAGAAAACACCAGGAAACGGTCCAAACACTGATAGACAAAATTCAAAGATTATAAACTCTCCATAAACTCCTGCTCACAAAAATCTCCACAAGAATTACTACAAACTCGCTCTCTCCTACTGGAGGAACTGGGGAAACGTTCGCCAGAAAGCACAGCAATAAAAGCGGAAGACTTCTGCCACGTGCAGTGCAAGCTTCTAAAGCATCTCTCCCAATTCACCACATAGGCGACCGTCATGGCTCATTACATGCTATCAATGAGGATATAGCTAAAAGCTTTGAGTGCTATTATTCTAAGCCTAATAATCTAAGTTCAGATGCCACAAACCCAATGTTCCCGGAAGCAATTAAAGAGTTTTTAGCCAAATACGGCCCACAAGCGATGTCAAGCCAACAGGCTAAGGAGATGGAAAGCCCCCTTTCTGAACAGGAATTGCAGACTGACATAAAACAGATGAAACCGGGTAAGAGCCCAGGGCCCGACGGGCTTACATTATAATATTATAAATGTTTCATGGATGTCTTGTTTCTTAGGATGTTTTCTACCTTCAATGCCCTCTCTATGCCTAATACGTCCACAGGACGCATGTTAGAGGCACATATAACGGTCCTCCCTAAAGAAGGTAAAGATGCCACACAAGTCTCAAATTATAGACCCATCTCTTTGCTAAACGTGGACATAAAACTATATGCAAATATACTGGCCAAAAGACTGTTACCCCTCCTCCCTAACCTCATATCTTTAGATCAGGTGGGCTTTGTTCCAGGTAGAGAAGCCAGGGACAACCGTACAAGCATTAAACATTTACCATTGGCTGACGTCATCTAAAACCCCGGGCTTTTTCTTATCGCTAGATGCAGAGAAGGCGTTCAACAGGGTGGCCTGGGACTACATGCGCAAGGTTCTGAAAGTGATAGGACTCCAGTTGCGCATGCTGATCCATATCTTGGCATTATATTCTAACCCTGCGGAGAGAGTTTGGATAATCGGCAACCTGTTGAACGCCTTCAGCATTGGCAATGGAACCCGCCAGGGCTGTCCCTGCCGATGTACTTACCCTAGAACCCTTTCTAAACAATTTAAGATTGAACTCCGACATTAAGGGAATCCAGATAGGGAATAGAGAATTCAAGATGGCTGCTTTTGCGGACGACATTCTGTTATCACTGAGGTCGTCGCACATTACCCTACCAAATCTATTGAAAGACATAAAACATTTTGGTGCCCTGTCAAACTTCAAAGTCAACTATAGGAAATCACACGCATTGAATGTCTCCCTCACCACACAGGAAACAGGACGTTACCAGGGCTCCTTTCCATTCCTATAGAAAAGGGAATCCAGATTACCACTAAATTGACAGACCTATACAAATGTAACTTCCATGTTGCACTGAACAAGGCCAAAGCGGACCTAAAAGACTGGGTGGGCTTAAATGTCTCATGGTTTGGCCGTCCATCCTTGCTTAAAATGACTATTCTCCCACGCTTTTTATATTTAATGCATACCTTTGATGAAGTCACGTGTGTTGTGACGCAACTAGTCGGGAGGAGCTTGGTGACGTCACTTCCGGTTACGGCCGTGACCGGAAGTCTTTTCATTTGTTTGATACTTTTTTTGCTGGCTGGCCTGCTGTTGCCATTTTTATTGTAAAGGAGTTTTTAGATTTTTTAAAATAATTTACTTTTGAACCTTTAAACCTACTACACTATGGAGAGTCTTCTTTTTTATCTTCTATCTTGCAGATTGGGAGAAACTTTTTTCTAGGAAAGGACCGTGGAGACTGGAGAAAAAGTTACAGCGATCCCTTGTACCTTGTGAGGAAAGCTTCAACAACAGGCTGGTCGTTTACTGTTGCCCCACCTATAAGATTGGGAGAAAACTTTCTTCTAGGAAAAGACCATGGAGACCGGACAAAAGTTGCAGTGATCCCTTGAAAGTTGTGAGGAAAGCTTTAACAACAGGCTAATCATTCACTGTTGCCCCATTAGACCTGTTGGAGTCTATCTATAAGGTGAGAGGCTAGCACTACTGGGGGAGGATTGCAGAAAGACATGTTTATCATCTTACATCTTTAATTTGGACTCTTTCACCTGTCCTTATCCCCTTGTCTCTTCGCTTATCTACTCTGATTTATATTTTTCACTTTGGAACTGATCTTCTCTCTGAGTCACCTGATTTTTTTGGATGCTGATTACTCCTGGGAATCAATTTACTTTTAGTTTAGTTTTATGTGATGCACTTTACCGGATTTCATTGCATTATTGCTCAGATATATATTATGGGATGCACCTTTTAGGACTTTGAACACTTTTATATGAGTTTATATTTGCCATGAGCATCTGAGAAATTCCTTGTTTTTTTTTTTTTTTTTGACATGCTATATTAACGCTACTTCACTACACGACAAATATACTTAATGCATACTATCCCAATCCACCTCCTGACATCTTTCTTTGCAACGTACAGACAGGCCTGCTCATTGTTTATCTGGAATGACTCCCCACCACGTATTAAAAATACCCGGTTGACTCGTACAAAGATTAAGGGAGGAATTGGCTTACCAGACCTTTACAAATACTATTTGGCTTGCCATTTCACCAGAATCGCAGACTGGAATATTCACGAATACAAGAAATTGTGGGTCTAGCTAGAAAACGCCTTCATACAATTCCCAATTTATAGTCTCCCCTGGCTACTGCCTCGACACTGGCCAAAAGAGTCCCTGACACATCCACTCATTCAACCTTCCCTAGTGGCTTTCACATGGGCAGCTAAATCTACAGCCTTTTCCTCCGTTCCGGGGCCCCTAACCACATTAAAAGGAAATCCTGACTTCCCCCCAGGGAACATAGGATCATTTTTGAGTCGAGAATGGCCCTACAAGGATATGAGAGCACACCACTTTTTCTTGAAAGGCACCCCTCACTCATATGAGAATTTGACTGACATCTCTCTAACCAACTATTTTCACTTCTGGACGTATAGAAAGATACTTTCTTTCCACAAGGGCTTTGCCATCAACATGGACAAGACAACTTACACCATTTGAATCCCTTTGTACACGAAAAACACCACAAAGACATTTAATATCCTTCATTTATGCGTTGTTACTAGAAGAGTCCCCCACCACTAGAGATCCCACACGTAATGCATGGGAAAAGGAATTACAGATTTCCATCTCCGATTGGGAAACCATACACAAATATGCACACACGGGCTCCATGAACGTAGCTATTCAGGAAAACTGCTACAAAATCGAAACCCGTTGGTATAGAACTCCCTCTCTTCTCCACAAATTCTTGCCATCCATACCCAATACCTGCTGGAGATGCGGTAAAGCAGAAGGCACAATGCCCCACGTCTGGTGGGATTGTGAATCCATCCAGCCTTTCTGGAAAGAGGTACATGACATCATTACACATGTAACCACATATACCTTAAATTACACTCCAGCGCAATATTTATTGCACCACACGACAATGTCTAAAAAGATTACTACAGATCTCTAGCTATGCGCATGGTGGATGCGGCAAGACTTTGTGTTCCGATACACAGGCGATCTAGCACCCCCCCCCAACACTGTCAAAGAATGGTTCGCTATGCTCTCTAAAATAGAGGAGATGGAGGAACTTATACATATCTCCCAAGAACGGATACAAAAATATACAAGAACATGGGCATGTTGGACTCACTTTAAAACTTCCGAACGTTTCCAAATCTCTAATTCCTAGACAATGAATTGACACATGTATTACCTATAAAGAATGCGAGGGTTGAAGTCCCACAAAGCAGCGGTTGGGGGACAGGGGGAGCAGGTACAACAGGGCACGCCATTCTAATCCCCGTCACTCATTCCCCCTCTGGCTCCTCTCTCTTTTGTCCTTCCTCCCCTCCCCCTGCCCCCTTTCCCTCGTGTTGGGTTTTATTTTTATTTTCTTCTCTCTCTTTCTCTCTCTTTTCTCTTTTCCCACCTTTCTGCCCCTCTCTTTCTCTGAATTTGGTTTTCTGACAATTCCAACGTACCAGGCATAAAAGGATTAAGGACCATATGCATAATGACACTTTTATGCCCCATACACACGATCGGAACTTTCCGACAACAAAACCGTGGATTTTTTTTCGAAGGATGGTAGCTCCAACTTGTCTTGCATACACAAGGTCAGACAAATGTTAGCCAACAAATACGAACGCGGTGACGTACAAGACGTATGTGATCTCTCCATTACGAATGCTAGTTATATCTCCGGCTCGTACTTGATTCCGAGCATGCGTGGACTTTTGTCCGACGGACTTGTGTACACACGATCGGAAAGTCCGGCAACAAACATTTGTTGGCGGAAAATTTGAGAACCTGCTAGACAACATTTGTTGGCGGAAAGTCCGACAACAAATGTTCGATGGAGCATACACATGGTCGGACTTTCCGCCAACAAGCTCACATCCAACATTTGTTGTCGGAAAATCTGATCGTGTGTACGGGAGGCTTTCAACCAACTTGCTAAATGGAGAATGTGCTTATATGGATCCCTGAATGTTTTGCTATTTTTTTTTTCTTTTTCTGGCACAGTATGGCTTGAAGGACATATTTGCATGATATACATGATGTTCGAATTGTAAACACTTACCTATTTTTTACTTCAATAATGATGGCTGACCTGGAGGACAAATTCCTGAACAGCATACAACAAAAGCCATACAGATATTATCGCTATATTGATGATATCTTCATGATATGGACTGAAGGCGAAGAAAATCTAAACCAATTCTTCTCATTGATCAACACTTTTCACCCATCTATCAAACTAAAAATGGATTATTCGAACACACATGTCAACTTCCTACACACTACAGTATACATCAGGGATGACAAGCTTCACACGTCGATATACAGAAAACCGACTGACCGATGCAGCTATCTTCATAGTTCCAGTTTTCACCCCCAACACACTAAACGAGCCATTATACACAGCCAGACCATCAGAAACCACCGAATTTGTTCAGACCCAGAAGACAGAGATAAACATCTCAGAACACTGGCACACTCATTCCATAAGAAAGCTTACAAAGACAAAACCATCAACAACAGCATAAACAAAGCCTTGAAAACACGAAGAGAAAATCTCCTCCAATACACAGAGAAAAAAACAAATAACTGAGTACTTCTAGTCACCACATATAACCCAGCACTTGAAGGGATCAAAAAGATAATCAAAGATTTACAACCCATTATAACAGAGGATGAAACGCTGAAAGGAATATTCCAACAACCCCCATTATTGGCTTTCAGACAACCACCCAACATCAGACACAAACTAATCAGCAGGAAACTTCACTCTGATTATGAAGTCACAAATAATGGAAGCAAACCCTGCAATAAAAAACGTTGCAAACTATGCAACCAGATAAATCTATCCAAAAGTGTTACACACACAAATGGGACCTTCAATATCATGGGATCTTACAAATGTACCTCCAGTAATGTCGTGTGCCTCATTCAATGCAAAAGGATCTTATGTTGGTGAAACAGGACAGAAGTTGCAAGCGAGGATGAATTTGCACAGACATACCATCAAAGAACATAAAGAAGACAGTTTATGCACTTCTGTGGGACATCATTTTTCACAACCGGACCACACTATAGAAGACTTCAATGTTTTAGTTCTTAAAGGGAATTTCAGAACTATCCAGGAAAGGAAAACGTTTGAACTAAGAAGGGTACTTCTTTTTGACATGAAAAATAATGGCCTGAATTTAGATATTGGTTTACTTACACATTATGCTAAAGTTTTACGACCCCTCTGTGACTAGTATCCCCCCTGCATTCTATAGCTCTCCCTCTGTCTTATCTCACTAACTCTGCTGCTATCTTTATAACCATTGATTTGTATGTGTTTGGTTTTCTCTCTCTTTTTTTTTTCTTCTTCTTTAACATTCTGCTTAAAAATTTGTGAATCAGTACTGCTTGGACCTTGAAGAAGGGGACATACCCCGAAAGCTTGTCCTAAAAAATTGTATGTTGGTGCAATAAAAATCTTCAATAAAAAATGTATGGAAAAAAGATATATTCATATACCAGCAAACCTTAAAGAACTATACATTGCCAATAATTTTCCCACAATTTGCTACAGTATGCACAACAAACCATAAAGGAGTTTTCCCCCCTGTCGGCCCCCCACATCACAGTCCTCAGCCCCCCCCACATCAGGATCCTCAACCCCCAGCACTTTAATGTCCTCATCCTCCCCCACATCACAGTCCTCAGCCCCCCCACTTTAATATCCTAAGCACCCCACATCACAGTCCTCAGCTCCCCTCACATCATAGTCCTCAGCTCCCCCCACTTTAATGTCCTCAGCCCCCCCGCCCCCACATTAATGTTGTCAGTTACCCCTACATCACAGTTCTCAGCCCCACCACTTTAATGTCCTCAGCCCACCCCCACATCACAGTCCTCAGCCCCCCCCACATCACTGGCCTCTGGCTTCTCCAACTTTAATGTTCTCAGCTCCCCACATCCCAGATAGCAAGGATAACTTGCCACAAATTTGTGGCAGTGTTGAATTGTTGGTCTGTTAACTTGTTGCACATTTTCATTGCCAAGTTGTACACTTGCAGAGGACTTGAAGCACATGTTCTAGTTGACACTCTTCCAATTTGAAGCAAATTGGCGTGGCAAGTCTCTAGCAAAAGCAAAGTTTGTTCAGCCCCTCCCCCCAGTCCTCAGCTCCCCACATTGCAGTCATCAGGCTCCTCTAGCTTAAATGTCCTCAGTAGGGATGAGCTGAACACCCACCTGTTCGGTTCGCACCAGAACATGCGAACAGGCAAAAAATTTGTTCAAACACGCGAACACCGTTAAAGTCTATGGGACGCGAACATGATTAATCAAAGGTGCTAATTTTAAAGGCTTATATGCAAGTTATTGTCATAAAACATGTTTGGGGACCTGGGTCCTGCCCCAGGGGACATGTATCAATGCAAAAAAAAGTTTTAAAAACGGCCATTTTTTCGGGAGCAGTGATTTTAATAATGCTTAAAGTGAAACAATAAAAGTTTAATATACCTTTAAATTTCGTACCTAGGGGGTGTCTATAGTATGTTTAGAACAGTCTGACATGACATTTCTAAGGGAATAAAAGTTATACTACTCACGGCTATAATGAATTGTCGGTCCGGTAATACACATAAAAGTTAATTGATAAAAACAGCATGGGATTCCCCCACAGGGGAACCCCAAACCAAAATTAAGAAAAAAAAATGCGTGGGGGTCCCCCGAAATTCCATACCAGGCCCTTCAGGTCTGGTATGAATATTAAGGGGAACCCTGCGCCAATTTTTTTTAAAAATAGCGTGGGGGTCCCCCTCAAAATCCATACCAGACCCTAAGGGTCTGGTATGGATTTTAGGGGGAACCCCGTGCCAAAATTTAAAATAAAATGGCGTGGGGGTCCCTGTAAAAATCCATACCAGACCCTTATCCGAGCACGCAACCTGGCAGGCCGCAGGAAAAGAGAGGGGGACAAGAGAGCGCCCCCCCCTCCTGAACCATACCAGGCCACATGCCCTCAACATTGGGAGGGTGCTTTGGGGTAGCCCTCCAAAGCACCTTGTCCCCATGTTGATGGGGACAAGGGCTTCATCCCCACAACCCTTGCCAGGTGGTTGTGGGGGTCTGTAGGCAGGGGCTTATCGGAATCTGGAAGCCCCCTTTAACAAGGGGACCCCCAGATCCCGCCCCCCTGTGTGAAATGGTAATCGGAAAAAAAGTACCCCTACCATTTCACAAAAAAATTGTCAAAAATGTTAAAAATGACAAGAGACAGTTTTTGACAATTCCTTTATTTAAAGCAGGGGTCCTCAAACTTTTTAGACAGGGGGCCAGTTCACGGTCCCTCAGACTGTTGGGGGGGCCACACTATAGTTTAAAAAAATATGAACTAATTCCTATGCACACATCTTATTTGTAGTGCAAAAAAAAAAAACAGGAAAAAAAAAAAAAACAGTACAATATTTAAAATAAAGAACAATTGTAATAAATATGAACTTATCAGTATTTCACAGACTCCCCTCATTACAGAACCACTCCCAATCACAGACCCCCCTCCCCATCACAGACTCACCCCATAACAAAGCCCCCCATGACAGATCCCCCCATGACAAAGCCCCCCAACACAAACTCCTCTCCATTACAAAGCCCCACATAACAGATTCCCGCCATAACAGACTCCCCATATCACATACTTCCCCCATCACAGACTTTCCCCATAACAGACTCCGCCATCACAGATCCTCCCATAACAGACTCCCCCATCACAGATCCCCCCATATCAGTCCTCCCCCCATAGCACAGACTCCCCCATCACAGATCCCCCCATATCACAGATCCCCCATAACAGACTCCGTCATCACAGATCCCCCCATAACAGACTCCCCCATCACAGATCCCCCCATATCACAGATCCCCCATAACAGACTCCGCCATCACAGATCCCCCCATATCAGTCCCCCCCCCATAGCACAGACTCCCCCATCACAGATCCCCCCATATCACAGATCCCCCATAACAGTCTCCGTCATCACAGATCCCCCCATAACAGACTCCCCCATCACAGATCCCCCCATATCACAGATCCCCCATAACAGACTCCGCCATCACAGATCCCCCCATATCAGTCCCCCCCCATAGCACAGACTTCCCCATCACAGATCCCCCCATATCAGACTCCGCCATCACAGATCCCCCATAACAGACTCCCCCATCACAGATCTCCTTATCACAGACTCCCCCTATCACAGACTCCCCCTATCACAGATCTCCCCCTATCACAGATCTCCCGCTATCACAGATCTCCCCCTATCACAGATCTTCCCATATCACAGATTCCCCCATATCACAGATTCCCCCATATCACACTCCCCCATAACAGACTCCCCCATATCACAGATCCCCCCCATAACAGACTCCCCATATCACAGAATCCCCCCCATCACAGATCCTCCCCATCACAGATCCCCCCATATCACAGATCCCCCCCCATATCACAGATCCCCCCCATATCACAGATCCCCCCCATATCACAGATCCCCCCATATCACAGATCCCCCCATATCACAGATCCCCCATATCACACATCCCCCATATCACAGATCCCCCATATCACAGACTCCCCTCATTAATATTACACTGCCGCCCCTTGAATAATGTCACAGCACTCCCACTCAGCACTTACCTGTATCACGCAGGACGCGAGGCATGGTAGGTCCGGACGGAGGGCGGGACTTTGGAAGTGAGAGGCAGGTGATTGGTTCCTGGGACCGCCCCGATGCCTAGTAACCAATCACCTGCTTCTTAGCACAGAAGGTCCTTTGTCCGGGCCTGTCATGTTTCCCGTCCTGTGTGATGGAGGTAGCAGAGGGCAGGGGGAGTGCTGCGATGTTAAAGGGGCAGTCTGCGGGCCGGATAAAAAATGCTGGAGGGCCAGATTCGGCCCGCGGGCCGTAGTTTGAGGACCCCTGATTTAAAGTCTTCTTTCCATCTTCTTCGGGTCTTCTTCCTTCTTCCTTCCTTCTTCCTTCGGTTTCTTCCTCCATCTTCTTCTTCCTCTGGTTCTTCCTCCGATCCTCTGCTTCTTGCTCCGGTGTTCTCGCCTGGCATCTTCCTCCGCGGCGTCTTCTTCCCCGCTTCGTTCTTGGGCCGCTCCGCATCCATGGGTGGCTCCCGCTGTGTGATGACCCGAAGAAGATGGAAAGAAGAAGACTTTAAATAAAGGAATTGTCAAAAACTGTCTCTTGTCATTTTTAACATATTTGACACTTTTTTTGTGAAATGGTAGGGGTACTTTTGTACCCCATTGTACCCCATTACCATTTCACACAGGGGGGCGGGATCTGGGGGTTCCCTTGTTAAAGGGGGCTTCCAGATTCTGATAAGCCCCCGCCTACAGACCCCCACAACCACCGGGCAAGGGTTGTGGGGATGAAGCCCTTGTCCCCCCTCTTTTCCTGTGGCCTGCCAGGTTGCGTGCTTGGATAAGGGTCTGGTATTGATTTTTGGGGGACCCCACGCCATTTTTTAAAAAAATTTGGCACAGGGTTCCCCTAAAAATCCATACCAGACCTGAAGGGTCTGGTATGGATTTTGTGGGGTATCCCCACGCCATTTTTTTAAAAATTTTGGCGCAGGGTTCCCCTTAATATCCATACCAGACCTGAAAGGCCTGCTATAGAATTTAGGGGGGCCCCCACGCCATTTCGGTTTATCAATTAACTTTTATGTGTATTGTCGGACCGACAATTCATTAATAGCCGCGAGTAGTTTTAAATGACTTTTTTTCCTTTGAAACGTCATTTTGCTGTCAGACTGTTCTAAACACGGGAAACATGCGTCCCTTTACAGGCATAATATAGACACCCCCCAGGTACGAAAGTTAAAGGAATATTACACTTTTATTGTTTCACTTTAAGCATTAATAAAATCACTGCTCCCGAAAAAACTGATGTTTTTAAAACTTCTTTTTGCTTTGATACATGTCCCTTGGGGCAGGACCCGGGTCCCCAAACACTTTTTATGACAATACCATGCATATAAGCCTTTAAAATTAGCACTTTTGATTTCTCCCATAGACCTTTAAAGGGTGTTCCGCGGCTTTCGAATTTGCTGCGAACACCCCAAATTGTTCGTTGTTCGGCGAACTGGCAAACAGCCCATGTTCGAGTCAAACATGAGTTCGACTCGAACTCAAAGCTCATCCCTAGTCCTCAGCCCCCACATTACAGTCCTCAGGCTCCTCCAACTTTAATGTCCTCAGCGCTCCACATTTAGTCCTCAGCTCCTTTTCACATCAGCCACCCGCAACAGGTGTCCTCAGCCCCCTTTACCTTTAACCTCCCTCACTGTCCTACCTTACCCAGATTGGAGGCACAGCATGTCTGGATGGAGGGTGGGAGCTGCAAGATAGTGATTGGTTGCTAGGACCGCCCCTTCATCCTAGCAGCCAATCACTTGCTTATTAACTTCAGACAGCTCCTGCCCTCCATACAGAACTGTCCTGCGTGAGTGAGTGAGCATAGCATACTAGCTCATTGTCTTCCGGAGTTATTACTGGGTATCACGGACTTCGGCGCTGTGATTGGCCGGAAACGCGATGACGTCATGCGTGGGGGAGCCGTCGGCAACGGCACATCAGTAACGGCAACGGGCCGTTGCTTCAGTGCGCAGGACATCAGCACATGGTGACCCAGGGGATATCTCCTAAACTGTGCAGGTTTAGGAGATATCCACGGGAGCTACAGGTAAGCCTTATTATTGGCTTACCTGTAGTGAAAAGCCTTTTTCTCACACTTGTTGCTTACATGTTAAAATTTGTATTTTTTGCTAGAAAATTACTCCAAACCTCCAAATATTTTATATATATATATATATATATATATATATATATATATATATATATATATATTTATATGTATAATTTTAGCATTGACCCTAGAGCAGGGATATGCAATTAGTGGACCTCCAGCTGTTGCAGAACTACCCATGAGGCATAGCAAGACTCTGACAGCCACTAGCCTGACACCCAGAGGCAGAGGCATGATGGGACTTTTAGTTTTGCAACAGCTGGAGGTCCGCTAATTGCATATCCCTGCCCTAGAGAATAAAATGGTGGTTGTTGCAATATTTTATGTTACACTGTATTTGCGCAGCAGTCTTTCAAACACAATTTTTGGGGAAAAAATACACTTCAATGAATTAAAAAAAAACGAAACAGTACAGTTAGCCCACTTTTTATGTATAATGTAAAAGACGATATTATGGCGAGAAATGTCAGAGAGTAGTGATCTTTATTCTACGCAAAAACAAATCGTGATTCTCATTTTATACAGAATCATGCAGCTCTATTGCCCGCACAAAAGTACCATGCAATCCAGTTGCAGTGCAGTTCCAAAATAGCTTCATACATGGCTTTGGTGCGATGCAGTGCAATTTGAGCCCATTCAAAATGATGTGCAAATCACACCGCATTTCTATTCAATTCACATGCGGTTCATAGTGTGAACCAAGGCTTAGAAAATACTGAAGTCATATGATCAGCATGATAGCCAAGCAGCTAGTACTTCCTCAAAGAGAAGTCAGCCACGGTAGCCTGAGTATTTTTTCCTTTAGGATAATGTGGCTAATCGGAAGTGCAATTGGTTAGACACAGTTAGACAATAGCTTTGAAAAAAGTGTAGGCTGCTATATGATCTCATCATCTTGTACGCACGCCACTTAACACCACTTAAGAGTACATACTGTCACCTAAGTGAAAAGGGATTTTAGCAACTCCTTTGCAGCTTATTTAGCCTTCTGCCAAGCTTACTAGGCGTGTGCTGCATGTGAAATATGAAACACCCATTGAGCAGCATATGGAAAAGCAAGCCTGAGACAGAAACAACAGCTCCATAGAAACTTGCAGCGTACGCCAGGAGAAGCGGCAACGTGTGATCGCTCAGCTGACAAGTGATTTACCGATTACTAGCATCTCCGTTGTGTGGGCCTGTACTGCAGGTTTTTCAGGTACTTGTGTTTGCTCATTTATAACACAACAATGTACAACAAACAAGTAGGCGTCACATCCGAGCACAGTAAAACAGCTAAAAAGCTTTGCATCACTGCTTTCTATTAAGTCAAGACGTGCTGGCTGAGTGTGTGCAATCTGTTCCAGGCAACGCATTCCCTTATGTAAGTACATCATTTTTTTTTTCTGGGATGGAGAAAGTATTGCATCTTAAAGGACAAGCTGTGCAAACAATTATTTATGTGGGAGAAACATCTCGAACAAAAGCTTTATCAATTGTAAATACCTACTGAGCTGCTATGTTACGTAAACATGACATCAAGCGTCCGACAAGGCACCATGATGCAGGCTCCTCTTTCAGACTTTTGGAATATTGTTCATTTTAGAGACCGCTAAGAGATGCTCATATACAGCTTGATTTTTGCAAGTAATGTGACAGTTTCAAATGCTGCCTGCCATATTTGTGGATTTATCCATGTAGGGGCTTTCTATGGGGCATTAACCAGTTTCCCTATAGGGCATTTTTGTTTTCTTTTTTCTATTTTCGTGTTTTTGTACACATGTTAAAATGGGAATTTTTGGCAAACAAATTACTTAAATGTCCATAACATTATATATTTTCTGAAGGCAGAGTTTGGTAGAATAAAAATATAGTAGTTGCAATTGTTTATGTCATGAGATATTTGCGCAACTGTTTATCAAATCTATATTTTCAGGAGAAAAATACATTAAAATTAATTTTATTACCTGCAAATTTAATCCCCCATTTTTTTTGTAAAAAGTGAAAGGTGAGGTAGTGTTGAGCAAATGGATAACAGATCTGTCAAGCCTCAAAACCCGCAAACTGGCCAAAAATGATGGTACCCCAAATTATCCTTAGGTGGCGCTTTACATGCATTTACAGCTCATCAGTTTAGAGTAAACAAAAAAAGATGGCCCCAGAATTATTACTCCCACTTTTCCTATACAGCCAGGAGCTGGTTGAACAAATATAGCATGCAGTATGCAGCCATGAGCTTGTTTACACCCTTCACTCTCTTGGCATATCTAGTTAAAGAATGTTTCTCGATCATATTTCCTTATTATGTTAGACACAGAGATTTTCCACTTAGATCCCTTTTCTTTGGAGAAACCTCCTATCCCATTGCCATGACCACATTGTCATCTTTGATGCATTTCAAACCTTAGAACCTCACTTTTTCGTTGACTCCATGAATGAAATGTGTACTAGAGCTGCATTAGCTGCTCGGCAGAGCAATACTGGGGTCTGCCTAGCAAGCTGCAGTTGGGATTTTTAGATCCACAAGCACAAACTGGTGCTAATTTGATTGTTTTTTCAGACATCAGGTAGACTAATTCCATAAAGCAGTGCAAATAGGAATAATGATGGGAGGAATTCATTAAGGGTGTTATAGACACCCTTAAAGTGGAACTAAAGTTGTGTTGTCACAAAGAGCAAGCAGGCAGGCTTTTTTATTGCAGAAGCGAGATGCAACAGCTCAGCTTACATCATCAGCATTGTCCCTGTGTGCCGGGTTGAGGGCCTCCCGTGCATGTGCAGTAGTGACGTCATCCAGCGCTGGACAATGAAGATGGTCGAAGACTGGCACACAGGAGAAGATGCCTGCGTTGGCAAGGAATGGGTACCATTGAAAGAAAGGTAAGGCAAGCACCCTTTAGTTCCACTTTAAGAATTCTGTCAGGGAACTGCACTGAAATTGTCAGGGCTTGTAACTGTCAGAGTCTGGCACTGAAGTTGGAGTGACCACCAGACTCATCACACTAACAGGCACTTGAGCCTGATGGGGAAATGAGAAGCTTGTTCCCCATTAGGCTCACTTTCCTGTTGAATGATTTCCGCTGTCAGTTACAAGGTGGTCCTGATGGGGAACTAGTCTGTCAGCTATTCATCAGTCTCCAGCCACTCAGTGATTTAAGTAATTTCCCAAATATGGGCTTTGCTATATTTGAGTAATGACATCATCAGTATCACTGACCCCTTTGTTTTCATACAGCTTTGAGCCAGGGAATCACCCAGCCAACAGCTAAATGGGACATGGGATACAGTACTGTGCAGGAAGCTACCATATACATGACAGCTTCCCAGCACAGACATGCCCCACTCTAAGCACTGATATAACTCTGCACACCAGGTCAATGCTCATCTTAATTACCACAAGTTTCCTAATTTGTGAAGAATTAGAAAAAGGCCAGGACCTTTTCCACAAACATATATATAATTTTTATATATATATATATATATATATATATATTATATATAGTATTGATAGCCCAGTATACACTTTCAATTTGATTTTAAATTTAGTGATTTAGAATTTTTATTTTGTATAGATTTAGCAATATTCCCCTAATAATCTAGTAGTTTAAAACTTTTTTTATGAGGTCTGGAGTGTTAGCAAATAACTAGTTAACCACAAGATAGAATTAGGCAGTAGGAGAAGGTTCAACAAAATTATCTGTTCAGTTCTGTGAATGTCCACTAGAGGGTAAATAGTATGTCACATAACAGAGTAGCATTTATTTATGGAGGAAGTAAAAATATAGTGGAGGTGGCATGGGAAGCTCCGTCCCCTGATGAAGTCCGTCGAAGACAAAACATGTTGGGTGGGGCTTCATGTCCATGATGTCACTTCCGCTGTTTGAAGCACATGGCCATCTTGAGGAAGTGCTGGAAGCGCTCTGTGCATGAGAGAGAAGCTATTTGTATTGTGCCTGTGTAATTGGCACCTTGAAAGTAAGCGCACAATTGTTGCTGCTTGTTTTTAATAAAATAAACAGTGTTACACTATCTGTGGGTCTTTCAGGCACTTCTCCCAAAGTGACAGAGGTGGAGAATATCAAGGTTGCTGGTATTAAGGAGCTGTATAACCGGAGGATTAGGAGAGGAAAAGAATGGAGATCAGCTGGAATTGTAGTAAAGAGCACATTGACCTGATTATTAAATTAGGGGTCACAAACTCTAGTGAATGCTTTTTCAAAGGGGGGAAGTGTGGAGTGGCACTGAGAAGGAGCAAAAGCACTAAAAGTTTGACACTTGGCGGCAAGCAGTGATTATATATTTGGCACTGGATTGATTGTCTGCTCTGAAAAGTGGTTTCACATGACGTTTAGTTGGACTGTTTATATACAGTATATTGTACCTGATCACTTAATAAGCATGTTATTTATATTTCCCTTGTGTGCATTGGGTTCCATAATAGCACCAGTGGACAAACATATTACTTGCACAATACCACAAATGTTTTGTCACAAGTATAACACTAGTAAATGTTTATTATTTGCATGTCATTTGGATTGTTTTATGTTTGAGAATTTCTTTATATAAAACAATTGATGGTATAATTTTTAGTCACTTTTGTATGTCACCAGAGCACCTCACCCATTTTTTTGCTCCTTAACTTGTGTATGTATGCACAGTTAACAATTTGGTTTAAGTAGCTAAAATGTAATTTCTATAAGTCATTGATCAGTAAAATTATATGCTGCCAATGCCATCCTAGCTAGGGAACTAATTTAAAAGGTTCCACTTGAGCTCTTTTAAGTCAATGGGTCAAGATCAAAGTATAATAGAGGAGGGTAAGATGTTGTAAAAAAAAAATGTTTGACTGTTTCAAATCTTGCTCATGTGTCTGAGCAATCAGCTGTGTGGATAGTCAGATATTCATATAAATGTGAGAACTGCTTGGCTTGTACAATTATTTGCTCCAATGTAAACTGTTACGATCTGTGTTTTGACATGCATGTTTCAACACTACCAAAATGAAGAAATTATAGGTCATTCCAAATAAAAAAATATTCATTGTCAAAAGTCATCACTTGTGTAACCAGCAATATGGTAACATCACAGCACATTTTCACAAATTAATTTTAAGTAACCCTGTCACAAACCAAGCATAGTTACATAGTTAGTAAGGTTGAATAAAGACAACAGTCCATCCAGTGCAACCTGTATAGGTGTGTGTGTGTATGTAGAAAAATCATATCCCATATCCCTATACAATGTCTTCACTAAGATGCCCGTCCAAGAATCTTTTAAAACTATCCATACTGCCTGCCGACACCACCGATAGTGGAAGAGTGTTTAACATCCTTACCGTTGTGATAGTGAAAAACCCCCTGCGCTGCTTAAGGTTAAACCGCTTCTCTTCCAGTCTCATGGTGTGGCCTCGTGTCCTCTTACACTTCCTGGGACTTAAAAGTTTCATACTTACGCTGGGATCACCATTGAGATATTTGTATATCGCTATCAAATCTCCTCTCAAGCGTCTCTCCTCCAGGAAGAATAAATTTAGCGCTTGTAGTCATTCCTCAAAACTGAGGTCCTCCAGTCCCCATATTAATTTAGTTGCCCTTCTCTGGACGCTCCGCAGCTAAGCATATGATGAGTATAAGGCATAAGTATAGTAGGCATTTTGTGCAGTAGGCATGTAAAAGCAGCAGTTAGATACAGAGGTTTAAGCTGCCCATACATTAGAAGAAGTTTGTTTAAAAATGCTTTTTTGTTCAATTTTCCTAATGCTTGGTGGGATCAAATTGGCATTGTTTTTTGCGCATTGAGACGAGAAAGTTCAAAAGAGCAGGATGGGCAATTTTCTCAAATGAACAAGATTCTAACTGGGAATGTGTTTTTTGTTTGGGAAATTCCATTCATTCCAAAATCAAATGTTAACAGCAAAATAAAATTTTGAGCGACAGTATCTGACGGCATGATCAAATTATGGTACTGGCAAGATTTTAAGGGCGAGCATTTGTAAGAAATGTCCCAGTGCATGTCCAGCTTTAGCCAACTGAAGTTATATGAAAATTTCTTATGCTTTGAATTTGAGCTTTGTTGAGCATTTTTGGGGTTCCTACCACTTCTTAATCACTTCAGCCCCGGAAGATTTGTCTGCTCAATGACCAGGCCATTTTTTGCGATATGGCACTGTGTCGCTTTAACTGACAATTTCACGGTCATGCGGCGGTGCACCCAAACAAAATTGACGTCTTTTTTCCCCACAAATAAAGCTTTCTTTTGGTGGTATTTGATCACCTCTGTGGTTTTTATTATTTGCGCTATAAACAAAAGAAGAGCGAACATTTTGAAAAAAACACAATATATTTTACTTTTTGCTATAATAAATATCCAACATTTTTTATAAAAAAAAAAAAAACAATTTTTTTCCTCAGTTTAGGCAGATATGTATTCTTCTACATATTTTTGGTAAAAAAATTGCAATAAACGTATATTGATTGGTTTTTGAAAAAGTTATAGCGTCTACAAAATAGGGGATAGATTTATGGCATTTTTATTATTATTTTTTTTACCAGTAATGGCGACGATCTGCAATTTTTATCCTGACTGCAATATTGCGGCGGACAGATTGGACATTTTTGGGACCATTGACAATTATACAGTGATCAGTGCTATAAAAATGCACTGATTACTGTATAAATGTCACTGGCAGGGAAGGGGTTAACACTAGGGGGTGATCAAAGGGTTAACTGTGTTTCCTCACTGTGTTCTAACTGTAGGGGGGTGGGACTGACTAGGGGAGGAGAGAGATCGGTGTTCATACATAGTATGAACACACAATCTGTCTTTACTCCCCTGAGAGAACCAGGATCTGTGTGTCTACACACACAGATCTCAGTTCTCGCTCTGTCACGAGCGATTGCGGGAGCCCGGCGGTCATCGCACCCGCCGGGCACTTGCATTGGCTCCTGGCACATCCCTAGTGGCCAAAAGATGAAGCGACATAAGGTAGCGTCGTTTCACCCAGCCATGCCATTCTGCCGCAGTAAAACTGCGGCAGCTGGTCGGCAAGCGGTTAAAGTATAACTAAAGGTTCCAATAAGGCAGTCTAAACAAGTACCAAATTTAATTACTATATGAGCACAAGCCTCATATAATGAACAAAAAAATCCTTCAGCTTCCTCAAAGTAAACCAAATCTACCTACATTTGTATGCAACCCGCCCCCCCCACCCTTTCCTCTCAGCACCTCTGTAGGTCCGAAGTGTGAAATGTGTGACACAGCAGTGCCTACTCACAGGACATAGTGAATACATGTTACAGAATTTGAGGAGTTAAATGTGTTGAGATCGTTACAAAGTAAGTTTACAAACTTTGACATTATTCAGATTAATAGAAGTAGGTTGACGTGGTTGAAATACAATATGGGAATGAATATTTGATTTTACAATTTCATGGATAGTCTTGCCCAGGTTTGTGATAGGTATACTCTGAATTTAAATAGCAATCAGATATTTTTGTGGAAGCAGTATATGGTTTACTAATTAATTTAATAAAATATCTTCACGTATCACAATTGCCTTCTAATAGAAAACATATGTTGAATGTACAAGAAGCGGTAACGTTTCACAGCAAAACTTGTCATTTAGAGATAAAAGACAGTTACCAAATATAGTTATAATTCAATTAAAAACAGACAATGTCCAGTTTCATGCTTATCCCAGCATGGTTGTGGAATACTGGGCACTGTCTGTGTTTATTGAATTATGACTATATATAGTAAAATAGGCCAATTTGCTACCAGGAGATGCTAAATTCCAGGCCTATGTCTGAGCTTCAGCTCTAAACATTTAGAAGCCCTAGATCAAATCACAGCTCCCCTTGCCCTGGTTAACTAAAATCCACATGTCAAACCACTTGTGACAAGCATTTACTGATAAGCTGCAGACATTCTTTAGGTCCAGAATATGCAAGAGTTGCTTTAGGCTTCATGTACATGGCCTGCAGGACCAGTGACCAATGACACTCCCAGGACCTTTCATCCCTGAATGCACAGGGCCATAAACACAGGTACCACTCAGTGTTCAGCCTTGTTGAGCTACAGCCTACTAAGCTTTTTTCTCTCTCAACCCCTTTGAGTGCTAGAGGGTTTTTATTTCATTTTGGCTTGTTCCTGGGCATTATACCTTTTATAGATTTTTGTAGCTTACCCCAATGTATTATAGATTGTTTTTTTCATGACAGACAGGTGTTGAATTTGATACAAAAAATGTGGATACATATATTTTTACATTATTGTTTTTTATTGGAGGTAAATAGTAAAAGGTCAGGAGAATGTAATTGTCTGTGAATTATTCCCATCGCAACAGTTATGTAATTTGTGCCCTCCCATATTTGTACCATAACTATAATCAGCAAAGTCTGATGATTAAAATTACATCACATTAGTGCAACATTATTCGTAATGTAGTGTAATGGTAAAGCTCAAAGTAAACATATGGATACTTTAGAAGAGCCTTATTCCCCTTTAGATGTTACATTGCAACTAGGGATGAGCCCAGTGTTCAAGTTGAACGTAAGTTCGACTCGAACATCGGGTGTTCATTTGTTCTAAAACAAACCCAACATATGGGGTGTTTGTGGAAAATTTTGAGCACCGCAGAATGCCCCATAATGCACTGTGAGATTGCAGTGCATTGCTGTATGATGATTGGCCAAAACATGCACCTGACCTGCATGCTTTGGCCAATCACAGCGCGCTCTGCTGAGAGAGCCATAATTGGCCAAAGGCAGGGTGCCTTTGGCCAATCATGGCTCAGGGGGACTCAGGGGGACGAAGTCCACGCCCCACACTATATAAGGCTGCTTACAGAGCCGTGTGTAGCTGTGTGTAGTGTTGTTGGTGTGGAAAGAGAGATAGCTTGAGATTAAGCAGGCAAATTATTCACACAGTCAGTCTAGTATATATATATATATATATATATATATATATATATATATATATATATATATATTATCCGCTTCCCGCCGAGCGTACGCAGATGTGCGTACTCGGCTTTCCAGGGTTATACCGGGATGATGCAGGCATCATCCTAGTACCATGTTGTAGAGCCGGCGATCGCCTATCCAGATATAACAACCGATGCGGCTAAAAGCCGCTCAGCTGTTATACCGGAGGAGCGGGAGGGGACGTCCCCCTCCCGCCGCCTCCCGCCGCTCTTACCGGGCCTTCCGTGCCATCGAGAGGCCCTGTGACCAATTGGATGCCTTCGGCGGCTGGGGGTGGGCTGGAATGAAGCTGTGGGTGGCTTCGTTCCAGCCTTGTAATTGTAAACGCGGAAGCAACGTCATGACGTCACTTCCCGTTTACTCGGCTGCAAATGGCTCCGATTTTAAAAAAATATACAGTGTTCAGAATCGCTGTTTTTGGCGATCTAAATACTGTGAAGTGCAAAGGAGGGATCGGGGGTCTTTTAGACCCCCGATCCTTCTATAAAGAGTACCTGTCACCACCTATTACTGTCACAAGGGATGTTTACATTCCTTGTGATAGCAATAAAAGTGATTACAATTTTTTTTTTAAAGCGCCCCCGTCCCTGCGAGCTCGCGCAGCAAAGAAAACGCATACGGAAGTCGCGCCTGCATATGTAAACAGTGTTCAAATCACACATGTGAGGTATCGCCGCGATCGTCAGAGCGAGAGCAATAATTCTAGCACTAGACCTCCTCTGTAACTCTAACCTGGTAACCATAAAAAATTTTTAAAGTGTCGCCCATGGAGATTTTTAGGTACCATAGTTTGTCGCCATTCCACGAGTGCGTGCAATTATAAAGCGTGACATGTTTGGTATCTATTTACTCAGCGTAACATCATCTTTCACATTATACAAAAAAATTGGGCTAACTTTACTGTTTGGTTCTTTTAAAATTCATGAAAGTGTCCTTTTTTCCAAAATTTGGTTTAAAACACCGCTGCACAAATACCGTGTGATAAAAAATATTGCAACAATCGCCATTTTATTCCCTAGATTCTCTGCTAAAAATATATATATAATGTTTGGGGGCTCTAAGTAATTTTCTAGCAAAAAATACGGACACCAAAACACCAAATTTCAAAAATAGGCTTAGTCATGAAAGGGATATATATATATATATATATATATATATATACTGTATATATATATATATATATATATATATATATATAGTCTAGTGTGTGTGTATGTATGTGTGTGTGTATCTATATATATATATATATATATATATATATATATATATATATATATATATATATATGTATATACACACACACACACACGACTGTATAAATATATATATATATATATATATATATATACAGTCTTGTGTGTGTGTGTGTGTGTGTGTATATATATATATATATATATATATATATATAATATATATATATATATATACACACACTGTGCATTCAGTGTAGCCTATATCTACAGTGCAATCCATGGTGTACAGTTGCTAATACAGCACAGGCGGTGTACACAGTATCTAATACAGTGTGTACAGTGTGTTTCTACTGCACTTCATTTTTTTTTTTTTTTTTTTTTATACTTTGTATTTCATAAGTCTGCATTAACAAATGTAATAATATCACATTTCATCATTTTCCAAGTCATTTGTTATATTAATCAATGCATCAATGCAAACCAAAAAAAAAGAAAAAACAATACACAATATATTTCCACCCTGAAAAAAACAAAAACAAAAAAGAAAATTCAAAAAGAGTAGAGACAGCTAATTACCCTGGCTGCAGCGCCCTCCTCCCCTACTTCTAATGTCCATCAATCAATGTCTTCTTCTATCTATGCCCCTCTTATACATTATTCATTTCCACTAAGAGTCAATGGTGAATTCAGTCATCTATCCGAAATTTTATGATATTTCTGAGGTGTTCCTCTATGCTCATATGTTAATTTCTTATATGAAAGTATTTGGTTTACCGCTTTAAGCCATTGATCCCTTGAGGGGGGTGTTTGTTGCATCCACCTAAGCACAATTTGCTTGTGTGCCATGAATAGAGTTTTCTGTAGGCAGGTCTTGGTATATCCAGCCCACTTCTGGTTCTCAACCAGCCCTAGCAGGCAAACTTCCAAAGTGAATGGGATGCGGTCCCCCCCGCCCCCAGCACTTTTGATAATACATCCAAGACCTGTTTCCAGTATCTACTAATACCCGGGCAAGACCACATTAGATGCACAATTTCAGCCCCTCATTGATAACACCTCCCACAGTCCGCGGATGCCTTTCGTCCCATTTAATTTAATTTAAGTGGTGTAAGATAGGCTTGATGTATTATATACAGCTGTATCAATCTGTTATTACTTGCAGGTGATACTCCCAAACATGATTTACACACCTCCTTCCATATCTCATCTGTCATAGATGTACAGACCATTTGCCGATTCCTTTTAGTCTTAGATACTAATCCCTTTGGTCCCTGAGTTCTTAATATTCCAATAAGAGGGAATTTTGACATATTAACATTATTACTACCAAACTGAGCTTGCAGTGCATGCCTTAACTGTAGGAATCTATAAAAATTTATATCTGTTAGATTATATTGAGTTTTTAAAAAATCAAATGAGCATATATTCCCACTCTCATAGACCTGATCCAGTACTACTATTCCTTTTTGCATCCAGAAGTTATTATGTTGCAGTGTACTTAATTCCTCAAATAAGGGGTTATTCCACATGGATAGCACTAGTGGGATGTCCCTAAATCCTGTTAGCTTTTTAACCTCACGCCATACCGATCGTGCCAAAGAGAGCATGGGAATTTTTACCCTTGGTAATTGTTTATGTCGTGCCTCAAGTCCTGTCAGTAGATTCTCGGCCTGGACAATCCTTAAAAGGTACTTCTCCCTTCCCAAGCTTTATTCCTGTATCAACAAAGTACGCAAATGTCTTAATTGCCCCGCAAGGTAATACAGATACATATCTGGCAAGGCCAATCCTGCCTCTGGTTTTGGCCACTGTAATGTTGTAAACTTTACTTGTATCTGCCATTAGCCCATTAAAATTTAGTAAATTGGGAGTTCAGGCTTTTAAAAATCTTTTTAGGCACTACTACTGGGGAATGTGAAAAAATATATAAACACTTTGGTAATAAAATCATTTTAATTAAATTTATTCTACCCACCACTGACAATGGCAACTTACTCCAGATCCTCAGCTTACATTTAATGTGTTCCAATAGTGCAGGCAGTGTACACAGTATCTAATACAGTGTGTACAGTCTTTACTACACTTCTGGTGGTGTACACAATATTAGGCATGTGCAATTCGTTTCATTCCGAATTCGTTTTTTAACGAATTTCGACAAATTCGTTAATTCGGGAATATCCGAATTAACGAAAACCCGAATTTTTCCCGAATATTCGAATAAATATTGGGCATTCGTAAATTCGGGCACTCGTACATTCGTACATTCACAATTTACGAATGTACATTTGTACATTCGTACATTAGTAAATTAGTGAATTCGTAAATTTATAAATTCGAAAATTCGGAAATCTGAAATAATAGTTAACTAATAATAACTTAACTATTAGTAATTACTACTAGTAACTTTTAAATTATAGGTATTGTAATTTCTTTTCAAATTTGGCTGTTAGTGAACGTAACACATACAAATTTATCCGAAGTTATGAATGATCTGAAAAAACGGAATGGAACGTAATGAATTAATAATAATAAATAACAATAATAATAATAACAACGTTTTACTATTATTATTTATTATTAATTTGTTCCGTTCCATTTGTTTAGATGCAGCATTCATTTTGGATAATTCTTAACTTCGGATAAATTCGTATTTGTTACGTTCACTGACAGTCAAATTTGAAATGAAATTACAATACCTATAATTTAATAATTAGTTACTATTTCAGATTTTTGAATTTTCGGGTTTTTGGTTTTTCAAACCTCGAATTTACAAATCTCCGAATTTTCTAATTTACAAATGTATGATTTTACGAATTTACGAATGTACAAATGTAAAAATTTACAAATGTACGAATGAACGAATGTTCGAATTTACGAATGTACGAATGAACGCATTTATGAATTTACGAATGAACGCATTTACGAATCGCGATCATAACGAATGACACGAAAAAAATAATAAACTAATGAAACGAAAACAAAAATTAACGAATTTTTTGGCTGTGCACATGTCTACACAGTATACAATACAGTGCGGCCGTTGTACACTTTCTAATACACTTCAGTCGGTGTACACAGTATCTAATACAGTGTAGTGTGGTGTTGCAAAACAAAAAATACATCATGTCCAGAAGGCCACCAAGGAGAGGCAGATGCTCACAGGCCACTAAAAGAGGGCAAGCCTCTGTGTCTACAGTCAACAGTGGTGGTCGTGGACATCCTCTGCAGGTGGCCATGGGGCACGGCTGTCCTTTTTTGTTGCTGCTGGCCATGTTATTGACCCACTTAATGCAGAAGAGTTGGTGGAGTGGATAACTAAGCCTTCCTCATCCTCCTCATCCTCTGTCACCCAGGCTCAGAGTAGTTTGCCTTCCAACGCAGCTGCCAAAGCGGCCTATTCCACGGCTCCTTGTCCACAGTCATTCCTTAGGTAGCCCCACCATCATGCATGGAGGAGTCCCCAGAATTATTCGACTACAGTGTCGGTTATATGCTGCTGGAGGATGCGCAGCGATTTGAAGGTTCAGATGTTGGTTCCCAGGTTGAGAAAGGGAGTAACGTGAGCCTAGAGAGAGGAGGTGCCACAGAAGGACAAGAAACTGCCAGTCATGTTTCACAGCAGGGCCAGTTCCTGCGCCCAACAAGAGTATCTGAGGTGTTACAGTGTTGTGGCACCAGCACCACCACAATTCAAGGCCCAATTTTTCTGCCCCTGTTTAACAGGGGCATGTAATTACAACTTTTGATATATTTCACAGCAGGGCCCGTTCCAGCGCCCAACACGAGTATCTGTGAGGAGTTACAGTTGTGGCACCACTACCACCACCACACAAGGCCCAATTCTTCTGCCTCTGTTTAACAGAGGCATGTAATTACAATTCATGATATAATATTTCACAGCAGGGCCCGTTTCTGCACCCAACAAGAGTAACTGTGAGGGCTTACAGTGTTCTGGTACCACCAACACCTAAGGCCCAATTTTCTGCAGAGTGTATAGGGCAGGCCGTATAGTATATATACTGCTGTTCAGAATATATAGTGCCTGGGGGACCCCCACGCCATTTTTTTTAAACATTTGGGTGCGGGGTTCCCCTTAATATCCATACCAGACCTGAAGGGCCCGGTATGGATTTTGGGGGGAACATCCAATTGTTTCACTTTAAGCATTGTTAAAATCACTGCTCCCAAAAAACAGCCATTTTTAAAAATTTTTTTTGCATTGATACATGTCCCCTGGGGCAGGACCCTTTCCCCAAACACTTTTTATGGCAATAACTTGCATATAAGCCTTTAAAAAAAGCACTTTTGATTTTTCACGTTCGTGTCCCATAGACTTTAACGGTGTTCACGTGTTCGAACAAATGTTTTGCCTGTTCGCATGTTCTGCTGCAAACCGAATCTGGGGGGGGTTCCTCCCTAATTGCAACATGCACATATGGGTAAAAAACATCCTGCATACATTTTTAGTGTGACATTAACAGATTAAGTTGAGTTGACAAAGGCAGAGATTGGCATGATGACAGCCTTTTCACAAGTTTGTTATTATTGTTAAAAATTTGAATTAAAAGGTTCTAAATGCCGGGATGCAGAGTCATTCTGATCATGTGACCATTGTGATTGGCTGTCACAAAGTCATATGTCCGGAAAGCTCCCGATCACAAGTATGCATCGGGAGGTTATAAACAAAAAAGTCAGTGCTACTACTCATACATCACATAGAAAGCAGAGATCCCAGGTGCTCGATCCACAGTCGCTGGCTGAGTAGGTAAATGAGGAAAAGATGATCTGCACTCCGGTGATTGCTCTTAAGAAGTATAATATTTATTGACAAGCCACAGTGACCAAATGCAAATAAGAACAGTTGACGCGTTTCAGCCTATAAGGCCTTAGTCATAACCACATTACAGACATGAAACTTTGAAAATAAATAGTAGCTCCAAGGATCACTGGCTCCACCCATTAATTGTCTTAATTGACTACAGGCAATTATCCAAAAAAGGGGAATCAGCTATACTGCATATTGAGTGATCCATATGTATGCCACTATTTGTCACACACCTTAGAGTGATAATAAGTGCATGTGTGCACACACTCATGCATGCACTCATGCACATATACATGATTAAAACACACCATGTAATAAAAAAAACATTAGATACAAAAAATAAGAAATAAAATAAAAATAATAATTCAGGTATGTGAAAACGACACCAGAGGAGGAAAAGAGAGAAAGAGAGAGGAGGCTCTGGGGAGAGGCATGCTTAATGTAAGTGCAAATCCAGATCCCACCTCCGGTTTAACCCCTGAGGCAATCTAGTTTTTAATCTAAAAATCCACCATGCTTCTCTCCCCAGTAGCCTTCTCTCCCTGTCACCTCCTCTGGGCGAGTGAGACAACTGTTCTATTCCTCTAAAGCGGAAAGAGGAGAGATCGCCCTGGTGACATTCGCTAAAGTGACGTGTTGCATTCGAAATGTTTCTAGCATTTGGGTTAATTGTGTCACAGTAATGTTCCCCTATACGGGCTCTCAAAGGACGTGTGGTACAGCCTACATATTGGAGGCTACATGAAATACAGGTGATCAGGTAAATTACATAGTTTGTGCCACAAATGATGTATTGCTGTATAGTAAACTCTTCCCCTGTAGCTGCGGCAACAAATGTTTTACCCAGATCACACAAGTTACAGTACCTACAGGTTTTTATATTACAAGGGTAACTGCCAGGATAGGAGAGCCAGGTGGGTTGGCATTGTTTGGATGAAAATAGACTAGGTGATAGTGCAGTCCCCAGTGTGGGCGCACGTCGGCTAGAAAAAAGGCAACCTGCTTGCAGAATTTCATTTAAATCTTTATCTGTATGTAATATTGGCAGATTCTTTTTTATTATTCTGACTATTTGATTATATTCTTGGGAAAATGTGGTTACAAATGTGATAGGTTTACCCGTTTTTCTATTCCTAGAGGTTTGTTTTTTTTATTTTTATGCTCTCTCTCAGTTTTAGACTTATCTGACAGTAATTCCTCTCTGTCCATCATCAAAACCCTTTCCAGTCCTTGGTGAATAACAGATTCGTTATAACCTCGGTCCAATAAGCGCTGATGGATGACCTTACATTCTAGTTCAAAGGCTGAGTTTGTTGAAGCTCGACTAAACGTTTAGCTCTAATAAACTCCCCATAAGGGATGGCATTGATGGTATGGGATGGATGACAACTGGTTGCAAAAAGCGTAGTGTTACCAGAGCAAGGTTTCCTATAGGTGCATGTTGAAACATCACCTGTGGTTGGATCACCCTTTAGGGTGATGTCTAAAAAGTTGATACTGGAAACATCATGCTCAATTGAAAAATGTAGGTTTAACTGATTATCATTCAGAAATTTCAAAAATTCATGCAATCCCATAATGTCACCATCCCACACCATCACGAGGTCATCAATGAAACGACAATACCAAACAATCTGCTTAGCAAAAGGGTTGCTGGGAGAGAACAAAACTTGTTCCTCCCACCAACCCATATAGAGGTTCGCCATGGACGGTGAGAATCTAGCATCCATCGATGCCCCGCAGCGCTGGACATAATATGCGCCATCAAATAAAAAATAATTATGCTTTAATAAAAGCTCAACACTTAACAGAATAAACTCCTGTAGCTCCTGAGAGTAGGAGCTGTAGTGTTGAAGATGATATTGGATGGCCTGCAATCCAGCGCTGTGGGGGATCGACAAATAGAGTACCCTCACGTCTAGTGTGGCCCACACATAGGTGGATATCCATTTAACAGATGTGATATGGGATAGGACTGTGTTCGTATCTCTGATGTAGCCAGGCAATCTGTATACCAAAGGCTGTAGGTGCCGGTCTACCCATTCTCCCAAACGCTCAAATAAAGAGCCAATTCCAGCCACAATTGGTCGTCCCTGGATGGGACGATCAAGTTTATGAATCTTAGGGAGATGATGGAATACTGGCACCACAGGTTTATCCACATAGAGATGCTCAGCAGTTTTGGATGACAGAACTCTCATACTAAAGCCCAACTGTAATATAAAAACCTGTAGGTACTGTAACTTGTGTGATCTGGGTAAAACATTTGTTGCCGCAGCTACAGGTGAAGAGTTTACTATACAGCAATACATCAACTGTGGCACAAACTATGTAATTTACCTGATCACCTGTATTTCATGCAGCCTCCAATATGTAGGCTGTACCACACGTCCTTTGAGAGCTCGTATAGGGGAACATTACTGTGACACAATTAACCCAAATGCTAGAAATATTTTGAATGCAACACGTCACTTTAGGGAATGTCACCAGGGCGATCTCTCCTCTTTCCACTTTAGAGGAATAGAACGGTTGTCTCACTCGCCCAGAGGAGGTGACAGGGAGAGAAGGCTACTGGGGAGAGAAGCATGGTGGATTTTTAGATTAAAAACTAGATTGCCTCAGGGGTTAAACCCGAGGTGGGATCTGGATTTGCACTTAAATTAAGCATGCCTCTCCCCAGAGCCTCCTCTCTCTTTCTCTCTTTTCCTCCTCTGGTGTCTTTTTCACATACCTGAATTATTATTTTTATTTTATTTCTTATTTTTTGTATCTAATGTTTTTTGTATTTCATGGTGTGTTTTAATCATGTATATGTGCATGAGTGCATGCATGAGTGTGTGCACACATGCACTTATTATCACTCTAAGGTGTGTGACATATAGTGGCATACATTTGGATCACTCAATATGCAGTATAGCTGATTCCCCTTTTTTGGATAATTGCCTGTAGTCAATTAAGACAATTAATGGGTGGAGCCAGTGATCCTTGGAGCTACTATTTATTTTCAAAGTTTTATGTCTGTAATATGGTTATGACTAAGGCCTTATAGGCTGAAACGCGTCAACTGTTCTTATTTGCATTTGGTCACTGTGGCTTGTCAATAAATATTATACTTCTTAAGAGAAATCACCGGATCATCTTTTCCTCATGCATCGGGAGGTTTCCAGTAGCCACCGGTTACCATGCTGGGATGCATATATACGGCCGCTCGGCATTAAAGCCCACCTGTCGAGAGGCCAGCGGTAAGTAGTTAATTCTCTTGCATGAGTACAGTAATTGCAAATTTCATCCAGATCATCCAAAATCATTGTTGCAAACTGGGTATTCATTCTGACTATGTATATATTTTTATTATATATAATATATGTGTGAATATTGTATATTTACTGTATTCAGCAACAACTCTGCCTGAGCCTCCATACTGAGAGGAAATTCCCCTTGTGACGCCACTACACTCCCGATGTAAATGTGGAAGTTCTGGAAGTATTGACGTGGGCCTGAAGGAGCTGCTTAGTCCGGGTGCCATTTAAAAACGGTGCTGGGACAAAAAAAGCTGCTGTCTCTACACCATTGTGAAACGGCACCCAGGATAAAAAAAATAAGGGGTCTTTTGATTCCATAGAGCACCAGGGCCTGGGATGTAAGATCCACCACAGCCCCATATCCTTGAAGGGCCCAGAATGGTATACCTGGGCAAAGTGCTCTTTTTATCCTTTTATTAATCTGTCGATGGCCAAAAATTTCAGATTGTTTTGTAAAATTGTTACATAAAGGTTAAAAAAAATAATAGTAGTGATATTAACATCTACTGTAGATATTATTCGAATATAGCAGTGATTCTCAAACTGTGTGCTGCGTGAGATTTGCAGGTGTGCCGTGGGATTATAGAAAAATATTTAAAATTGCTAGAGTTTTGAAACCTTGAACATATCGAAAAATTAAATGGTAAATCAATGTCGCAAAAGTTAAAAAGTAACATATATAAAAAACGCAATCTTTGTCAGTCTGCCATTCATTGGTTCCTTTCGTAATGCAAGACTTGTGCGAGATCCTGGGAGAACTCGATAGCTCTAATTACAGGATATTACACTATAATAATAGAGACTGTTCCATTCCAACTTTGATGCTTGTAAATAAAGTTTTTTATTGTTTAGCGATGGAGAAATATTTAATCAAGGCTGGAACTCTGAAAGAGAAACTGTTAAATGAAAAGCAAGGAAGCAAGTGAAAGTATAAAGACGATTACAATCGTTTCAATCTGATTTGCGCTCGAAAGCAGGCATATCCTTCACAATAAATTTGAAATGAAATATATATGTAAAAATAAATAAGTTCTTTACCACAAAAATTGTTAAACCTTTCCAGGTGTGCTGTGAAAATTGTTAGATCTTTTTTGTGCGCCGCAAGACAAAAAAGTTTGAGAAACACTGTATTATAGTTTTGATGTTAAAGACAGCAAGTTGAGGGCAGGCAGGCCAAGCAATAGTGAAGCATGGACATACGGTAAAATAAACCTAGTACTCAGATTTCACCTAAGAGTAATCTCAATACTACAGCCACACCCAGCAGAAACCATTCAAAAACACTGAGTAGAATTATGAATGAATCAATGAATACCTTGTGTAGAAACATGCAAAAACAAGTTTCCAGAAGACATAGGGAGGGGAGTGTTTTCCAACAGCTCTGTTGATTGCGCCCAGCCTAAACCTTGGGTAATACATAATTTAATACATATGTAGTGTTAACAGTTTGTGAAATGCAAAATTAATGTTCCTGTCACTCTTTTGACAAGAAGTTGACTCAGTTGTTGTGACAGATCCCAATTGCCCAATACTTTACTCTAGCTCTTCAGATTGAACCCAACGTTCTTATAGATTAGTGGTCTAATCTACCACAGCTGTATACCCACACAGCTACCATCTTCTGGTGCCGAGGGGGTTAATAGAAGCGGCTACCCCTGTCACAGACACTCATCAAAAGTGCTGACTACACCTGCCCTTTCTGATCCCCATAAGTCATAGAAGCTGTACTATTAGTTCCCACAATAAAAAGCGCTCAATGAATGGAGGACGGGTGGATAAGTGAAATGTCTAGCTCATCCATTCATAGAGCATTTTTCATTGCAGTAATTGAAGTACCTTTTTCTGGTGCTGATTTAAAATAAATAAATCACTAAACTCAAGCTTTAAAGGAGTAGGAAAGACAAAATGTTTTTTATCTTAATGCATATGCATTGATATAAAAAACCTTTTGTGTGTAGCAGGCCCCCCAGCACCCCTAATACTTACCCCGAGCCCCTTCTCTATCCAGCGATGTCCACAATTCTCTCGGCCATCCGGGACTCACCTCCTGATTGGCTGGGGCACAGCCATGGTACCATTGGATTCTGCGGCTTTCAATCTAAGTCAGTTAGCCAGTCAGGAGAGAGAGCGGAGGGGGCCGGGTTGGGGCTCCATGTCTGAATGGATACACAGAGCTCTGATTCGGCTCGGGTGCCCCCATAGCAAGCTGCTGGTCTATGGGGGCAATCGTCAGGAGGGAGGGGCCAGGAGCAGCGAAGAGGGACCCGAGAAGAGGAGGATCTGGGCTGCCCTGTGCAAATCCACTGCAACAGAGCAGGTAAGTATAACATGTTTGTTGTTTTTGTTTTTTTTTGTTAGACTTTACAATTGCTTGAAGTAGACTGACTATTGGTACTAGCATGTTTCATGCCAAACCTCCCATATAAAATTCAAACCCAACTTAAGAATTAGGAACATAAGTGTTGTGCTCATAAGGCAGTGGTTTAAAGTTTATATTACAGAATTGTTATAAGGAAAAATACAGTTCAAATCAACAAATACAAATGGAGAGCAATGGAAATTCGAAACCTCCCAACCCCTATATCTCACACACCAAGTGTTATACTTACAATGCAAAGTTCATAATGTAAAAACATGCTGGGAGAAAACCAGATGGCCGGTATTTCCTCAGTACATAATTACATGTAAATAAACATGATTCTATAATTTAATGTCAATTCCCTCTGGCCTTTTCCCTACAGCTTCACTCTTATTTCTGTATTTCTCTTGTCTTTTCCACTTGTGATCTTGCATTAGTATGTAGTATTTCACTTTGAGTTTTGTAATTTTGCTTCATTGCTTCTTGATTATTCATTCAATTTAATATTCTGCTATTTAGTAAACCAACTGGGATTGATTTACTAAAGCCAAATAGGCTGTTCACCTTGCAGGGAAAGTTGCACTTTGCAAGGGGATTATCCCAAGACTTTAGTGAACGTGGTACCATTTTACATCACAAAAAATAGCCAATTGTGTGGAAATAAAAAGTTTGAAAACAGTTTTTGTGCTTGCACATGAGTGGATGATAGAAGTCAGCAGAATGTCACCCCATTCACTAAGCTTTAGAGAAAATTATCCTTGCAAAGTACAACTTCTCTTGCAAAGTGAGCAATCTATTTGCTTTAGTAAATCAACCCCAATGTTTTACTTCTTATACTTTTTTTGTATATACAGTAAGTATACCTAACATATAAAATCATAAGAATTCTAAATCATATTGAAACTTAAAGTAAGTAATGTAGGCTCATTTACTTTTTACCTTTCGCTCTGACAGACTGTGAGTCCAGCTGTATTATGCTGCATAGAGCTTTGCTTTGCCTTGCCATATTGATAGGCAGAATACCTTTGCAGTGCTATTTACCTTTGCTCAAGATCTGATTGGCTCTGAGTCCTGCTTGCTTCCATCCAGTGTTCAAGAACTAATTACATTGAGGTTGATTTACTTCAGGCAAATAGGCTTTTCGCTTTGCAAGAGAATTTTCATGTTTTTCCTTAGCTTAATGAATGTGGTAAAACTTTGCAAAAAATATCCAGTTACGTGCAAAGAAAAAAAAAATGTCATAGGCTAAAGAAACAGCTTACCTGCTTGACTGCTGAAGCGCATAGACCGAGGAAGAACCAGCTGTTAAGTCTTAAAACTTAGAAACCTTGTCCCCCCTGTTAAAGAAACCACACTTAAAACCATTTAGTTGGAAAAAGGGCAAGGCCACAGCTTTATTTAATTTCCAACACAAAACATGTAAACCATTTAAACCAGTGCCAGTCACGGATATACTGTGAGCACGCTTTAAACGTAACTATTAAAATTTCAAAGGGGCCTGTCCTTACCATAAGTGCTGGACAGACAGACTAATTCCAACTTCCGATCCAGGGCATAGCCCATTACAGCAACTTTAAATGCCGGCGAGGTCAAAAAACCAACAACCGCACGTCAGTATCTTAAAGAGGAGCGCCCCACCACAGCCAGCGCCTTTCCTACACCATACTGAAGGCCAAGATTAAAAATATCCATGCCAATATTATTGAGATGAACACCATCCGATCTCAACAGATCACCATTCGCAACCTCCAAATCATTGTGCTGGACAACAATCCATTTGATAGAAGATGAGGTCTACAGAGCGTGTGTAACACACGTCATTCCCCACAGCATGAAGGACCAAAAAAATGGGGCCGGAATATGCGATTGAAGACATAAACACTCTGGAAGAACCTGTGACCAGTGTAAACCACGCATCCCACGCCAACGAAAATACGAAAAGAGCATGTCAAACTCATGCGAGGGAAGGCCAAATTTGTCGAGGCAACGATGAAAAAAACAGCAAAAATTGAAACCTGCTCAAAGGAGAAGAGTTAGAGTAGACAAGGAAAGCTGGGGATTGGGGGCGGACAGACATGAAGCGCGAGGCAAACAAGACCAGACAAAATGGACCCCTGCAAGTGTACAAAACCACGCAACTGCCTATAATGAAGCTGTCCATTTTAGAGGTCCGAAGTAACACTGAAACACAGTGCTCAGAGACAAGCACATCCTCGGTTCTAACACCACCCGCGGAGGATCTAGAAACCAGCTTGCTGTTGCGAAAGGCCCCAAACAAAAGTCCAGGAAAAAGGTACTTGGAACAACAGGGTATAAAAAACCAGGACACATACCAACGGCAAAAGCGAGAGGAGATAGGGAGCGAAAAAGGGGGCGCCGGGAATTTGGGGCTTATGTTGCTCCTCTCCAACCCTGCAACACCTGCCAAACGGAAAACACCTTCATGATGTCTTCACAACCCAGTAGCCTAAACCAAAAGGACAAGGCTGACATGGAAGAACTTAAAAAAAAGTTTCAGCAAGGTGAGGTTGCGCAATGGATCCATGTGCGCCCATGAGGCCGGCCCAAGCTCAGCAGACCATTCCCCCTGAAAGAAGGCACCGAAACCACAGGAGCTTGCTGCATCAATGCAAAGCTCGAGCTGCGTGTTCGATACCTCCTCCAGCAGCCAACGGGAATGACCCTTGCATAACTGGAGAAAAGATAACCAGATGTCCAAGTCGGCCCGCATCGGCTTGGTTACCAGGGAAAGAAGTCTAGCCAATTTATCACTGGGCAAGCAAAAAACTATTGCCACCGTGTCAATTTCAAAATCCAAAAAGGATAACACAGTTACCTGGCCCTTGGTTTTGTCAGCCGACTGTGAACAGCGAGCCGCTCACATATATCCTGAAAGACAGAAAGGGGCCGTTGACACTGGCCACCGTCGGCTGGGTCCACGATGTGTTCAAATTGAACAGCTGACTTTAAATTTTCCACCATGGTAGGTTCATTGAAAGGTGTAAAGGGGATCCAGAATCCACAGACGAACCCATACCACAAGATCAAAGCCTTCCAATGAAAGGGGTACTGGTCTAGCTAGCGAAGCATCTCTAAGGCGGTCACTGATCTACTCCGTCCTAGGAAGGTCAGGCTTGGCTCCGGGCCTGGGAGGTGGCTGTTTAGTCTTCTGAAAGCATCGGACGGCTGGATGAGTTCCGCCGCAAAGTGAACACTTGTGCTTAAATCGGCACGCGGTATACCACTTGCAGGGCTCTCATTAAACAGCCAGCAGACACCTGTTTTGGGAGCAGCCGACGCTCTGGTGAGGGCGCCAACCAGAGACTGAAATGACAATGGCTTGTGGGGGCACATGAGTAACAACCACAGGCTCCCATCCTGACAATCCAAACGAAACTCCCTGCGCGCCGCCATTTTTGGACGAAACTGAGTGTCACAGTAAAACCAGCATTGACCCCCATAGGCACCCAGATGAGATCCAGGTAACAAAAGAGAGATGGACCTAAATCAGGAAAACGCTCGCACAGCACCCCAGCATAAGTACAGAAACCCTGCAGCTAGTTCCTGAAAGACCTAGGAATCTGCTTAGGTTTGTCACTCTGGACCGTAACTTCGACCCGCTGGGATTTGTCCACAGTCTCCCTGTCTGGAGGGACCAGCATGAGCAAGTGAATAAATTTGTGACGCCATATCCTCTCCTTGACTTCTGCAGGCAGATGCATGCCAGTCGGCGAAACTGCCCACAGAGAACCACCTGCAACAGTACCCAAACTAGTCTCAGGCGCCGACACACCCAAGTGAGACTAAAACAGATTTGACAACCGCGAATAAGCTTTCTCCTGACGGACCAGATACCGCAGCGTCACGAGACTTACCCCAAACCAAATCACAGTCATACTCACTGATGTGCAGAGTCCAAGTCGAAGACGGACGACCATCAGTAGAACCGGGAGGCCTGGCCGCAGCAGCATCGTCCATGCAAGGAGCTGGCAAATGCATGTGATAGCCAGCATCTGAAGGAACAGTTGTGTACAGTGATGCAGGAGGACAGTGCATGGAGAGATCCAGAGGCGGAAGTCCAGCCACTGACATAGATGAGCCCAGGTGGCGGTGAGTGGCCGCTGTGCAGGAGCAACTGGAGTCTCTAGGAGGACCCATGGGTGCAGCTAAGCCATTCGGGATAGCTGGATATGGAGCAGGCAGAGCAAGGAAACCTCCTGCCCAGCCAGGCACTGGGAGATGAACAGGAGCAGCAGACACTGTCCGGTCTGGCGGGGGGGTGGAACACTAAAATCTCCCGCCCATCCGAGCGCTGGAAGATGTGGAGAAGCAGATGAAAGAGTCAGAGCTGCAGGGGGATGTGGGATGTTTGAATCTCCCACCCAGCCAGGTCCCGGGAGACGGGAAAGGTGCAGAGGATCTGGCCGGTGTCTTGCCGAGAAAGTTCCCCCGGCAGATAAGGACCCCCCTGTACTGCGCATGCGTTGCGCTTGCGCAGTACGAACGACTACGGAGCCAGCGAAAGTCTCCAAAGTTGAACAGCTGATCCTCAGCTCTACACGGCGCCTGTGCACTGAGTCCAGGTTCAAGCCCCAACATTCAAGTGGACATAGAGGTAGAATAAAACTATGCAGAGCGAAGCGAGGCTGTGCCCGAAGCATGGCAAGCGAAGTGAGCCCGCGAGGGGCCCTGTTACAGGCGCCGTGTACAGCTGACTGACAGGTGTTCAGCTTCGGCTATTTTCGGCGGCTCTTACTGCGCAAGCGCTGCGCCTGCACAGTACAGGGGAGTCCTTATCCGCCGGGGGGAACTTTCTCGGCAGAACACCGTTCTAGCGGGGGGGCCCCTAACAGCCACACTGGACGACACGCAGAGTGCTGTGTAGAGCTGAGAGGGGAGCTGGGAGAGCCAGAGGTACCAGAGGATCGTGGCACAGAATAGCCCGCCCCGCCGGGGCAGAGTGCGCGAGGACCACCTGAGAAGCAGCTGCCCCCGGTACCCTCGGTAATGTCAGTGAGGCGGCCAGTGTCCTGGCTCCCGCCCAGGAGGGCGCCGAGTGCCGGGGAGAAGAGGCAGGAGCAGGCAGACTCTGAGAGGCTGGAGTACCCTGGGCAGACCGGCGCAGAGCTCTCGGATTCTGGGAACGGGTGGACTGGGTGCAGGCACAGCTGAGAGCAGGAACCACAGGCGGAGGGACCCGTGGGGAAGAACCCCGGCATGCAGAGGACCGGGGAGCCGCAGGGGAAGGAAAGCCAGCACCATCAGTGCTGGATGCACTAGGGCTCAGGCAGGACGGTGGGCAAGAACGCCTCTGGGCCCCGGAGGCCTCCCATCAGAGTCCTCAAGTGAGGGGGCAGCCAAAGAGGAAGGCAGGTCAGGGGAGAGGAGGGGAACAAGCCAGTCAGCCTGACCTCTGGCCAGCAGCTCCTGGACCCTAGATAGGAGGTCAGCGTCCATGGTGCAGGGAAGTCCACCACAGGGTCTTCAACTCTTCCAGCCACTGTTCTTCAAAAGACCCAGAATTCACCTTTGGCAGAACTTTTACCTGAGCTCAGGCCCAGACCCTCACCCCGTACCATTCAGCCAATTGTATTTGACCCATTTGCAAACTGCGTTCTATCACGCCCAACTCCCGGCCATGCCCCCATCAGTCAAGGCTCTCTTTCCTTATAGGGATCAAGAGGCCTTCATTGTGCTGGGCAAAAAAAGCCAGCAACTACCTACCTTCTATAGTTTTTTTTATTATAAAATGAATGCTAAAATCTGTGGTTGCTGTATGAATCCCATCTATTTTCATTGCTCTCAGTGCAGTGGGGTTGTTTATTACTTTGGTTTATTGAGTATGTAGTACAGTATATGCTCTCGTATTATGTTGTGCAATAGCTAACAGCCGTTTTTTTTAATTGCTAGCTCTCAGTTGTCATCAATGCTAGTTGTAAGACATTATCAGTATATGATGTTACTCCAGGCTGTAGTTTTTGTTTTTTTGTTAAAGTGACACTAAACTCAGTTTTTTTTCTTTGAATAAGCGCTGGTGGGCGAAGTGAAATGCGTTGGGGCGTGCCCTGGCAGGGGTCCGGGCTGAGACTGCCATTCACTATCAAACAGCAGGCTTTGACTTGATGTGTGGCTCCCAGGACACCTATCACTCTCTACCAGTGCCCCCACGAAAACCACTTTCTCTGGGGCACCCATGCAGGCTTGCTCCCGATTCACGCTGCTGCATCCATTGAAACAGACAGCGGGACTCAGCCCCGCCCCACCCCCCGCACCCATGTCACATAATTTGACTGACAGCAGTGGGAGCCAATGGCTCCTGCTGCTATCAATCTGTCCAATGAAGAGAGGGACAGTGGCTGGAGCCGCTGCGCTCATGCACATCACTGGATCGGTTCGAGCTCAGATAAGAAAAAGGAGGGCAGGGTCTGGGGAGTAGTTGCAGCACAGAAGGTTTTTCACCTTGATGCAGAGAATGCATTAATGTGAAAAACCTTAAGGCTTTAGAACAGAGGTCTCCAGCTGTTGCGAAACTACAAGTCCCATGAGGCATTGCAAGGCTGACAGTTACAAGCATGACTCCCACAGGTAGAGGCATGATGGGAATTGTAGTTTTGCAACAGCTGGAGGGCCGCCAGTTAGAGACCCCTGCTTTAGATTCACTTTAATGGCTGTTTTCACAAATGTCTGACACAGATCAGTCCCTGCTGCGGCATCTCACATTGTGCCTTATAATGTTGCAGTCTGATCACTAGGTAATATGAGATTGAGGAAATGTTTCCTTATGCCTGCAGGAGATTAGTAAAATACTTTCAGCCTTAGCAAAGTAGTGATTGTAGTGACGAGAGCTCAAGGACTGTTTTTTTAAGGGTAAAAGGTAAAGGTTTTTGAAAAATTTTTGCTGTATATTGTCACACGTCAGAAATGTATTACTACAGACTTCTTACGTTACCAAAGGTGCACTCTAAGGCCGACTAAGGCCGAATCATTCATTCGAACCATTAATGGGCAATCTGAATGTACCAAGTTGATCGATCGATCAGCTTGGGTACAACCAGCCTGCCAGATTCACTTCCGATTAACACAAGTGGCTGCTATAGCTGCTAGCGATGATCACTGTCTTCTCCTGGTGGGGATGGCTTTCTGTGCCCGCCCCCTCACCCCACTGGGAGAAGACAATATCCTGGCAGGAGGAATACCCCTGTCAGCGCTGTCTGTGTTAATGGGGGAATTTTGTGACTTTCTTTCCTGCAAGAAAGAAATTTGCACCGTCTATGGCTGGTCTAAGGTAAAATGCTGTGCAAAGTACCCTTACAGCGGGACATGTGACCATTATGTTTTCTTCTCTTCCATGTTTTTGGCACGCATGGTGAAGCGCACGAGAGAGTTCATATTTCCAGCCTGTTCTGTATAACTTGCGTGCAGCTGCCTCACCTCTGAAGACATCAGATGATGGCGAAACATGTAAGGTGGGACAGGGCGATGTAAGCACGCTATTTTGCCACAGACATTTGTATGCAGATATTCTTGTTTATATAGTGACGAATGTGAGTGTAACTAACGTATATTAAAATAGTGATCCACCTTTTTTTTTTTTAGAACATACTGCACTATTGTTGTGTCCTTGTATCCTTTAAGGGAAAAAGGCTAGTTTGTATTCATCTACCATTTGAAGTATGAGCTCCCTGTCCTGGGATTATGATTCACATCTTAACTGAGGAGTCAGAGTGGTGTTCCTAGAGGGAATCTGGTGATTCATCCATCTTGCCTGGGTTTGATCCATGCGTTTATGACCCTTTATAATCTGAGGGTCAACACAGTCTGGTAAGCAGGATTGCCCTTTTAATCACAGCAGTGACGAGTGCATCTATTTCCTAGCCACTTCAGTTGGTGCAGGGACTATATCATCTCCAATTTCACCATCTTTATCCTCTATATTTGGCGGACTTTATATGATTTATCTTTTAAGGACATTTGTTTATTATTTATTGGCGCTGCACTCTTTGTGATTTATATTTGTTTATGGGTGTATAATCAAACCTATTAGTACTGGCTGCAATTGTTCTATATTTTTAAACAAGCGCAGATATCATTTTATGTTTTTACACTTGAGTGATGATAGCTCTCCACATAAAATAAATAATATAGACCACACCACTTTTTTTTAATTACCTACCAACATGCACGATTGCTGCCACACACACTGTTATTGAATTCTATTAATTTCCTTATACATGCTTAGGGCAATTTATGAATTTCTATCTTGTAAAAGAGGTTTAGACATTTTCCTAGTTATGGAAAGAGTGGGGAAGGTTTAAAACTCTGGTGTCCAACCTTGTGTGTCAGTATAATAGCCAGCAGCCCCCCATATTTCTCTTTGATGGAAGATTCACTTTAAAATGTATGAATAGGTGGAATATTTTCCATCAGTTTTCATTTTGGCGTGCAAGTGTATAATTCTTGTCAGGCTTTTTTTGCTGTCTGTGTTTCTGCTAGGAAAATTCACCCTCTATATTAGTCAATGTTTTATGGTTTCATGACCACCTGTTATGGTGACTTCTAAGAGGGTCTTTTCACCTCACTTCAGAGACCTACATTAAGCAAATTATCCTTAATTTAACCCTTTCATGATTAAGCCTATTTTTGACATTTGGTGTTTACAAGTTAAAATCTGTATTTTTTGCTAGAAAATTACTTAGAGCCCCCAAACATTATATATATATGTATATATATTTTAGCAGAGAATCTAGAGAATAAAATGGCGATTGTTGCAATATTTTATGTCACACAGTATTTGTGCAGCTGTGTTTTAAACGCAACTTTTTGGGAAAAGAGACATCTTTCATGAATTTTAAAAAAACAAAACAGTAAAGTTAGCCCAATTTTTTTGTATAATGTGAAAGATGATGTTACGCCGAGTAAATAGATACCAAACATGTCACGCTTTATAATTGCACGCACTCATGGAATGGCGTCAAACTACGGTACCTAAAAATCTCCATAGGCGACGCTTTAAATTTTTTTATGGTTACCAGGTTAGAGTTACAGAGGAGGTCTAGTGCTAGAATTATTGCTCTCGCTCTGACGATCGCGGCGATACCTCACAAGTGTGATTTGAACACCGTTTACATATGTGGGCGCGACTTCTGTATGCGTTTTCTTTGCTGCGCGAGCTCGCGGTGACGGGGACGGTTTAAAAAAATGTTTTCTTATTTATTTTAATATTATATATTGTTTTTAAAAAAGAATAAAAAATTTGATCACTTTTATTGCTGTCACAAGGAATGACATCCCTTGTGACAGTAATAGATGGTGACAGGTACTCTTTATGGAAGGATCGGAGGTCTAAAAGATTCCTTTGCACTTCAAAGTATTCAGATCACCATTTTTGGCAATTCTGAATACTGTGTATTTTTTTAACACCGGCACCATTGGCAGCCGAGTAAATGGGAAGTGACGTCATGATGTTGCTTCCGTGTTTACAATTAGGAGGCTGGAATGAAGCCGCTTACGGCTTCGTTCCAGACTGTCACTAGTCGCCGGAGGTGGCGGATTGTTGATTGGGCCTCCTGGTGGAATGGGAGGCCCGGTAAGAGCGGCGGGAGGTGGCGGGAGGGGGGGCGTCCCCTCCCGCTCCTCCGGTATAACAGCCGAGCGGCTTTTAGCCGCATCGGTTGTTATCGCTGGAAAGCCGATCGCCGGTTCTAAAAAACAGTACCAGGATGATGCCTGCAGCTGTGGGCATCATCCCGGTATAACCACCGAATGCCGAGTATGCACATCTGCGTACGCTCAGCAGCAAGGGGTTAAAGTGATTTAACAAACATGTTATACTTACCTCCTCTGTGCAGTGGATTTGCACAGAGCAGCCCGGATCCTCCTCTTCTCAAGTCCCTCTTCTGTGCACCTGGCCCTTCCCTCCTGTTGAGTGCCCCCACAGCAAGCAGCTTGCTATGGGGGCACCCAAGCTGAGTCACAGCTCCCTGTGTCCATTTAGACACAGACCCACGGCACGGCTCCGCCCCCTCTCTCCTGATTGGCTAGCCGACTTTGATAGACAGCAGCAGGAGCCAGTGGCACCACTGCTGTGTCTCAGCCAAACAGAAGGGAGAGTCTCGGACAGCCGAGGCACGCGTGGACATCGCTGGACAGAGATGGGGCTCAGGTAAGTATTAGGGGGCCGAGGGGGGTTGTTGCACACAGAAGGCTTTTTATCTTAATGCATTAAATGCATTGAGATAAAAGAAAAACTTCTGACTTTACAACCCCTTTAAACTTAGAAGAGAAGTTTTTTTGTTTTGTTTTTTTTTAGAAATAATACTTGCCTAGGTGGATGCAGCATTGTTCCATGAGTATGAGCTTTGGCTGTAGTTCTTCTTTAAGTTGAAGCTTTCTCAACCAGGTAAATCAAAAAATAAAAAATAAAAAATAAAGAGATATGTACATAAAGAGATATTTTTTATTTATGTTTTATTATTTTATTTTTTGATTTAGTGTTATCATTGATTATACCCCCCGACATACAGTCGGTGAGTACTACCAGCTAATTGATATAGGCGGGATTCCCATTTTTCTCTATTTTTTTCTCAACCAGGTATCTACTGATCCCTGAAGTTCCTATAGAAATTTCTTGGGGTTCTTTAAACAGTGAGTAGTGGTAGTTTGATTTCTCATCTGATTGTGTTTGCATAGTTCTGGCTCCATTGTTACTTAGCAAAATGTACTACATTGACCATTTAGAAGACCATTCCTACCACTGACCACCAATGTATAGGTTCACTGATCCTATAAACCACCAATGTAAGGGTTTGCTTATCCTACAGAAAAACAATATAGGGGGGGGACCTTCCTGCTGACTATCAAAGTAACAGGGCAATCTTGTAACAGGTCAGGGAAAATCTCTACTACTGATAACCAACGTAATAGGATTCTTTTTTTCTGATTTCCAATATTGGGGTGCACTTTTTTAATTATCACTGACAGGGGCACTTTTTCACTGACAGTTCATGTAAAAGTGCATTTCCCCACTGACCATCAATATAAAGGGCACTTTATTAACACTAAGGTAAGGGGGCATTTTTCCAATGACCACCAATGTAAATGCAATTTTCAATGGCATGTTGATGTATAGTGGAAAAGTGTTTAAAAATGATCCACTCGGGGTGTAAAATATGTGTGAAAAAAAAAAAAACAAGGAATGATTAATGCGCTACCCAAAAAAAAGAACAAAAACCAGCTGCTACAAACCATATGACAAAAAGGTAACAAATATAAGATAAATTGTAGCGCTAAAACACACTTGTGTTAATAAAGTTCAAAGTGCATGTGGACATAATGTCCCAAAAAAGAAGAAATATATAATCCAGGTAGGACAACAGTCCGCAGTGAGATTAAATAATCCATATATCAATCCTGTCTGCTTCCCAACCATCAACTTGTATATCATCAACTTTAGCGAATAGATGGAATACGCTTGCCAGAGGGGTTGGATTCTACTGCCATAAGCATAGAATCAATGGAACTTGATGCCACCCTGGGCAAAGTGATTGGGTGTTGGAGGCAAGGGTAGAGCCTCTACCGGGCCTGGACGTCCCCTTTGTGTCCACCGAAGCAGAGCCAAAATGGATTCCAAAAAAGCAAAGTGGTTCCTCAGTACTCCAGGATATGTGGAAAAAGGAAGGAATGCTTCCACATAGTTTAATTCTGGGTATTTTTATTCATAAAAAACCACAATACATATAAAAAGTGATCACAAAGTAAAAGCATTGTATGGGGTCTATAAAAAGCCGCCCTACGCGTTTCGGTCCAATGACCTTCAACAGGGGCATGTGTAAAATATGTGGAATATTCCATATTCCTTTTTTCTTATATCTATCACTTGAAATTTACAAGTATGCCACGTGATTTACAGAGGGGGATAAGAATACATTAATAGGTACCATCATCCTGAATGTAAATAAGACCGGGAAGTAAGGTTGAAAGAGGGACCAAAGCAAGGACCTCTCCAATCGGGTCCTGCCTTTTTCACAAGAAAAAAAGGACTATTACGGTACCATAAAGAAAAAACTTTGTTTAAAAACTGTATAAGTTTATTTCGAAAAGTAATAAAAAAGTCCTACAGAGGACATATATTGTACATGTTCATGATTTAACATACATAGACAATAGTGATTGTTTACAGCATTGTTGATACTAAGTTGGTACAGCCACTGCCCACACAGGTACATGGACAGAGGTTAAATAGTATGATACTTGCAGACGTGACCTCTACGGTTTCGCGGTCACAGCCGCTTCTTCAGGAGGCGTCTGATAGTATGGTCTATAAGGATGAAAAGCAATATAGTATCAACATAACAAACAAAGTACATAAGTAGTGTTAAGAAGGTACATAATTGATATTGGAGAACATATTTAGAATTTAAGGTTTAGAAATTGCACTCACCAAACTATAACCTGTGAAGGTTCTCTGGAGCGATACAGTGAGACGCCCTCGAGAGGCGTTCCCCCGGGGGCGGGCCAGGGAGGCAGATTGGGGTAGTACTATTATAAAAAATTCGAAAGAATAAGGTTTTAAAGAGCTCAAACGGTATGTTAGAGAATCACCCGGGAGTGCCAAGGTTTATGTGAAGGAAAGTGGAGATGGAGAAGGTGCCAAGGAATGCTCGAAGGAAGGGATAGGACAGAGGGAGGGGGAGGGGGGGAAAGGGAAGGGGGCGGGAAAAAAGGGGGGAAGGGGGGGAAAGGGAAAGGAAAAGAGAGGGGGGAAGGGAAAAAAACAGGAAAGGAGGGGAGGAAAGAGAGAGAAACAAGGTGGGATCGAAGGGAATGGGACAGAATGGGGAAGTGAGGGAGGGAAAGAGGGGGAAGGGGAAGAAGACGGGGGAAGGGAAAGAAGGGGGATTGGGGAGAGGGGAGGGAAGGAAAGAAGGGGGAAAGGGGAAAGGAAGGAAGGAAAGGGGGGGGAAAGGGGAGGGGAAGAAAGGAGGAGGGGAGGGGGGGGGAAAAGGGAGGGAGAGAAAAGGGAGGGGGAGTGGGAAGGGGGGGGACAGGAAAAAGGGAGTGAGGTAGGGGAAGAGAGGGGGTGGGGGGGAAGGGACAGGAAGGGAATGGAATGTGGCAGATATCCCTAAATGCCTGATAAGAAAATAAAAGCACACAAGACTGGCAGAGGGAGAAATGATAATGGCAAGAAAATTATTACCTATCGTTGCTGTAATAAAAAACCCAGACTTAAAGGGCTGCTAGTACCCAGAATGACGTGACTGTTTGCAGTCAGTGGCCACAAACGCCATACCATACCGTATATCTATCACTTACTTATCATACTAATGTACTGTGAGCTGTAGCCATATTTTCACCAGGAGTTCCCTGAGACACATAGAGTAAGAGTTCTTCCATAGTATAACATCCATAGTATAACAGTTGAGAAAAGCTGCTCTTTTCTATCCATTAATTTTCCTGGGACCTATGCAATGCATACTGTATATCCAGACAATCTATTGTAAAGAAGGTATGCTAATATATAAATGCACGAGTAAATGTTCCTCAATACTAGAAACAAGAATACAGAATTATAGAGTTTTGATGCAATAATTAGCTGTTCTGAACCTGGTAAAATAAAAAGTAGCAGAATTCACTTTTTATGTGACATGAAACTTCACATATATTTATACAAATACAACATATTTGCTAGGTTACAGATTTTACAGTAAAATGTAATTGAAGGTAATGGCTGTGTTTTATAATGCATTACAGCTTCACAGATACGTGGACACTGGCAATAATAATGAGCTCCATGCCAAAAAAATCCTGGGAAAACGATGATGAGGAGCCAAGCCAAGAACAAATAGACATTCTTGAAAATAATTTCAATAAAGTGAGCAAACAGCCCGACAAGTGTTTGATAATGGTGATTGCTGCTGAAGCTGGGCTCTCAGAGGGAGCTACAGAGGTGAGCAAATTTATTAGACCCTACATTTAGAATTAATAATATTAGCTCTCTTTTGTGCAAGACTAAATTAGAAAGTGCACAAAATTATAGAAACACCACGTGCAAAAGTTGCTTGATTTTAAAGTAATCAATTAAGCTGCAGTTGCAAGGGAAATCCTATATTAGGTTAATCTATATGTAAGGTCATTTTTTTTTTCTGTCTGTGTTCCATTGACAATGCTCTTCACTTCCTGCTCCAGAGGCAAGTAAGAAGAAAGCTCCTCAAAGTTTGAAGGTACTGGTAAAACTGGTTACCCCTATGGAAGATTTTCTCTTTCTTCCTGTACCAGTAGCAACTGGAAAATGTTGGATTTCCCAAAGTTGAACATTTTAATTATATATTTTTTTTTTTAACCGGTTCAATACAGGGCAATTTCACCCCCTTCCTTCCCAGGCCAATTTTTAGTTTTCAGCGCTGTCGCACTTTAAACGTCAATTGCGCGGTCGTGCGACGTTGTACCCAAAAAAAATTGACGTCCTTTCTTCACCACAAATAGAGCTTTTTTTTGGTGGTATTTGATCGCCTCTGCGGTTTTTATTTTTTGCGCTATAAACAAAAGAAGAGCGACAATTTTGAAAAAAACACAATATTTTTTACTTTTTGCTATAATAAATATCCCAATTTTTTTTTTTAAAAACACATTTTTTCCTCAGTTTTGGCCGATACGTATTCTTCTACATATTTTTGTTTAAAAAAATCGCAATAAGCGTATATTGATTGGTTTGCGCAAAAGTTATAGCGTCTACAAAATATGGGATAGATTTATGGCATTTTTAAAAAAAAAATTTTTTTTTATTTTTTTAGCGGCGATCGCGATTTTTTTTGACTGCGACATTATGGCGGACACATCGGACACTTTTGACACATTTTTGGGACCAATCACATTTATACAGCGATCAATGCTATAAAATTGCATTGATTACTGTGTAAATGTGACAGGCAGTGAAGGGGTTAACCACTAGGGGGCGGGGAGGGGTTAATGTGTTTCCTAGGGAGTGATTACTAACTGAAGGGGGAGGGGACGCACTAGGGGAGGAGACCGATCTGTGTTCCTCCGTTCTGGGAACACAGATCGCTCTCCTCAGAGCTGACAGGCTGTGGATCTGTGTGTTTACACACACAGATCCACATGCCGGCCCGGTTAACAGGCAATCGCGGGTGCCCGGCGGACATCGCGGCCGCCGGGCACACGCACCGGGTCCCAAGGAACGCGGCGGGCGCGCGCGCGCGCTCCCGGCGGCGCGCGCGCGCTCCCGGCGGCGCGCGCGCGCCCCCTAGACGCCCGGGAATCCCAGGACGTCATATGATGTCCACCCAGGATGGGAGATCCCATCTGGGGACGTCATATGACTATGGGCGGGTAGGAAAGAGACATTACTTACAGTACATTCAGTGAGAAGTGTCTCTTGTGCTGGTGGCTGCTGTCCTAATTGAAATCCTCAGTCCTTTGCCCCCACACACACCCCTGCAGAAGTAATCTTTCAGTGCTGCGGTAGTTTAATACAGTCATTGGACCTGTCATAGGTACTCATCAAGAAGCTGAACTACACTATATTGTCAAAAGTATTGTGACACCTGTCTTTATCCCAGTCTTAGTAGGGTTCAATATTGCGTTGGCTCACCCTTTGCAGCTATAACAGCTTCAACTCTTCTGCTAAGGTTGTCCACAAGGTTTTTGAAAAGAAAAAGTGGAAAGTTCCCCACGGGGCTTTTTAGCAGCAAATAGGGGTCAAATATTTAAAAAAAAAAAATCACAGATTTTTTATTATTATTTATATAATAATAAAGTATGTATGGTTAGACACAAAACATACATAAAAAAATAAAATATGAGCTCTGGTATATACAAAGCGAGACAAATTAGGCTAGGAAAGGTTATACATCAAGGGTGATACATTGTTACACTTGAAATTGCACTATCCGATGTATGGAAATGCCCCAATGCAATTCAACCTCAAAGGTTATGGTCTTCTTCAGGGGGTCCTTACATTTCTAAATACATCAAGAGGACAGATTTCAATATTCTAATTATCATGTAATTTAATATCCAATACGGTATCATTTATTACGTCTACATTGTTTTGCGTTTGATTTAGGTAATCACAGTGTATTTACCCTTTCCGCCAGGAAGGCTCGCTTAACCAGAGACCTCTTCAAAAACCAGATAATCCTCTCAAGTGCTATCCCGGACCCACTGAGAGCCTGTCCATGCCCTCAACCCTCTCATATATGTGTCGCTCTATGATATAGTCCACAAGGTTTAGGAGTGTGTCTATGGGAATGTTTAACAATTCTTCCAGAAGCACATTTGTGAGGTAAGGCACTGATGTTGTATAATGAGGTCTGTCTCCGCTCTAATTCAACCCAAAGGTGTTCTATCAGGTTGAGATCAGGATTCTGTGCAGGCCAGTCAAGTTCCTCCACCCCAAACTCACTCGTCCATGTCTTTGTAGACCTTGCTTTGTGCACTGGTCCAAATCATTTGGTGGAGGAGGGATTATGGTGTGGGGTTGTCTTTCAGGGGTCAGACTTGGCCCCTTAGTTCCAGTGAAGAGAACTCTTAAGGCGTCAACATACCAAGACATTTCGGACAATTTCATGCTCCCAACTTTGTGGGAACAGTTTGGGGATGGAATGATTTCCACCGCTACTGACTTACACAAAGGAGATATATTCTAATGAGAACTATCCACCGGGACACCAGGCTTCATAGGTAATATTTATGATATTGCCATCCATAAGAAATTCTTGGGTGACCTACTGCAGGGTCCTGGATCTCCGGATTACCACTGGCTACTCTTAAACTGTTACCTTACAGTGGTAAGGTAAGAAGCCATTGCACACTGAGGTGTGACTGCACTGAAGAGGAAAATCACTAATCCACATCACTACACCTGCACAGAGTGTTAGTTGGAGCCCAGTACTTTAACTTTATTTTTTGCACTGTATCCACCAGCATCTGTTTGAAGACTTATGCTCACTTTGGACCTTATTCCTTTGTTTTTTGGCACTAGCACTTTATCTTGTTTAGGATATCATCAGCCTGGATGCTATTCCCTTGTATTATTATTTGCACCTATATTGTACATTGGGAGTTTACCACCTATGCATTTTTGAGCACTTAGCACTTTAGATTGTTTACTACTATTTGCACTTATACTGTGTTTTATGGAGTTTATAATTTATGATTTTAAACACTCAGCACTTTATAGTAGTTACTTTTACCTGTTTGCCATCACTTAGAGCGCAGCACCATCTGTTGATTTTATTTATTTCTCCCTTGGCTATGGATTGACCAATCCGGTGCTTGCTGCAACTAAGTGCCCTACCCTTCCTGGTTCAGGTAGCGCGGGAATATTTATTTTATCTTTTAGTTTGGGGATGGCTTCTTCCTGTTCCAACATGACTGTGCACCAGTGCACAAAGCAAGGTCCATAAAAACATGGATGAGTGAGTTTGGGGTGGAGGAACTTGACTGGCCTGCACAGAATCCTGACCTCAACTCGATAGAACACCTTTGGGATGAATTAAAGCAAAGACTGCGAGCCAGGCCTTCTCATCCACATCAGTCCAAACATACAAAACCAATAAGCGCAAAACCCGCCAACACCTCCTGAATGTATACCAGTCTGTGTACAAGTTCTCTTGATCTAGCTGTTGCAGCTCTCTCAAAAATCCACTGGGTGGCGGACTGATTCTGAAACACACAAAGAGAGGGAGAGTGCACAGCTGCCCTAGTATAATACTCTGGAACCCAATGGGTGGTTATTTCTCCAAGCCTCCAAACCTAGCTACAGCATCCTGCTGGGCAATGCAGGGAGGCTTGCATGCGCCCGGACCAGCCGACGTATTGTCACTCGCGGCCGAGAAGGGGGGTTGGTACGGGTGAATCGTCTCCTACGGCGGGCGGTTGCCACGATTACATGTTTCGGATGTGCAGCCGCCTTCTTCAGGTCACGCCCTATCTGCCTACAATCTAACCCCAAGCCCCTCCCCCGGGATGGCTAATGTATTGGACCAGGCTGGGAGTATGGAGTTTACAATGGAAGATATAGGTAACAAAGGGCAAATTATTGGAAAACAGTCCTGGTTTATTAAAAACTATTAACAATTGATTATACATTAGTTTATAATTTAATAAGAACACTCATATCCTCTACTCTGAAATTTTATGTTAAAAATATATAAAAAAAAAATCACGTTTCAGTATTATTAGCAGTATTTATATGAAGTGCTTTGAGAACAGAAAAACACATATATTTCAATCTACAGGCGTAAATCCTTATTAGACTTTCTAAAACTCATCCTTAATCTATTTTAATCATAATGTTAATTTTGATATATACTCAATAAATTAATTTAATTTTTAGTTCTTAATCTATACTCTGTTTTTCAATTTTGAATCAAAATACAAATAAAAATGAAAAATAAGAATAAATAATAATAAGAATAAAAATAAAAATAAATATAAATTAAATTAAAAATAAAAATGAAAATAAAATAAAATGAGATTTTTTAAAAAAAACTGTAAATGATATTGATGATAATAGTAAATATAAAAAAATATAAAACTGTAAAAATATAAACATAATCAATCATTGGCCAATAATAATAATAATGGTACATTGGGATCATTACTATTAGTGTCAACAGATACCTACCAATAATATTAAATGAATTAGACCGATTAAATTATCAATGAACCAATCCCAATTGCATACCTACATTGACAATTCAGTAAACCAATCTGTAAATCAATCAATCAATCAACTTATAGTAGGATAAATTAATGGTCAACATACGATAATCAAATATCAGGCATCATATCAGGATGCCTATATCCAGTTCCTCATTGAGCACTTGTGTCATACTATTTAAAGTAAATATCCAGAAGGATTCCCATCTGCACAAAGGGGTAAATCTTTCACATTTAGGGATTGCCATAGATATAGACTCTATGCCAAACAATTCCAGGCCCTCTGCATTACCCCCATGCTTATGTTTAAAATCACATGGAACGCTATGTTTTTCAACTTTTTTCTCTATGAACCTACGATGTTCACAAAAATGAGTAAGCATTGCACATACTATCCTAACAACATAGAGGAACCCACAGTGGCACCTCAACCCGTATACAACGAATTGGGTGCTACAGCAAAGGGATTGTTTAATATGGAAAACACATCCATCTCTATTACTAAAAGATTTCTGACCATGAAAGATGAACTTGCAAGCTTTACATTTTCTGAGTTTACACTTATGGCACCCTGTGATGTTAAAGAATTGAGGAATATTATCCACCTTAGTAGTAGGTTTTTCTCTAAGAAGACTGGGGTCAATGAGGCTTTTGACATTTGTTGCTCGTCAAAATACTACTTGTGGTTTTTTGGGGAGAACTCTCCCTAACGCTTTGTCCTGTCCCAAAATGGGCCATTGTTTTTGGACTGCTTTCTTAATGGCCCAATGTTGGTCATTGTATCTTGTAATAAACAAGGTACCATGATGTTCCTTTTCAGGTATAAGCTCATACCTAGTAGTAAAACCCTCTCTATATCGGTCAGCTGCCTGAGGATCATACCCTTTTTCCACAAATTTAGTGGTGAGTATGAGGGCTTGCTCATCATAATCCCTAGTGCTAGTACAGTTTCTACTGAGTTTCTTCACTTTGGATGATTGCAACTCTTTAGATGAAGATAAGAGTTGCCAGCTGTCTCCTTAAAATGAGTTTTGGATACAATGTTACCATCAACATCACTGGCCAATTCTAGATCTAGAAAAACCAAAGAACTGGCATCCACTACATGAGTGAAACGGATACCAAACTCGGAGTTACAGTATGAGACAAATTGGCCAAACTCCGTTTGTGAGTGCAACATTTTCTACTTTTATTTTAATCAATAAAAACTTTATTGTACTAGGGCAGCTGTGCGCTCTCCCTCTCTTTGTGTGTTTCATCCACATCAGTGCCTGACCTCACAAATGCACTTCTGGAAGAATGGTCAAACATTCCCATAGACAACCTTCTAAACCTTGTGGACAGCCTTCCCAGAAGAGTTGAAGCTGTTATAGCTGCAAAGGGTGGGCCAACTCAATATTGAACCCTACAGACTAAGACAATGATGCTATTAAAGTTCATGTGCGTGTAAAGGCAGGCATATCAATACTTTTGACAATATAATGTATTTCTTTCATGAATGAAAAGTGATCTATGGATGGAGGACAGGCAGATGAATAAATTGTTTGCATTCTTCATTAATAGAGTGTTTTTAATTGCTGGAAGCTATAGTACAGCTTTGGGAATGAATGGAGGAGGGTGGTGGAAAGGGCAGGCATAGTCATGACTTTTGATGAGTGCCAATGACATGTCTTGTAGCTGTATTAGCCCATGCAGAAGCGGAAGATTACTGCTGCAAGGGTATGGGTGGCGGTAGAGAACTGAAAATTTAAACTAAGTCAGCTTCTACCAGCACAAGGGACACTTGTATGTAAGTACCGTACCTTGTGCTAATTATTTTAGAACATAATTTTAACTAAACTTAGGCTATAAAACCTGTCAAGGGGTTTTACACTTCATGTTCTATCTGCTCTATGCACACTATCCAAAAAGGTTTTTACTCTAAATATACTCTACTTTGTATTATGTATCGACGTTAAAATAGGTGTGTGAGTTAGTATTTTGTTATTTTAAGTATTTAAAGCAACCTGTAACAATCAATGGAGTTCCAAAGATTCCAAACAGCTGATGGCAGAATTGCAAGTCCAGTGGTCAGAAAAACTGAAAAATCATTTATTTTTATTCTTGATTTTTATGATATTTGTGTGGCTGATGTTAAAGTCCACACTGCCTAGTTGTTGAAAACAATTCATGACTTGATTGTTTTGCTCCTATAATGTATCATCTATTTTTGAATCTATCTTATGTATAGAGGCAGCAATATTTATGCAAGATGATATTTAAAAGATCCTCCAAGGCCATTCATATAGGTCCAGTAAAGCACGTGTATTGACCATAGTTATAATTAGTGTCATAGTACAAGCTGATGATTGAAGTTTGAGGATGAAACTGCACAATTTTTACAGTGGTCTCATTGTGGAGTAGAATAATGGAGAGTAGTGGTAGCAGAGATCCAATAGATTACAACATAAATAATTAAATTAAAAAAAACGAAAAAAACAAAAGATAAATGCACTGGAAACATAATTGGGAGATAACAGAAGATGACAAACAGCCGTTTTCTTTTTTAGCAGCCTGTCCAAATATGCTACTATGACACAACTATTGTATGGGTAGGGCTTTCTGTTTGGCATCAGCAACAGAGGGGTTTCTGAATTAAAGGGCTTGTATAGACATGACCCAATTTTACCCACAACCTCCCTCTCCCCATCTAGAGTATATCCCATCAACCATTTGTTTTCCTTAACCGTAGCAAGATTATTGCAGGATCGCTGACATAGACACCCTCCAGAACTACATCTCCCAAGAGCCCTTTTCCTGCATACAGTATGTGGGCAGGTTATTGGAAAAGAAGGCACGGTGTTATTTTTCTGGGAACTAAATCAATGTACTGTATGCATATGGAAAGGTACAAGGATAACAAGTTATGCAGTATAGCAGGGGGCAAATCAGGACTGAGTTTTGATTTTAATGCAGCAAAGGTACTGTATTGTCAGCACATAGCAAGAAGTTAGGCGCTTACTGAATTTCTCTCAGGATCAACAGGTATTGTTCTGTACTTACAACATTTTTAAAGAGACAAAACATGGGAGAAATAAGCACGCATCGCAGAGATGTACTGAATATCTGTTTTTAATTTTGCCCTTGCATGCACTTTAACCCCTTCCTGCCAACTGTACACATATATGTGGCCTCATGGAAGTGGGTCTTTTTCTGTGGGGCTGCATATATGCATATCTCTGTTTGTGCTGGGAGCATGCCTCATAGCGCGCTCCCAGTAGAGAGACTGGGCTCTCACTAGAAGCCCAGGATCTTGTACCAATGATTGGAACCCGGGACTCCCGTTTCCAGGTCATTTGATCACTGTGATAGCCTCTGATTGGCTATCACAGTGATCAGTCACTGCGAGCCCACCCCTGTGCTTACTTCTTTTTCTGAATGGAGAGGAGGCTTTAAATAGCTGTAGCTATTAATAGCTATAAAAGCTGTACATAAAAAAAGTGTGTAAAAAGAAAAAAGAAAAAAAAAATCAAGATTTGCCAAGATTAGAGTCAGGGTCAGGGTCAAAGGTCTCAGTCAGCATATTTTGAGTAGAATTTATAAAAAAAATATGTATTTTAAATTAGTATCAGTTATCAGTGTGTTTTAGGCAGGATAAAAAAATGCTAAATGTGCACTATTGTTTCTAGGCTCTACTAAGGGCACAAACAACAACTAACATACACATACAGGCAGTCCCCGAGTTACGAACACCCGAGTTACGAATGACTCCTACTTACGAATGGCCTCAAATGCCGGCCACTTGTGCTCCACGCTGGTCCTGGATACCTCCGGACACATCCCATACTGCAGTACTACATGTACTGCATGGCCAGAAGAGCCCCAGATAACATAACAAGCGCCCGCAACATCCCACATCCATGCACAGGCAGACGTTACAAATGCAGTGTTCCAACCAGAAGTTACACTTACAGATGCAGTGTTGCGACTTACGAACAAACCTACAGTCCCTATTGTGTTCGTAACTCGGGGACTTCCTATATGTGGTATCGCTGCGATCATCAGGAGCAGGAGAATTTATTTTGGGTTGTTCTCTGGTGGTAAATTATGATAATAGCAAGAAATATACAACTAATTTAAAAATATTTTTTTTTTACTATTTTGGGCCAGTTTTCCTTTGATAATAAAAAAAAAATAAGGAGATATCCTTAGTATTAGTATTTACCACCGAATGAAAGCCCAAGTTGTCCTGAAAAAAAACCAAAGTATAATCCACCTGGATGCACAAATTAGCTGTGACGCTATGTAGAGTTTTACTAACACATGTCAAAGTTGCAAAATTGTGCTTTGGCATTAACATTTCTTTTACTCTTAGGCAGGCAGGGGTTAACTGCTTATTATAAGATTATGGTTAAATATGAAAACTTTAGGTACAGAGGCAACACATTACTGCATGTACATATCCAAGAGTGGTCCTTTAGTCTTTCTAATACAGTGAAACAACACATTGCTTTTCAATTGCTAAGTTCACCATCTAATACAGGTATGTTGGTGGTCTAGTTCTCTGTCACCCAAAATGTATAGTTGGAGTTCCACTTTAACCCTTTAAACCATCAGACATGAATTTCACAGTGCCAATTGCAATCGTGCATGCTTCATTTCAAGCAGTAAACGCTATGGATGGACAGGGTGACTGTCTAAACAGCTTTGTAAGCTTATGAAATTGGATATATCACTTGTTTACTATATTTTTAAAATAGGATCATGGGGAAGAAGTGCTTAGGAAATAAGAATGTTGTATACAATCCCTTAACCCCTGCATTTTTCCAGGGCACAAATCTGATCTGCTAAAAGCAAAACTTTTTTCGTCCAAGAGCATTGTGTATTGTAGTCACAATGTACATGTAAATTCCCTGCTTTTCTATAGCCTGTTCTTAACAATTTCTCATAAAATGCTGTAAAAATATAACTGGTCTCCAGGCAGGAATGGACTGTCATTGTATCTGACATAACTATGTTGCAGCAGTATTAAAAATAACCATTACGTGTTATTGGTCTCTGGTTGTCATCACTTACCAAACAAGGTCTTCTTATCAGAAAGTAAGCTACACACAGATTACACACTATCACAAACTGTTCTTTGGCAACAACTTAGATGTCTTTGTTTAGTTGTATTATCAGTTTACGGTTTTCTTCTTCTTTCTCCTGCTTTTCCCTGGCTGACCTTGTGGGTCCAGAAAGGCTTCAATTGTCCCTTTTCATTTAGCGGCCAATGAAACCGATACATTAATGGGTAATGCAAAGCATTGCCTGTGTCTGCACTGACACTGAGCTGTTTGTTCCTTTTCCTTAGTTGAAATGGCTCTGTTAGATAAACAGTGTCTGGTTCTGTACCAGGCTCAGATCAGTACCTCTGCAAACATAACAATAAATATAGGTCTCATGTTCATATTCCTTTACAAATGGCAGCTTTTGATTTCATTTAGAAAAGGGCAAAACTTTCATTTTTTTCCTTTTTTTTTAAACATTGTCAAATGTGCTAAGCCTGTGCATTTATCCGATGCCCTTAACAATTCAAATAATACAAATAATCTGTCAAACACGCTGTTATTAAGCAATGTGAATCATACTTTTAGAAATCAACTTACTATATAACAAGCTTGCAACAGAATAAAATACAACAATTCAAGGAAACTTAAAGTTTATTGTCAAATGTGCCAAGCCAGTGTATTTATCTGATGCCCTTAACAATTAAAATAATAAATCCATAAAATGAGTTGTTAATCAATCTGAATAATATGTATTCAAATGTTGGCATTTATTTTTTGAAGAAATAAAAAAAATGAGCTCTAAGTTTTGTTGGATTATTGTATTCTAGTGATTTTATTATGATACAAGTTTGTTTTATTGTCTATTGATTTCTAATTCTTCTCTTATTATTTTAACTGACAATTGCACGGTTGTACAACACTGTACTCAAATAAAATTGATGTCATTTTTTTCCCCACAAATAGAACTTTCTTTCCCAAGGGGTCTTTCAGGACAGCACCTGAGAGATAGCGACTCCACCCACCGGAACAGGAAACACCTTCTTCCTCCAAACTTTAAAGGGAGGCGCCTCCCCACCATACCTCAGTTTTTGTGTTTCCTCCGGCCTTGAGTCAGGTTCTCTCAGGTGCTCCTGGGAGACGGGGCTTCCCTTCCTTTTTTCCTCCTTCAGGGACCCGCTGTCCTCCCGGCCTACCCAAGTCTCGGCAGCGGTAGCAAACGGGCTCCTCTTCCCCTCCTGGTGCTCGGGGAGAGCCGTAGACCCGGTGATCCGCGCGGTCATAGGGCGGCGGTGCGCGTGCGCCGCCGCCATGTTTTTTGGCCGGCAGGCGCGGCGGAAGTGACATGGCGAGGTCACTGGGTCAGCAGAAGCGTCATTTCCGGCGTGGATGCAAGGGGGGAGGAGGGAGGACAGGAACTGGCGCCTATCTTCCGCTTCCGGTCTGGTGCAGATGCACTATGGGAGTCCGGATGCGGCTTATAAAGCCACAAGTGAGGAGCTGCACACCAGAGATGGAGGACTCAGCGTCTGCAGCGGTGGGGACAGGCACAGGCGCCAGTAAAGCTCAGGTAGGAGCAGCAGCTTAAGTCTGCCTTTCTTCCTTTTCCTGGGTTTGGTCTATTTTCTTTTTTTCTCTACCCCCTAGTGGCAAGGGGCCTGTCTGGGCACTAGAGGCTGACTGGTTTTCTTCTTAGTGCACCTATGGGTGATTCTTATGTAGCTGAGACCGGGTCTCACTAAAAGGTCCCCTGGTTTTTTTCCCTTTTTTGTTTTTTCTCTCACAGGCCAAAAGCTCTGACCCAAAGAAGAGATGTCCTTCTTGCAGGGCCAAAATGGGAGAAAATTGGAAAAAAGTCTTATGCAGTACATGCATCACTTCTTTAGTTAGGGAGGAATCAGCTTCAGTTTGTGATGACCTGGTTGCCTCTGTAAAGAAGGAACTATACGCCACGATTCAGACTTTTCGTGACTCCTTAGTCAATCCAGCTGCTAGTCAGCCATCCACGTCTGAGGCTTCCCAGGGTTCTATTTCTATCCCCATGGTAGAAGCTTTACCTGAAGGCCCCTCTATGAGGGAAGAGCAGTCCCCTGCCCCTTCCGTTAAAGATTCGGAGGAGGAGGGTGAGGAAGCGGAGGTGGCTCCTTCCAAATTTAAGCTTTCCCTAGAGGAGGTTGACGGACTCCTTAAGGCTATCCATGTTACACTTGGCTTAGGTGAGGAAAGGAAGGAGTTATCTCTTCATGACCGCATGTATGTAGGTTTAAATGAGCCTAAGGGGCGAACATTTCCGGTTCATTCGGTCATTTCTGACGCCATTACTAAAGAATGGCAAGATCCAGAGAAAAAGCCCTTCTTTTCCAGAGCCCACAAAAGGCGCTTCCCTTTTGAGGAGGACCCTTCTGCAGTGTGGAATAAGGTGCCCAGGTTGGATGCGGCCTTTTCACAGGTCTCAAGATCCACAGACCTGTCTTTTGAAGACATGGGGGTTCTAAGAGATCCAATGGACAAACGCATGGATCTTTTGCTCAAGAGATCATGGCAATCAATCATGAGCAATTTAAAACCAGCAATGGCCACAACTTGTGTAGCCAGGAATCTGGAATACTGGGTGAACCAACTTAGATCTCATATAGTGGCAGATTCCCCCAAGCAGGAGATCTTGGATTCCTTCCCTACCCTGATTTCTGCGGTTGCTTATATTGCAGATGCTTCGGCTGAAGCTATCAAGATGTCAGCTAGGTCTGCAGCTTTAGCAAATGCTGCGAGAAGAGCTTTATGGCTAAAAACCTGGCCAGGTGATACAGCTTCAAAGAATAAACTTTGTGGTATTCCCTTTTCGGGTGACCTTCTTTTTGGCCCTGATCTAGATAATATTCTAGACAGAACTGCCGATAAGAAGAGGTCCTTCCCGGTCAAAAAGAAAAAGCAGACCCCAAAACGTCTTTTTCGACCTCAAAAAACTCAACAGCAACAGAAGGAAAATAAGTTTCAGGGCAGGAGGAAAAATTGGTCTGCGCAAAAAGCGAAGGGCAAAGGAGGAATTCTCTTCCGTCCTCCTTCGCAGGCCGAAAGCTCACAATGACTCATCTCTGCGGGTCGGCGGAAGATTACGAGAGTTTCTTCCGCAGTGGTCAGGGATAACTTCAAATCAGTTTATTCTGACCACTCTCTCGCAGGGTTATACTCTCGAGTTTTCCGGAAGCCCCCAAGAAGGTTTCTGGTAACAAATGTTCCTCGAGATCCAATAAGGGCCCTGGCCATGAAATCCTCTCTGGAGGAACTGATGCAGCAGGGTGTAGTAATCCCAGTGCCACCAGAAGAATGGCACAAGGGCTTCTATTCACACGTCTTCCTGGTAAAAAAAAACAACAGGAAGATTTCGTTTAATTCTCAATTTAAAGCCACTAAACAGAGCCATCAAATACAGAAAGTTCAAGATGGACTCAATTTTCACCGCCAGAAATCTTCTGACTCCAGGTTGTTTCATGGCGTCAGTGGATCTAAAGGATGCATACCTGCATATTCCAATCTCATCCCAGTCCCAGAGGTTTCTCAGGTTGGCGGTAAGGTTGGAAGGCAGAATTCAGCATTTGCAATTCAGAGCCCTACCCTTCGGGCTATCATCCGCACCCCGAATTTTCACCAAAGTAATGGCAGAGGCCCTAGCTCCGCTGCGTCTTCAGGGAATCGCAGTAATTCCTTACTTAGACGATCTGCTATTTTTCGCCCCCTCAAGAGAGGAATTGAGGAGCAATTTAAGCAGAGCATGCAGCCATCTGGAGTCTCTAGGTTGGATCCTAAATCTCCAAAAATCTTCCCTGGAACCATCTCAGGAGATTCGGTTTCTAGGGTATATAATAAATTCGGTAAGCCAAAAAATTTTTCTTCCTTCAGAGAAGAAAGGAAAAATCCAGGATACAGTGTCTTTCTTGCAGACCAACCAGCAGCTGACGGTAAGATTGGTCATGTCAGCCCTGGGTGTTCTGACTTCGTCAATGCCAGCGGTTCAGTGGGCAAGACTACAATTCAGACATCTGCAGGCTTTTCTTCTGAGATCTTGGGATCACAATTTGGAATCCCTAGACTCAGAGGTAAGAGTTCCAACCCAAGTGAAGAGGTCACTATGGTGGTGGAAAAGGCAGGATATCCTATCGGAGGGGTTAGTCTGGGCCTTTCCAATCGGAAAAAGGCTGACAACCGATGCCAGTTCCTGGGGTTGGGGAGCCCACCTAGAAAAGGGTTTCACTCAGGGAAACTGGTCCAGGAAAGAGGCGACCAAGTCCTCAAACTGGAGAGAGCTCAGGGCGATCGACTTGGCTCTGAAGTCATTTGCTCAGGGGCTTCGGGCCCAGCATGTTCAAATACTAACAGACAATGCCACGGCCGTGGCTTATATAAACAGGCAGGGAGGTACAAGGAGCAAATCGCTGCAAGTACTAGCCATGAGCATTCTCCGTTGGGCAGAAGGACACTTGCTGTCTTTATCAGCAGTCCATCTAAAGGGATCCCTGAACGGGGTGGCGGATTTCCTGAGCAGAAACCCTATTCGGGAAGCAGAATGGTCGCTGAACCCAGAGGTTTTCGCCATGATTGTCGAGAAGTGGGGGCTGCCAGAGGTGGACCTGTTCGCCTCAAAGGAGAATGCCTTGGTTCCTTAATTTTTTTCCCTAAGCAATCACGACGGGTCACTAGGAACAGATGCCTTGGCGTATCCATGGAGATTCCATCTCTGCTACGCTTTCCCCCCATTCCAGTTAATTCCCTTAGTATTAAGAAAGATTCAAAGGGAAACGGTACCGGTTATCCTAATCACGTCTTTTTGGCCAAGAAGAGCTTGGTTTTCAACCGTTCTGAAAATGGCGGTCAGGCCTTGTTGGGATCTGCCCCTCAGGCACGATTTACTATTTCAGGGGCCAGTAAATCACCCAGAGGTAGCCACTTTGGCGCTCACAGCCTGGTATCTGAAGAGCAGCTCTTAAGGAGCAAAGGTTTTTCCAACCGGTTAATCTCAACGCTATTATCCAGTAGGAAAAGGGTGACTAGAAATATCTATTCCAAGGTCTGGAAGGTTTACAATACATGGTGTAATTCATCTGACCATGACCCAGGGAGTCTTGTTACCATTCTGGAATTTTTACAGGTTGGTGCTGACAAGGGACTAGCAGTTAGTACCTTGAAGGTACAGGTGGCTGCGCTAGCAGTGTTCCTAGAAAGATCGGTGGCCTCAGATCCATTGGTAACCAGATTTTTCAGATCCCTTACGAGATCCAGACCAGCACCACTTAAGTTGTTTCTCAAATGGGATCTGTCGATAGTCCTCCAGTCTCTAACAAGGAGTCCCTTTGAACCTTTGGAAGAAGCACCACTCAGATTTCTCACTTTTAAGTCTGTGTTTCTGATTGCCATGGTCTCTGCACGCAGGATCAGTGAGCTTAGTGCTTTATCAGTTAAGGAACCCTATTTATCTATCTTCCCAGATAGGGTTATACTTAGAACAGATCAGAAATTCTTACCAAAGGTAGCTTCAGTACAAAATCGTGTTCAGGACATTGTACTTCCGACCTTCTGCCCCAACCCAGTAGGGGAGAAGGAGACTTGTTTTCACATGTTGGATGTTAGAAGAGTTTTGTTATGTTACTTGGAAAGGACAAAGCTCTTTAGACGTTCAGATTCTCTGTTTGTGCTATTTTCGGGCAACAGGAAAGGTTGCCAGGCTTCTAAGATCTCTTTAGCAAGGTGGCTGAAGTTAGCCATTTCGGAGGCTTATTTGCATGCAGGTGTGTCTCCTCCAGCAGGAATTTCTGCACACTCAACAAGAGCATTAGCAGCCACTTGGGCAGAGAGAGCTGGTGCCACCCCTGAACAAATCTGCAAGGCGGCAATATGGTCGAGTTTTCACACATTCATGAAACATTATAAACAGTAAATACCGCGCTGTGAAGAATTATAGAGTGAATAATAACAAATATTGAAAAATTATTATTAAAAAAATTATTATTAAAAAAAATTTTTTTTAAAAAATTATATCCAAAAAGCTGCCGCTACAAGTGAGATACACACCCAACAAACCAACTAGCAATAAGTAGCAGCGCTAATTACCTAAAAAACGTACACCCGAAATGATATATAGAGTGACATATATGATTAAATATATGTGAATACACAACAGCTCATAAACAAAATGGGTTAAATGCACATAAGAAAACAACTCTAAAAAGGCATCATCAAGTCCATTTAGATATAAATGAGGAATTATATAATCCTGTGATAGTATCTCCCAAGTGATATTCGCTGGGTAAACAAATGAGTCCTCCACCGCACCACTGTGATAACACCAGTAAATATATATGCTTACCACAAGGCAAGCTCAAATAAGCTTGTGACCTTAACCCGGTCGGGGCCTTTAAAAAGAAGGGATGAATGGAGGCGATGATCCACCACACCACATAGAGGAGGGGCACCAGACGACGTCATCGTGTGACGAAACGCGCGTCGGGAGGAGCTGACGTCTCGCGTGTTCAGGTGGTGGACGGGCGATCGCTGTAGCCGGCCGGCTTATGTTATTCCATGTTTTAATTCCTTTATACCATGTAAGTGTGTTTTCTACTTTTAATTAATAAATTAGTCTACTGGATTACGCTATGTCGATTCCCTTTTTTCTCTTGGGGACCCCTTGAGTAACTTGTGTTCCGGTGCTCTGGAAGTGTCTATGAAAAGTTTTACGGGGACGACTCCTCTATGTGGTGTGGTGGATCATCGCCTCCATTCATCCCTTCTTTTTAAAGGCCCCGACCGGGTTAAGGTCACAAGCTTATTTGAGCTTGCCTTGTGGTAAGCATATATATTTACTGGTGTTATCACAGTGGTGCGGTGGAGGACTCATTTGTTTACCCAGCGAATATCACTTGGGAGATACTATCACAGGATTATATAATTCCTCATTTATATCTAAATGGACTTGATGATGCCTTTTTAGAGTTGTTTTCTTATGTGCATTTAACCCATTTTGTTTATGAGCTGTTGTGTATTCACATATATTTAATCATATATGTCACTCTATATATCATTTCGGGTGTACGTTTTTTAGGTAATTAGCGCTGCTACTTATTGCTAGTTTACTCATGAAACATTACAGGCTGGACCTCACATCTGCTAAAGATCAGGCGTTTGGCAGAAAGGTCCTGCAAGCTGTTGTCCTCTCAGGTGCTGTCCTGAAAGACGCCTTGGGAAAAACCAAGTTAGACTTACCGGTAACTTGTTTTCCAGAAGTCTTTCAGGACAGCAACATCCCGCCCTATTGTATTGTATATACTATGCTGTGACTAACATATGTGTTTATGTGTTCCAGCCGGGGCCGGAGGTCTTCTCTACTACAACTGAGGTATGGTGGGGAGGCGCCTCCGTTTAAAGTTTGGAGGAAGAAGGTGTTTCCTGTTCCGGTGGGTGGAGTCGCTATCTCTCAGGTGCTGTCCTGAAAGACTTCTGGAAAACAAGTTACCGGTAAGTCTAACTTGTTTTTTTTGTGGTATTGGATCACCACGACAATTTTGAAAAAAACAAAACAATATTTTTTACTTTCTGCTATAAAAGATTTCCAATAAATAATGTAAAAAAAAAACGAATTTCTTCATAAATTTAGGCCAATATGTATTCTGCTACATATTTTTGGTAAAAAAAATCCCAATAAGCGTAAATTGATTGGTTTACGCAAACATCTACAAACTATGGGATATATTTATAGATTTTTTTTAATACTAGTAATGGCTGCAATCAGCAACTTATAGTGGGACTGCAATATTGCGGTGGTCTATTGGACACTAATTGAGGCTTTAGGGAACAAGTGACACTAATACAATGATCAGTGCTAAAAGTATGCACTGTTGGCTTACTAATGACACTGGCTGGGAAGGGGTTAAACATCTGGGGCGATTAACCACTTAAGGACCAGCCTCGTTTTGGATTTTAGGTGTTTACATGTTTAAAACAGGTTTTTTTTACTAGAAAATTACTTAGAACCCCAAACATTATATATGGTTTTTCTTCTAACACCCTAGAGAATAAAATGGCAATACTTTTTTTTGCACCGTATTTGCGCAGCGGTCTTAAAAGCACACTTTTTTTTGGAAAAAATTCACTTTTTTGAATACATTGCAATACTTTTTTTTGCACCGTATTTGCGCAGCGGTCTTAAAAGCACACTTTTTTTTGGAAAAAAATAACTTTTTTGAATAAAAAATAAGACAACAGTAAAGTTAGCCCAATTTTTTTTATATTGTGAAATATAATGTTATGCCAAGTAAATTGATACCCAACATGTCACGCTTCAAAATTGCGCCCACTCGTGGAATGGCGTCAAACTTTTACCCTCAAAAATCTTCATAGGCGGTACATACAGGTTGCATATTTTGCGGTACAGTGGAGGTCTAGGGCTAGAATTATTGCTCTCGCTTTACCGGTCACGGCGATACCTCACATGTGTGGTTTTGACCACCATTTTCATATGCGGGCGGTACTCCTGTATGCGTTCACTTCTGCGTGCGAGCTCGTTGGGACGGGGGGTTTTTAAAAAAAAAATTTTTTATTTTTATTATTTATTTTACATTATTTTATTTATTTTACACTGTTTTAAAAACAAATGTCACTTTTATTCCTATTACAAGGGATGTAAACATCCCTTGTAATAGAAAAAAGCATAACAGGACCTCTTAAATATGAGATCTGGGGTCAAAAAAGACCTCAGATCTCATATTTACACTAAAAAGCAATACAAAAAAAAAAACAAACAAAAAAAAAAACAGTCATTTAAAAAAATGACATTGTGCCTTTTTAAGCAGTGCCATGGAGACGAGTGGGCGCCATCTTAGCCTCACTCGTCTCCAGGCACAGGACGGAGACGGACGCGATCGCCTCCGCCGCTACCGACGGCTCCTGTAAGCAGCGGAGGGCACCGGATCGCGGCGGGGGGGCCCTCTCCCGCCACCGATAAAAGTGATCTTGCGGCGAATCCGCCGCAGGGACCACTTTTATCTGAAAGCCGGCCACCGCACGAAAACGGGGATACCGGGGTTATGGCAGTTAGCTGCTGCTATACCAACGATATACCCCTTCAAAGTTTGGACGTACATCGTCGTGCGGCGGTCAGCAAGTGGTTAAAGGGTTAACTGTGTGCCTAGCCAGTGTTTTTGTGTACACAGTGTGGTGCTTTCACTAGGGGAAGAGACTAATTTGTTTACATAGAATTATCACAACAGCAGTGGTCCACCAATGGCATGCGCAGGCAAAAATACAGAATCGCGCATATGTGATTCTGCCCACAGCTGCCACCCTGTAGCCGTAGAAGTGATACAGGGTGGTCAGCAAGTTGTTAATGTGCTTCTGTATTTTAACAGACAAGGGTAATTTTCCCATGTGAACACTGAACACACACTAGTAAGCCAGTCGAGGTAACCCTTTCCTTTGAGTTTAGGATACATCCTGAGATTGTAAGCCAAAGTAGCTCTTTTGGGGCTCCCCTGTTAAAATGGATGCTAGCACATCAGATTGAAACAAAGAATGGTGGCAGCAACCCAGGCATTAAATCAATTAATTTTATTGAAGATTCATGAAATCATAGGAAGTTGACACACAACGATCCAAAAGGTGCTCAGTGGACGAGTTTCACACAAACATGCTTACTCATCACAAACCACATCAGATTACTGTTTCTTTGGTAACTTCTCATGTTCAGCGACTCTTTCACAAGTAGATCTTAACATCATTCTCAACAGACAATTTCCACAAAACATTCTGCAGCAGCTGTTGAGGTGTAGAAATCGGCCCCTGAGCCGCTATCTGCCTCTCTAAAAGGGGTCGGTATCTGCTGGTGTAGAGACAGGTTCACATGTTGCTTTCTCTCTAGACAGGCATGGTGGACTACAGTCAATGGTGGCATCTGCTGGTTGGTTAAGCGGTTTGCCTCCTGCTGGTTAGCTTTGCCAATGTGAGCTGTTTTACAGCCCCCCGTCATTTTATTTAACAATAGGCACTGCCTGAATCCAAGTATCAAGTTGTAAAGAGGCAGGCTCACCTGGTATTTGCATGGTAAACTTTGCACAAGACAGGGACATCCAGGAACAGTCCAGGCAAGTTTAGCAATGCAGCAAACACAGTTTTTCAAACCTAGAGGGTTTTGTACAGGAAGCATTGCATAAAACAGACGAAACATCTTCTGGTCTGAGCTACTAACAAAGAGTGTCCCCTAAGGCTACATTGACAATGGCGTTTGCCCCGGTGCGAATGGCAGTGGCAGGAATTTGCAGATTCCTGCTGCTGTTTTTGACACCCATGAGTGGCTAAGCTGCAGCTGCCAATCCCGTACACTTTAATGACAAGTTGCTGGTAGTTGCAGCTGTTCATACAGCCAGAGATTCTCTACGGTGACTGCTGAACACATTTTGTGTGCATCCAGTAGCAATCATCACAGGTAATCTCTGGCTGTATGAACAACCACGAATAGCTGAAGCTGTCAGCAACCTGTCACTAAAGTGCACAGAGTTGGCGGCCACAGCTAGATACTCAGAGGTATCAGAAACAGCAGCAGGAATCAGCAGATCTGCTGCTGCAAGTCACATTGAGGCAAATTGCTGTTGCAAATGTAGCCTTATACTGCAAGTTTCTTAAATTAAACAGGCAGCACTTGTACCATTTTTTAACTCACCTGGCTACCAGGTGAGATATGGGCCTTGGAATGGAGGCTTTATCCCACCCAAAGTTCTGCAAAGCTTTGGATAGGATACCTCTCTCTCCCTTCTTACTTTGCATTGCTACCCAATAATCCTGCTTTACCGTTTCTATATATGGTGCAAATCTCTGAGTCTGACACATTATAATACTGTAACCATTTGTGGACCTTGGGGCATATAAGGTACACTTGAAAAAAATGTAATTATGAGTGTACTGCATATGCACTGGTCCTTGCCCCTGGATATGCATGAGCTCCATGGCCTTATCATGGACATGGTCTCAGCTGCACATTTTTTCTGGAGTCATGCCCTAAACAGGAACCATTTTAATTATTTCAGCTGTTATTCTGTGAAGAGAACTGGGAAAACTGAATTGCATTTGTTAGGGTAGAAGTTTGAGAAACACTGCAGTGGGCTAAATATTGCATAACATTCTGGTGTCCTCTAGTGGACACTTGCAATATCTCTCCCTTTAATGTTTTCTGCTTTGCTACATGTTAACTGTGTGGTAATATAATACAGGTTTATCTCAGCAGTGTTTTAGCTGGGTTGAAAATCCATATAGGACATGGGGCTACCACAGATATATGAAACAGCTTATTTTACATTTTAAAGACAAATCAAAATTGGGTTTAACATTAAAAACATTACAATTTGAGATATGTGAACGTCTCAAAAATCCAATCAGTTATAGTTCAGGTGAACTTTAAGGAATTTGCAAACCTACAAAAATGTGTTATTCCTGAAATGGAAGTCAAAGGGGAATCTAAACCAACCACTTCAAAAAAGTGTGTATTCCAGGGCAGCAAATAGTGCAAAGTTCCTAGCAAGCCTACCCGATATGGCAGTAAAAAAAAAAAAAAAAAAAAAAAAACAGCCCGACTTTAAAATTCCACCAGGAAAAAATGCACTTTTTTGAATTAAAAAATAAGACAACAGTAAAGTTAGCCCAATTTTTTTTATATTGTGAAAGATAATGTTACGCCGAGTAAATTGATACCCAACATATCACACTTAAAAATTACGCCCGCTCGTGGAATGGCAACAAACTTTCCCTTAAAAATCTCCATAGGCGACGTTTAAAACATTCTACAGGTTGCATGTTTTGAGTTACAGGGGGGGGTGGGGCTAGAATTATTGCTCTCACTCTACCAATCGATACCTCACATGTGTGGTTTGAACACAGTTTTCATATGCAGGCGCTACTCACGTATGCGTTCGCTTCTGCACGCGGGCTCGGCGGGACGGGGCGCATTTAAAAAATTTTTTTTATTAATATATTTTACCTTTTACACTGTTCTTTTTTTTTAAAAAAACTGTGTCACTTTTATTCCTATTACAATAAGTAATAGAAAAAAAGCATGACAAGAAATCTGGGGTCAAAAAGACCTGAGATCTCATATTTACACTAAAATGCAATAAAAAAAAAAAAAAAAAAAAAGGGGCCCTCTAAGAGCTATGGGCGGAAGTGACGTTTTGACGTCACTTCCACCCTGCAATGGTATGGAGGCAGGTGGGGGCCATCTTCCCCTCACTCGTCTCCATACCACACGGAAGAGGACCCGATCGCCTCCACCTCTGCCGACGGCTCCGGTAAACGGCAGAGGGCACCGGACAGCGGCGCCTATCCCGCCGCCGATAAAAGTGATCTTGCAGCGAATCCGCCACAGAGACCACTATTATTGGAAACCGGATTGTCCGCTGAAGAAGAGGATACTGGGGTTATGGCAGCTAGCTGCTGCCATAACAAAGATATCCCTCTTCAAACACCCGACGTATATCGGCGTGCGGCGCTTCGGAAGTGGCCAATATCTCTCTTTTACAAAGAGTCTTCACAAAGTTTCCTCACTTTTATATTTTCATTGGAAACAGTGAGGGCAGGAGTAGTAATTGGACATGTCGGAGAGTGTCATGTGACTAGTTTGCCTGGCAGGCCGGCTGACCTTGCAGATTAGTATTAATAAGTGACTTTTTTTTTTTATTACAAATTTCAAAAACAAAATACGAGTAAAAAAATAAAGTGGGGAAACTTTAAGAACCCTGGTACAATTTTCCCATGCCTCTATCAATTGCACACCCTTCCCCCACTTTTCTTTTTACCTGCCTTCCTCTTTTCTTTTTCCCTTGGAGTGATTAGGGTAAGGGGAGAGGTGTTTTGAAGCTGTAAAAAAATAAGTCGACGCTGATAAAAGGGGCAATAAGAATGCCCTGTGTGCACAAGGCCTTAGAGCAGGGGTCTTCAAACTATGGCCCTCCAGTTGTTCAGGAACTACAATTCCCATCATGCCTAGTCATGTCTGTGAATGTCAGAGTTTTACAATACCTCATGTGATGTGTAGTTCTGTAACAGCTGGAGGGCCATAGTTTGAGGATTCCTGCCTTAGAGTATCTGCAGAGACTTTCAGGGGCAAAGCAGGACACATCTGGCATAAAGAATGAAATAACTTTACTCAAAATACTGTAGTTAACGATGGAATAGTAGCCAGCTGTGGTCTGCAAGTTCCAGCTCAGCAACTCAAGTACTGAAGCCAGAGGATCAGTACAACTGCCAGGCAACTAGCATTTTCTGAGTAGGTCTGGAGTGGCAGTTTCTCTCTGCGCAGGTTTCCTTTAGCGTCCGATCACTGTGCATTTTATTAATGTAAAGAATTACCATGCATTAAGATGTGCTGCTTTATTACAGCCAGTTCATTTGGAATAATGTGGCAGTGCACCTCAATGCAAAGAAAATTAAACATGACCGTGTTAACACAAGGCACCGCAACACACAGCATGTGCAGCATTGTGGAATAGGACATGTCAATTACAAACTGTGGAAAAACAACTTCTGAATAAAATAGACATGACTCCAATTATTACAAAGTTTTGTCCATCCAACTTTTTTTGTGATTTTATTTACTCAAAGGCCCCTCATGCTGCTAAAAATGCAGATTTTATTGGTGCAGGCAATGGATGCGGTCTCCAGATAAACAAGTGTAATAAACACTGAATTATATATTACAGACCGACTCATCTCCCACAGGCATGAGATGTGCAGGGAATATTATCTATTGCCACAGCAAGAGAGGACTGCTGTTTAGTGGATATGCTAAAATACTTGCCTAGAGTATCCAAATTGCAATAAGTAATTATGCTTTTTTTCCCCCCCTAGAAATGGTTCAAAAATCGATTAGCTAAATGGAAAAGATCGGAGGGTTTACCGTCAGAATGTGGATCAGTCATGGACTAAGGAGGCACTGTGAATGCACATTTTATACGTGTTTATCGCAACTATTTTTTCTACAGAGCTCAAAATTATTTGAAAGAAAAAATTATAATATATGTACTGTTTGTGCGTTAAGCTTATACTCATCTATGTTGTATATACAAATGTAATATATTTAAAAATGTCCACTCTTGAATTTAATACTTTATTTGAAAAAATATTTATGTAACTAAAGCGATATTTAACCAATAATATAATCTAAAACTGGAAATAGGTCTATTCAGATCCTAAACATATACAATATGTACATGTAAAGCAGCAATAAAGCAATGTAGAATGGCTGAATATTAATTACACAAATATATGTAAAAAAAAAAAAGTGCATATTTTTGCATGGAAATATTTAATAAAAAAAATAAAGATTTTGTAGAAATATATTTCTTGAGATATTACACCTTCACAGGAGGAGGTTTCTATACATGGAATGATAAAGCTGTAGCACCTAGCACAGCTGAAGTGACCTCTGGAACCATGTGCCCATTACCCTGGATGATGTAAATTTTTAATCTCTTTATCTTTGTCACGTCATAAGATAAATGCAGGGTGGCCATTAGCTACCTCCTGGGGAAAAAAAAAAAAAAAAAAAGTTATCATGGCTAGTAAATAAACCCACAAGTATCCATATTCGGAAAAGTCAGAAATCTTGAAGTGACACTAAGGCTACTTTCACACTGAGGCGTGCGAGCGCTGGCGGTACAGCGGCACTAAATATAGCGCCGCTTTACCGTCGTTTTAGCAGCGCGGTTTCAACCTCCCGCTAGCGGCAGAAAAAGGGTTAAAACCGCCCGCAAAACACCGCTGTAGCGGCGCTTTGCGGGCGTGTTTGCAGCGCTGCCCCATTGTTTTCATTGGGAAGGGGCGCTTTAGGAGCGGTAAATACACCGCTCCTACAGCGCTCCAAAGATGCGGCTTGCAGGACTTTAGTCTGCCCTGCAAGCGCACCGCTCCAGTGTGAAAGCCGTTGGGGCTTTCACATTGGAGTGCATTGAGCAGCTCTTTCGGGGCGGTTTGTAGGCGCTATTTTTAGCACTTTAGCGCCTGCAAAGCGCCTCAGTGTGAAAGGAGCCTAAATCTCAGCCCAATTCCTTTCCTTCAATGCTGTGGTCTGAATTTGTTTTCCATGGTGTCACTGTAAGTAGAAACACAACCACTCTCTTTTGGTTGCTCCAGAGATGGACTGTGGGATTTGTAGTGTGCATAAAAAAGTGCACATGACCGCAACTTACATGCACTGCTTGTTCCAAACAAACAGAACTGTGGGGGAAAGGAGGTCAGACAATGACTTTAATCTCTACAAGACACAGTAATGACATAGCATCTGGCCGGTGGATCCACAGAGAGGAGCTTGGGACCAGGTATCTGACACACAGAAGAGTTTTGGTCACAGTAGAGTGATGATACAAATCAACTTACATTTGCACGCAAGGCAATCTCTTCCTTTACAGGAAGCTCCTTTTAAATTCTTTATATGTGGTGAAACAGCCACTTCACGGCCTCATTCACAAGGATGTACTATAGTGTATGCCTATGCAATGGCTGAGTTTGTCCACATGGGGATGCACAGGTGTTTCCTGCATCCCTGTGCAGGCAGTCCTATTCATGTCACTTGGGACGCAGCGGTTACACTGACACAGCCACTGCTCCCCATTTGACAGCCCTGTGGGTGCACAACCCTCAACGCAGACCATGTAGACAGGAACCATTTACAAAAACAAATGTAGAACTTTAACAAACCAACAAAACTCTGGATTTCACAAAATGTTCTCTATTTATTTAGCACATTTAAAACTGGACAATATATATTTTTTAAATTTCAATAGAAAAATGTGTGAAGTGAAGAGGACTACAGTAAATCAAACATATCAAAAGTGTCAGAAAATCAGTATTATTCGATCCAGTCCATCAGATAACCCCCCTTTTCTATAACCATTAGCCTAGGTTCACACTAGTGCTGCTGTATAAATCATCTGTTTTTCAGTGCGTTTATGTAGCACGTTTTTTGATTCGTTTTCATGCTTCATTTTTTTTGTGCATGTGTATTTCTTGAACTTTTCATGTACTACTATTGAAGCCTATGGGGCCAAAAGCTCACAATGTTGCACCAAGAGAAGCAGATACACCTTTTCAAAAATTGCACTGCAGCATGTTGAAATGATGTGAACAGGCACCAGAGAGAATGACATGTTGTGCATTGCAGCACGATGGCAGACTCACTAGCGTTAATGGGGCTTTAGTACAGGAAAAAATAAATAAAAATCAGTCCATTTCGTAAATGAAGGCCAAGCATAACAAAATTACATGTATTATATTACACAGTTATGTTGACCTTCTCCTTAACAGATGCCAGTATATAAAACCTGAACATCATAGTTCTGTTCAGGCTGAAAAAAAAAAAAAATCATGAAAATCTTGTGTGTTCAATTTTCAATTAATATATGTATTGTGTAGCCAATATTCACCACTTTCTAAAAAGGCAAGTTGCAAACGTAATAAATGTGATCTTTAGAAATATATTACTAAGACAGTATAATGTAAGAACTATTTTACACAGTAAAATCACAAAGTACACAGCATTACTGCAGCATGTACTCTGCATTACTTTGGCATGTGCTTGTAACAAGTGCAATTAGGATATTTTAGCAGAATTTTCGGAAAGAAGTTGTGCAAGAAACTCCTTGGCATCTAGTATCCCAGAAGAAACTTCAGACTCATCTTTTGTCGCATAAGTCCCAATTAAAAAGAGCTTCCGCTTTTCACCAATATCGGACAACCCAAGAGCCTCATGAATCTCAGTGATGTGGTATGCATTCTTTAGGTCCTTTGGGAAGAATTAAATAATAGATTAATTTTGATTGACACCAACAAACAAAATCATAGTATTGGGGGGGCGCATTAAGACAAACAGTTATTTACATATGTTGTTTAAAGATGTATTATCTTAGCCACAACTTTTATATTTTAATAATACATTTTCATCTTGGATAGATTGGTATTGTGTTAGAGAGTCTAAGCATCACCATACAAGTGACAATCAATTTTCTGTCCTGGTGACCACACAGGAAGAGAATCACTCTTATGCCCTGTACTCACGGTCGGACTTTCTGACGGAATATGTGCGATTGGAGCTTGTTGTCGGAAATTCCGACCGTGTGTGGGCTCCATCGGACTTTTTCCATCAGAATTTCCAACACACAAAGTTTGAGAGCAGGCTATAAAATTTTCCAACAAAATCCGTTTGCGTAAATTCCGACTGTGTGTGGAAAATTCCAATGCACAAAGTGCCACGCATGCTCAGAATAAATTGAGAGAGAAAAGCCATTGGCTACTGCCCAGTTTATAGTCTCGATGTACGTGTTTTACGTCACCGCGTTCAGACCGATTGGATTTTCCTGACAACTTTGTGCGACCGTGTGTATGCAAGACAAAGTATGAGCCAACATCTGTCGGAAAAAATCCATGGATTTTGTTGTTGGAATGTCCGATCGTGTGTACAGGGCATAATAGTGATGCTGACAACAAAAAAAATCTTGATGGAAGTTCTAACCAGTCTCTACTTTTCCAAAAAATGTGTTAGATGCTGAATTCTACATGCACGGTTTATGACACATGCTTTAATTTATTTATTACAGGAGAGAAGAAGTTAATAAATACTATAAAATTCAAATAACCTCATACTATGAACAATAATATTCTTTTACATACTGGTAACACATCCATTTGGTATCAGCAATGGCCATTATGGTTCTTACAATGCTGGAATTCTTAGTAAATGCACAGCAACCCATTCTTTGGCACCACTATGGGTGTACTTACTGGCTCTCTTATCAGTTTTAGGTGGGGGTGGAAATACACTAGTTCGGGGAAGTGAACACAAACATATCTTTCACTGAAGGGGAAGATCACACACCCGCAACTCAAAGCACATAAGACCAGTAAACTCTGTCACAGAGCTGGCAAAGACATCTTAAGGCCTCTCGCTGGCAGCTGACTATCCAACCCTGGGTAACCCGGTCTTGCTGCTATCCACCTCATACTCAGGAATAGACACTGGTGGGGACTTCAAAAGGCTCAAAACAATTTTCCATCATTTACTGACTTTCCATTTACCCTCAGGCATTTACTGATTCCTTTTTAAACCCAAGCCACTTTATTGACCCTTTGGATAATCTCATAGACTCTTGGGGGGCAATATTAACCACTTTGGGAAACCCCCAGGCAATTTTGAATTGGGTCTATAAATCTGTAGATTGTCACCTTTGGGTCTGCAAGTCAGTAATTTTTACACAGAAAGATTACAAGGAAAACAAATTATTTGGCTGCAAGAGCAGATTTAAAAGAGCTACTGAAATGAATACCCTGGTTTTTAATTGGTTTGGAGTTTTTTTTTTTTGACAGCCCTTTTTGTGGTCAATCCCCTGTGGTTACTATGTAGCAGGCAGCTGCTCGGCATGGGATCTGGTTAGGAAGCAAACATCACTGTAGTAGTGGCGGCTACTACAGCATTTTTCAGCTTCCACAGGAATTGGCTCAGTATGGAATTTGTATACTTACCATTCTTTAAAGCTGGACTAATGCAACTAAGCAAAAAAATAAAATGTAAAATAAATAAGTAACCCCCCCCCAGAATTCAGCTTTAAACAATCAATCAATCTAGCCAGCATTCCATGCTGAATCTTGGGTATAAATCCATATTTAAAGTAGAACCATAGGCAAAACTTTCCTGGTGCCTCCATGGCAGCATACCTGTGACAAGCTCCGACTTGGCTCCTCCCTCAGGACCAGTGAATATTATAAAAGAAAAGGATTAGTGCATTCCCAGCATTCTCCTTTCTTTCCCTCATACCTTATGGTCAGTGAATGGTGGTTGAATATCCCTTACCTCTGCAGTCGGCAGCTTCCAGCTGGGTTCAAGCCTCTCCCAGGTGCAGTCCCTATTCTTGGGCAGCTAAATGCGCTAATAATATAGGAAGTCCCTTCTGTGGGTCTTTTGGGACAGCAGTTGCCTCTTAACCAAGAGCTCCCATCTGCATTTATATACTGGCATTTGCTCAAGCCTGCAGCAAAGAAGGCAGCTATATCTATTTTTCACTTAGCCTTATCCTTCATTTCTCCCTCCTGTCATCTATTCTCTCTCACTCACTTTAATTTCCTTGCGTTCCTCTCTCTATCTTTCGCTTTCTTCCTCCCCCACCACCTTCCCCTCCTTGTGATATTGTACCTTCAACCCTGGTTGCTATAAGTGGGTGGCACGCACCTTGCGCCAGCTTTTCCGAGTCCCTCAGCATCTTCCTGCCCGCTCTGCGAACGCGCGGATGTCAGGAGCCCGCTTGGTGGGCCGGGCTGAGTCCGGCGGGCCACATAGGTCCCAGTGCCGCCAGCCGCTCTTGCATGGTCTGGCCTGAGGTTATGGCAGCCATCTTGAATAGGGGCAAATTTTACATTTTTTGTCCTTGTTTGTCAAAATCATTTTTTAGAGGGTTGTATCATCCCTCCCCTCTCCATTGTTCATTACTGGGGGCTTTCAGCATGGCATCCTGTTGTCATCTGAGGAGGTTGCCTATGTGGGGAGCTCCTGGAGGAGACCCCATTTTTTGCCAATGGTAAATGTAATTTTTCTTATTTTCTTTTACCCAGGAATATCGTTTCCTTGCTCCATCTGAAATACCAGTCACCAACTCCTTTATCTTTCTCTAATTGCCTTTTATGTCTGCTGCATAAAATAAGCAGTACACCACCCGAACAAGACACTCTCCAACATTTAAGGTAGGGACCGTCGTCCAGGTGAGTAAAAAAAAAAAAAATATCAGTAAGAAGAGGGGAGCACTTTTGTGGTACATTTATGTATTTCACCTTGTATGCCAGAAGTCCAAGCGGACATCAAGGCGACATAAACAAACCTATGAAGGCCCCAACCAGGGAAAAACCATCCAGATTAGGATACCATGCAAGCGGTGAGGGTTCATCCGTGAAAAGACATAGTTCTTCACATTCAATAACTTTCAAATCCCTAAATGCTGAGCATGCAGGGTCATCCCAATACCAGCCAATTGGTCTGCAAAAGCTGTTTTAGAGTCTATGCAGCAGACAGAGTCAGAGGGTTAACAGGTAAGCGGTCCTACTCAAAAGATGGGCAGGGGTTACATAGTGGAACGAGCAGCAGCAGTTCCATTGCAGCAATTAGCTCAACCTCCCCCAGAGAATTTAACTCTTGCTGGCCCAACCTCGAGAGAATCCTCTCACCACGCAGCAAGTATCCCTCCTAGACATCTGGATGATAGTGGGCCATCTGAGGATACCTCAGAAGAACTCGGCCCTCTGACTTTTTCTAGTTCAGCCCTATGTCCAGGCTGTAAAGCCAGCTATTGGCTGGGAGGAAGCTGACACTACATATGAGAAGTCAAAGATGTACTTTGCCACTGCGCATATCTGCACTGATAGGACATCTGCCCTACTACAGCTTAACCTTGGGGCTTCCTGATTCTGTTGGATCTTATGGGAGATTTGTGTTACTGCCAGCTAGAACCATTTTGGGAATAATCCCAGGTGTTTAGGTGTCCATATTTTTTTTGGTCCCTCTCCATACTCTGGTGCCCACCCAGGGGATCATCTTTATACCGGTTTAACGCCAGTGCTGTGAGAAATACTGTGTTATTTTCATGCGTCCCAATGAAGCTACTTCTAGCGAAACACGTTGACTCATGAAGATCCACATGATATTGGTTATATCGATATTGTATATAATACTAGTTACTTACCATTATGTGTAGTGAGCTTGGCCTATGAGCAAACCAATACACATTTGTTTTTAAAATATACATAAAATTTATATAAAGTTTATAAAGTTTTTCAAATATACATAAACTAAATTGTACAATTAAAAAAATCCTGTTTTTATATGGGTATGTACTCCTTGCCTGGCCAATATAGTCCAATTTTTCTTCTTCCTTTGAAGTTTCTTTTCTGGCCCGTATTTTTGTTTCTTTGTTAAAAATAATTTTGTTAATAATAATTTTATTATTTAATACTGTATCTACAATTTACTGATCACACTAATAAACCCTGAATTGTTGGCATACATTTTTGCAGCAGTTCCCTAGGATCTGTAAATTATTTTAGGAGTTTCCCCACAGTAAACAGGTTGAAAAAGACTGGAATAAGCTGTGAAGAAATCCACACACACTCATTAGGTTTAGTTTTCCGAAACCCTCTCTCTGCACTACCATACTGGCAGTGGACTCTCCAGTGAAATTATCCTACAGTGGGAGCAAAGGAAGCCAATTCTAAACATAAGTAATAAAGAGCATGAAAACCAATAGGAATGTTTTTTTCCTTAAAAAAGTTTCAGTCAAAAGGAAGTTTAAAATTTTAGCATGTTGTACTGTTATTAATATACTAAAAGGTTTAGCAGTGTTCGCTTGTCTAAACACCACAGAAAAAAAAAAAAAACATTAACATGGGTCTGGGGCTCGATGCATTCAAAACAGAATTAAAGATCTTGAAATTAGAGGAAAGTTATGGCAAATGAGGATCTCAAGTTTTGTGTTACAACTATGTAATGAAGATCGGGTTAAAGCGGTTGTATACCCCACTTGGGGATTTTTATCTACAGGTAAGCCTCCTTGATTGCACCCTGAGGGAGGGCGAAATGCATTGACATAATTTCCTGGTTTGTCGTCACTTCCGGTCTGTGGAACGCATGCTATGAACGGCTGCTTCCTGTATCTACAGCTCTATATCCATGCCCGTTTTTAACTGTCTTTTTGCAAGTACCAATCCCTATGCGCATTAAATCAACTTTTATAACAGTACTTCACCATTAGTCCATCCTCTTTTCATTTCTGGGTGCCTGTATATCCTGTTGAGAGCCTTCTAATGGAATCTATCATCTGATGTTTACACCGATCCACCATCTGATGTTTTGACACTAATCCACGTGTGTGGGATACCATTTACAAGCCTGAAGTGACCCCTGGACTGCAAAGCTGGGGGTCGTCCTGTTTTGGTGAGTGGGGATGCAAAAGGGGGTGTCACTGTACTCCTGCAAGTTTGTGAAGCATTTTTTGTGGACTAACACTGCAGTTGCATTTATTTGGATTTTCATTTGGACTTTTTTGTTGATTTCACTTATATTGTGTGTTGCGAGCGCAGTATTTTTTATCCACATTTATCCAAGTGATTAGCACCTTGTCTACAGCAGCTGCATTTCATTATCACTTAGTTGTTTCCATCAGCGCGAGTTCATATTGAGTAATATATTTTTACAAAAAAAGGCTTGCCTGTAGGTAAAATGAATATCTCCTAAACCTGCACGGATATTCATCCTGCATGCAGCCACTAACGTCAGCGGCGCATGCACTCTAAAAGGTCCGGCGTATCGTGCCAGAACCCCAGCGGCGACCGGGCGCCTCTGCGAGGGGCTTTATTCTAAGGCAAGTATTTAATATTTTGCTAGTATGCGACGCATGCTAGCACATTATGCCATCGTCTTGCAGGGATTTTTTTTTTCCCATTTTTTTTTTTTTTTCAGCGGTTTACGATCGCTTTAATGCATTGTTGATCTAACTGTGGGGTATTGCATTAAAAACACATGCAAATAAAGAAAGAAAAAAACAACTGCACCATACCTGTTTATTAGCAAGAACCATTAACGGAATTAATGCATCTTGTTGAATCAGTTGATGTAGGTGTCTTTTAGCAAGTGGAAGGCGACCATGATCTGCAGAGTCCACAACAAAAATGACAGCAAATGCTCTAGAGAGGTACATTTTCCAGTAGGGACGAAGATGTTCACTTCCTCCAACTGTTGATGAAATAGCAACATTACTCAATGAAGGTGAACTACAGTTTACTGAACTTCATTACCTGGTGAAGTTGTAGTTGCTGTGATTAAACCATGTTAAAATAGATAATGTTACCAAAAGGAGTGGATGATCTACGATATAAATTTTTCATAGGCTCTTAAGGCACCATTCACCATTTTTCATGTGACTTTGGACATCAAAGTCGAATGACAAGTTGTACACCATTTTTTTAATGGCACCCATTAAAAAAACTGCAACTTAAAGTCGCTGCGACTTTGAATAGGGGTGTGCACTATTCTCGTGCAACTTTGATCCATAGAATGTAAAGTTAAATCAAAATCGCACCAAAAGAGCCACATCAAAGTCACATTGGAAATTGTGCGAGTTTGGAGATGTGCTTATGTGAAAGGAGCATTAAGCCTTTGTTGTGGGCATGAACTGTGAGTATAGTCTTAAAGAAACAAATACACCAGTAAGACTGACTGACCCACTAGAATTTCACCTATTCCATCTATCATTACCATGATTCAGAATAACCCATATTAATTTACACACAGTGAATTACCACTATGTGAAGGCTATAATCTAAAATATGGGTTTAAGGCGAGAGTGCCCACTCCATAAATGGATAGGTGGAAAGGGGAGGGAACTGGTGGCGGGAAGGGGTACATCACCAGTGTCCTTTGTGTTTGATAGTAATTCAAAGGGCAACAGCATGAGGGGCACAGTGTTACGGAGTCTGTAGAACAGCAGCCTTAAAAATATTTGCATGTTAGACCATTTTAGAGTATCTTTTTCTGGTTAATTTTTTTTTTAGAATAATTTATTAATGTGTGTAAATGATCCTTTATTCAATTTTAAAGTAACAATTGTTATTGAACTAGCACACACACACAGAATTAGAACAAAAAAAAATAACTAACAAAAGAAAAAAAAAAAAAAAAATTAAAAAAAAGATTTTTAACAGAGAAATCGGTAATTCCCAAAATGTAAATGAATATTAAAAGCCAGAACCTTTTCTTTAGTTTTCAGAATGTGGAAAGGTTTAAACCTCCATCCGGTTTTTATTGCCGTCTGTGTCCCTGCTTGGGAGATTTACACTCTAATGGACCTTGTAACCACTGTCTATAGAAAGTCAGCAGAAACCCAACATTTTTGCGTTGTCACAGAAACAGGGAGTGAGAGGAAATCTTGCAATGGGTAAACTACTTTGATGACAACTGTCTAGGAGTTATCCCTTTGCGGAGATGTCCTCTTAAAGGAATTAAAGGAGAATCTCCTTGATGGAACATAAAAATAACTGACATATGTAAATGCTAAACAGTGGCTAAATGCAGAGATAAAATACATATAAAGGAAGTTAGTTTACCTGCAAAGCATTCAAATTCCTGTCTAACCAGTTGTAAGATCTGCCATACAGCACAGCCATGTCTGGCAGGTCAGAAAACTGGATTTTTCTCTGCTGTAGTTGGGTAACACTTACAGGTTTGTTCCTCCCAAGCCTGTGACTGCTCAGTAAAAGGAGAAGTCAGGCAAGGTCATGGCAGGGGCTAGGGAAGCCTCTAACAATTTGCAGACCTGTTGTGTGAGGCCTCCCTGACCCCTAGCAGGTTGCTGGCTGTCAGGGCTAGGGATGGGGAGCAGCAACATGCGTCTAAATTACAGAGCAATATTATTCCCGACGCTGCCAAGTGGGAATGAATTAGCAGGTCCGTTTTGCAGCTCAACAGGGCAAAGAATGGGGAAACGCGTGCAGATTGACATATTCCTATATGAGTATATCAACTTATAATATTTATCTTTATAGGAGTAGTGACAGTTTCTCTTTAACAGTAGGTCCTCTTTCATACATGCGGACCGTTCGTTTGATCAGTTCAGTCACATTTTTTCCAAAGAAATACGGATGAAAAACAGATGAAGTTTACGTCAGTTTGCATCCGTTTTAACACCAGTTTTTTACATCATCCAGCTAAACCACTTGAGTCCTGGAGACATTTTTTCATGCACAAATGAACCGTTTGCATTCATCTTTTTGAAGAAAAGAAAAAAGGGCTTTGATCAGTTCCATAAAACAGATGTTGACAGAAGCGGATGTAAATGGATGATCATCCATTTTTCCATAGAGATGCATTAATGTCAGTTTTTTATCCATCAACGGATGGATGAAAAATGGACAAATGGTCCGCATGTGTAAAAGGGGCCCTAAAGGAAGAAATCCGAATAGTTGCCGTTATGATAGCTCACAAATCAAAAAAGACTTACTTTCCAAAAATTCCATTTTAGAGGTTCCATTGTGGACACACAATGCATTAACACCGGCTGTAGGTGTTGTGACAAACTTCCCTTTATTAGCTGCTATGGAATTCAGGACACTTGTTTTTCCAGATCCATCAAGTCCTATTACCACAACTTGTTTCCGCAAGGAGGCTTTTACCTATTAAGGAATAAAATATAAAAAAGGTATTACTGTTTTTGTTTTGTTTTTTTTTACTTTACTTACGTCACTACGTCAGTTATATTTGTCATAAGCTATATTTCATAGAGGGGGTCATTTGAGCAGTGTATACACATTGGGTCACTTTAACTTAAATGTTTGCTCTCTTTAAGAGCTACAAGCCTCAATGTGATGAAATGTTGGATACCTGTGGCCCCCATAGCTCTTCAAAGAAGGATATGAATTACTGCCTGCTGGAAAATGCTCTTATACAAGGCGACTCCTTGGCAGTCAAAAGGTTCCAAATCAATCACCTCCACTCTTGAGCAATGCAGGAACCAAAGTCCTATAACTAGCACTTACTAGAAGGTCCTCTAGAGCAGCCGTAATTAAATGGCGGCCCACGGTCCGAGTGATGCTTCTTCCCAGACTGCCAGTGTAGTTGTAAATGTCAGCAATCACTGGTTTGCTGGGACCGTGACGCTGCGTGTGTACGTCAGCCCCCTGCTCCTTACCTGACTCTCGGAGTTGACAGAAGACCAGCTCACACTCACGGGCCGTGAGTACTGGTGTGATGTCACGTGTGCGCCCTGCCCCCCTGCTGCTCGCAGTTCCCAGGTCCTGGCTCTCCTTGCAAGGTATATCTTGCAGCTTCCGCCCCTTCAGCATTTCAGTTGTGCCCTCCTTCATTCAAGGTATGTGGGCCACATATTAACCAGTGATCACTGATGGGCATATATTTTTTATATGCACACTGATGGGCATATTTTGTTGTGCCCAACAGAGTGCCCCTTAACATAAAGTATGCCCAATAACAAAATATGCCCATCGGTGTGAACATTAAAAATATACCCATCAGCGTGATCCTTATTTTATGTTAAGGGGTACTCAGATGGGCATATTTTATGAGCAACACTGATGGGCACATTTTATGTTAAGGGGGACACCCGCTGTAAAAGGGGCACTGTGCCGGGTACACCCGCTGTAAAAGGGGCACTGTGATGGGGACACCCGCTGTAAACGGGACAATTGATGTAAAGGGGCACTCTGATGAACACACCTAATTTAAAGTGCACTCTGATGGGAACACCTGATGTAAGGAGGCACACTTATGGTGACACCTAATGTAAGAAGGCACTCGGATGAGGACGCCCTATGTAAGGGGTCACCTTATATAATGGGGCACTCTGATGGCGACAAATGATATAAGGGGGCACAATGATGGGAGACACAAGCTGTAAGGGGGCCTTCCATTGCAGGGCACTCTGACAAGAATACCCGATGTAAGAGTACTCTGACGAGGGCAACTGATTTTTGGGGTTAGTCTGATAGGGCACCCAATGTAAGGGGGAACACTTATGGGGACATTTACAGAGTGTTACCAAAGTGTGTGGAGGAAAACATAGCAAAAGTGACAGAGCATGGCTTGTGCCAAGATAAGCAAGGTAGACGCTGAAAACCGAGTCTTCAAAGATGAAGGGACAGACCAATATATGTTCATTCTTCCTATGGGAAGTATGAAACCAGTTTGTTTCATTTGTTGCAAAACCGTGGCATTAATAAAAAAGTAGCAATGTGAAGTGTCATTACGAAATAAAACACAGTTCGTTTGCACAAACATATCCACAGCATTCCGAGGTGAGGGCACATAAAATAACGGAACTGAAAGCCCAGTATGACGGATCCACCAAAGTCCTCTCACATTCATTTACAGTCAGCAGCGTGCAAATGAATGTTCACTTAAAATAGCATGGATTTTGGGGCAACACAAAAGACCATCGATGGTACATTTGTAAAAGGAGTGTTAGAATGCTGTTGTTGAAACTTTACTTGAGGGTAAACAAAAAGATGAGCTGTGTAGAAAAAAAAAAAAATCAACCAGATCCCATTGTCAGCATCAACAGCAATGAAAAAGACTGATATATTAACAGAGGATGTACTGGGACAACTTGATGCAGGTATTCAGAGTGCAGTATGCATTTCTTTAGCCACTGATGAATCAACAGATATAACTGATAATGCCCAGCTTTTGGTGTATGTAAGATTTTTTTCACAAAGAAACAAAAAAGAACTCTGTGAGGACCGGTTAGGTGTAACACCACTTGAGACACACACACACACACACACACACACACACACACACACACACACAGAGACAGGACAGGACATATATGGAGGGAGATTCTGAGAAAGAGGAAGTTAGATCTGAAAAAGTGGTCTCAGTTACCACAGATGGTGCCCCTGCAAAAGGTAGGAAAGGAGAGAGGAGCTGTGGCACGACTGAAAGAGGGCAACCCCGACCTTATTTATTACCACTGCATTATTCACCAGACTGTCCTGTGTGCCATTCTATCAGACAAGTTTGCAGAAGTCATGGACATAATGATGAAACTCATCAACTTCCTCAGGGTATCCTCATCCCATCAACATCGTTTACTAAGAGAGTTTCTTAAAAAAGTTGACGCAAATGCAAATGACCTTTTACTTCACAACAATGTTAGATGGCTGAGTAAAGGCAATGTATTGGAACGCTTTTGGTCCATTCGAACAGAAGTTGCTGCTTTCTTAGTGCAACTCAAAAGTCAGAAAGCAAGAACGTTTTTACAAGATGAGAGCACAATGGATAATATCGCTTTCCTAGTGGACATAACATCACACATTAATGAACTCAATTTAAAGCTCCAGGGCAAGACCAATTCCATCTGCAATTTGATGACTGCTGTCCGCTCCTTCCAGAGAAAACTGGATTTGTTCAAGGAAGATCTGCAAGAGTGCTTGCATTTCACAAAAGGTGAAAGCACAGATTCAAGGAAAGACAGATGTTTCTCCTTTTTGTTGACTTCATAAATAAACTCATTGGAAACTTCAGTAAAAGGTTTGATAGCTTCAGTCTTGGACAGCAGATCCTCCTGTTCATCCACAATCCATTCCTCATTAAAGATGTCAGTGTTTTCAAAGGAGGTGATGCAGACCTTCAAGTGGGCACATGAGGGATCTCTACAGACAGAAATGATTGGCCTGCAAACAAATGTTGCACTAAGAGAGCACTTTGGAGGAACCCATCCTGCTAACTTCTGGCTAAAGACTGTGCCTGTGACCAATTTCTAATTCTGTCTAATCAAGGTAGCACTACACACCTTGACCATGTTTGGATCCACGTACAGCTGTGAGTCAGCTTTCTCCACTATGAACATTATTAAAACAAAGTATCGTTCTAGGCTCACCAATGAGCACCTACATATGTGCATGAGAATGGCAATAACTGAATTTTTTTTTTTTATATAATCTTTATTTATGAAAGACAAAGTATTACATTGCACAATGGCAAACTGTAGGATACAGTTACATCTTCAAAAAGTAATAACTCCAGGTAATACATTAATCCTTCTTATTTTTTTCTTTTTGTTAATGTATACAGGAGAAAATTAGTTATAAACATAAGAGTAAAAGTAAATAAATAATAACAATTCAACTTCCTAATAAAGAATGTGCAACTGCTATAACTGTTGCTGGTGTTTTAGTCTGTGTCAATAACAGTTTGGTCTAGTGGCAATATAGTGGAGTTTGTGTGACTCAATGGCCAAGCTTTCTAGAAAGGACAAACATCTTGCATCACTTCTTTCCCGCCTTTATCTAGGAGAGTGACGGGATAAGGGAGGCGGGGACTCACGAGGGCAGGGGGGCAACTAGTGCCTCCATCTGACCAACCCCCACGGCCCCACCTCCCTCAGACCCCCCACCCATCAGAGACCCATACCACGTCGGCACAAAGGTGCCAACACCCCTAACAGGTCAGGGTATCACGTGGCATCGGATCTTCAAAGCCCACATTATCAGCCGCAATAACTCAATTTAAGCCAAAATGCAAACTACTGGCAGGACAATTAAAAGCCCATTGTTATTGGCTGTTTTCAGTTCCAAAAAAAAAAAAAAGGGGAGACAATGTTGTTACTAACACCTATCCCCCATATGTCTGGACCACACATAAACCCTAGAGTCTGTAGAGACTGGAATAACCTGCACACAATTCCTTCCACAGCTCAATTGGACCACAAAGCTCTAATAATCAACCATATCAATGCACAAACTACTGAGATGAAATTTGTTGTAGGGATGATCTAATGTCAAATATTCAACAATACTTGGCAAGTTAGGTCCAGTAGGAATATTTTTTATGCTTCATTGTAGAACACCACCCCAAATAAATTGAACTCATCAATGATTTCTAATATGCCCTCTTAAAATGCATTCAAAAGTGTCCATATTCACTGCTTAGTGCTACTCATGCTAGAAAGCCGATGTTTCTTTGTCACATAGACCCATCATCGTCATTAGTACATGCCCTTAAAGAGGGAGTCCACCAAAAAAAAAAAAAAAAAAAACAAAAAAAAAAAACAAAAAAAAAAAACACATACTAAAAGCCAGCAGCTACAAATACTGCAGCTGCTGACTTTTAATAAATGGCCACTTACCTCTCCCAGGGTCAAGCGATGTCGGCAGCCGACACCGATCACTCGCTCGACTCTCGGCAGCTGCCGCTGCCATCCTAGGTGAGGGAATCAGGAAGTTAAGCGTTGCGGCTTCACTTCCCGGTTCCCTACTGCGCATGTGCGAGTCGCGCTGCGCGTCGTAACTGGTCCCCGCTATCTCCTGGGACCTGTGTTTCCCAGGAGACAGCGCGGAGGGATAGGAAGAGGCATAGACTCCTGTGGGAGTCTATGCCGGAAGTGGGTGCAAATACCTGTCTTAGACAGGTATCTGCACCCTCCTCCCCCCTGAAAGGTGCCAAATGTGACACCGGAGGGGGGGGGGGGTCCGAAAAGCGGAAGTTCCATTTTTGTGTGGAACTCCGCTTTAAGTCACTACAGTCCTATAGAGTGGATGTAATCATATGTATCATATGTAAGCCCTCTTACCACTCCAGTGGCTTACACTGCCTAATAAGATGACCTTCCTTTCCCTTCCTTCCTTTTGTATGTAACACTGCATGTAGAATGCTCAGTAGTGCCAATGGTAGGTGCAGCTCCCAAGCAGGCCCCAGTCATTTACATTCCCCATGTAGGAAAACTAGTGGCGGTGATGGTGGACGGGACCCCTCAAGCATCTCAAATTCCAAAAAAAAAAAAAAAAAAAAAAATTTTTTACTACAGCTTACCATTCCTTAAATGTGGTGGCTACATTTATTTATTTATTCTTAGACTAAGAAAATTTTTAGCAAGTACAGAAAATAAAATGTCGATCTCGCCAGAAATGCATCATCCATGTCACTTCCTTTGAGCTTAAAATAAAGTCCAAGAACCATATCTTGCTTTAAGTGGTTGTAAAACCCACTTTTGAAAAAAAAAAAAAAAAAACCCTATCACCTGCAAGACAAAAGGCATAATGAGCTAGTATGCATAGCATACTAGCTTATTATGTAATACTCACCTGAGATCGAAGCCCTCTTCACAGCACCGGCCGGTGACATCATTCCCGGGGGTTACTTCCGGGTATCACGGCTACAGTGCTGTGATTGGCCGGAGACGTGATGTTGTCACTCCCGCGTGTGGGATCCGCCGGTAACGGCACAGTCTAACTGAAGCAACAGCACTTACGTGCCGTTTTTCAGTGCGTATATGCCGATTAAGTTGGCACATGCAAATACAGGGGTTATCTCCTAAACCGTGCAGGTATCCTTGGTACCTACAGGTAAGCCTTATTATAGGCTTACCTGTAGCAAAAAGTGGTCTTTAAGTGTTTACAACCACTTTAAATAGACTACTAATCCCATCAATTTACCATGTAATGGAGATGAAGCTGGGATAAACAAATGGTGTAATAAACAAACAAAAAAAATAAATACAAAAAAAAAAAAAAAAAAAAAAAAAAAAAGGAGGAAACTAATGCAGCTACCACATCAAAGGACTGGTAAGATGCATTAACACATTTTTTTAGCTACACGTTGCCACACAGACAGGTCTACTTAACCAAATAAAGAATACCTACTTTTTAATTGCTCTGAACAATTTTGAAAAACTGTATATCAGCAAGCCTAAACAATTTAAAAATAGCTATGCACGTCACACAAAAATCTTTGCTTCCTACAGTTTATACAAAGTAATTTATATTTAGGAAAATCAGTTGCATACTATAAAATCAATAGTATTTGATCCATATTGTGGACCCAGGTAACAATAAATATATCAACAGGCTTCAGTAATAGCTTTACAATTATACAGATATTCAATGTAAACTATTTTTTTAAACAATCTTTCATATGAACAAGAAAAAGCAAGCAGTTTTAAAAAGTGCAGTGAAATCAAAGGAAGAGGAGAAGTATTACTTATATTTGCTAGGTTAAGAAAACTATCTGCATAAAGCAGTAAAAAGATTACCTTCATGATTATTTTCTCCATGGCTTCTTGCACCCCACATTCATGACCAGACACTAGGACTCATGAGGCAAACACTAACAACAGTTAGTGGCGCTCAAGTAGGGAAACAATTGTGATGTATTTAATTGGAGCTGCCATTAATAAGATTTTACTAATACAGTTAACTCTAATCCAGCTTTAACCTAAAAGCTATACACCTTTACGTGCCATGATGTAGACTGAGCGTCACAATTCTGTGGAAGACATAAACAAAACATGTGCAGCAACTGGGTCATCGTGTCAGTGGGCTTTTTATCCCCCTAAAATGGTACCATGACATTGCTTTGTTTTGTAAAGTTCACACAATGCACTAGAAATGTTGGGGCTCCGTATAAAGCAAGGAAACAAAGCCAAAGAAATAATAATCAGTGGTTTATATTGCAGAGTGGGATGAATTCAACAACCTTAACCTCTGCCTGCCAGCTGTACGCATATATGTGGTCTCTCGGCGGGTGGGTGTTAACGCCAAGGCCGAATACAGTGGGGAAATTTTTTGATCCCCTGGAGATTTTGTAAGTTTGCCCACTTACAAAGAAATTAAAGGTCTAGAATTTTTATCATAGGTGTATTTTAAATGATAGTGACAGACCAAAAATCCGATAAAACACGATACAAATATTATAAATAGAGTTGCAGTTCAGTGAGTAAAATCAGTATTTAATCCCCAAGCAAAACATCACTTTGTGCTTGTCAAGGGTTTCTCCACCAAGTACTTAGGTAAGACGTTTCTTGTAGTTGGTTACCAGGTTGCACACATCTCAAGAGGGATTTTGGTCCACTCTTCTTTACGGATCTTCTCTAAATCCTTAAGGTTTCTTGGCCATCACTTGGCAACTTGAAGTTTCAGCTCCCTCTATAAATTTTCGATAGGATTAAGTCTGGAGAATGGCAAGGCTCCCATGACCTTAATGTGCTTCTTTTTGAACCACTCCTTTGTTGTCTTGGCAGTATGTTTGAGGTCATTGTCATGCTGGAAGATCCATCCATGACCCATCTTTAGTGTTCTGGCTGAGGGAAGAAGGTTCTCCTCCAAGATTTAACAATACATGGCCTCATCCATTGGCCCCTTAATGCGGCAAAGTTGGCCTGTACCATTAGCAAAGAAAAAGCATAATGCTTCCACCTCCATGCCTGACTGTATGGATGGTGTTCTTAGGGTCACAGTCAGAATTTATCTTTCTCCAAACACGAGTAGAGTTAATGCCAAAGAGCTCAATTTTGGTCTCATCTGACCACAGCACTTTCTCCCAATCCTTCTCTGAATCATTTAGATGTTCTTTGGCAAACTTCAGATGGCCTCGTACATGTGCCTTCTTGAGGACGGGGACCTTGCGGGTACTGCAAGTTTTTAATCCATGGCGGCGTATTGTGTTACCAATGGTTTGTTTGGGGACTGTGGTCCCAGCTGCCTTGAGATCATTCACAAGCTCCTCCCATGTAGTTCTGGGCTGATCCCTCACTTTTCTTATGATCATCCTTACCCCATGAGGTGAAATCTTGCATGAAGCTCCAGACCAAGGACGGTTGATGGTTATTTTGTATTTCTTCCATTTGCAAATAATCGCTCTAACAGTTGTCTCCTTTCTGATGGTCTTTTAGCCCATTCCAGCCTTGTGCAGGTCTACAATCTTGTCCCCAACGTTCTGACAGGTGTCTTTTATACACACAGTGAGTTGTCGTTAGGAGCACCTTCCTAAACTGACAGGACTAATCTGTGTACCACATGAGCACATACTTTAGCGAGTCTGTGGGAGCCAGAATTATTGTGTTGGTTGGAAGGGGGATCAAATACTTATTTTACTCACTGAACTGCAACTCAATTTATAACATTTGTATCATGTGTTTTTTCTTTCTTTTTGGTCTGTCTCTATCATTTGAAATACACCTATGTTAAAAATTATATAATTATAGACAAAATTTTCAGGGGATAAAATAATAATTTTCCCCACTGTATATGCGGCCCTATGCAAGCACCTGGCACAGCAGCCGGCAGGTATCAGAAAGCTCCAAATGCATACTTCCAATCAGGAGCTATCCGACCACGTGACCACTGCGACTGCCAATAGCAGTGGTCATATGACTGGAATGCCCACCTCCGCCTCCCAGCATTTAGAACCTCTTCAAGAGCTGGGAGGTGGCAGTGGGAAGGGGTTAAAGTAGAAATAAACTCCACTTTTGAACTTGTACCTACAGGTAAGCCTATAATAACGCTTACCTGTAGGTACAGTGAATATCTCCTAAACTTGCACTGTTTAGGAGGTATTCACACAACATGCAGCCTGTGACGTCACTGCCGCATGTGCTTCTGAGTTGAGGGCTCCCGTGTGCATGCTTAGGGAGTGACATCATTGCAAACTCGGGACATTCATAGAGCTGGAATCTGCAAAACTGGAAGGAAGACTGGGTGAAGATGACAGTGCTGCGCTGGAGGACTCCATGTACAGGCAAGTCTGTTATAATGTGCTAGTAATGTGGTGAGGTTTATGACTTAAACCTGCAGGGGTGCCATTACTTTTTCTTGCGGATGTCTACCACTTTAAGTCATTCATAGGAGTGAAGGTCCGCTTTAAGGTCCGTTAATCATATGGTATGTCACTGCAGTCTGTAGTTAAATGACAGCATAATCTAAGTAGGCATGTGTGTATTTACGTTTTGAACTAATGACTAAGGGCCAGTAGGAAGGGCTCCCTAAGGGCCATTTCACAAAGGGCGTTCAGTCTATATCTTTCTTTCAGTTTTTTAGACAGGTCCAGACTGAACCACAATGTGTGTCTATGGGCAGGAGGATTAAATGGAAGATCATCAATTTATATCCGCCTCCATGCGTTTAGGTCTGTTTTTTTCTTAAACGGAACAAGGCTGCACCCTTTTCCATTTAGACGGATTTGAATGGATGTAAACGGATGCCACTCATTTAGGTCTGTTCTGTTTATGTCTGCTTTTAGGCAAGAAACATTTTTTGTTTATAGTTTTGCATCTATTATTGATTTTTGCAGCAACTAAGGCTTGATGCACACTAGCGTTTTTTTTTTTAAGCTCCTAGAAGCTATAAGCATTTCTTTTCTGCTCCTAAAAGCAAAATAGTGTTATCCTATGTGTCCATGCACACTACTTTAGCTATTAGCATTTTTTACACTTCAGCGTCTAGGAGCAGAAACAAAAACAAAAAAAAAATAATTTTTTTTTGTAGATTCCTGGAGCGTTTTTTCAGCAGAACCGCTCCTAAAAGTGTTTGAGCTTTTTTTTTCCCTTTTACTGCAACAACGCCAATAAAATGCTAATGCTTCTAAATGCTCCTAAAACGCTGCTACAAAAAGCCATTACCAGCAGTTTTTATCCAGTGCTTTTGCCAGTGTTTTTTTGGCTTAAGAAAAAACGCTAGTGGGCATGGAGCCTAATGCCCCTTTCACACAGGGCAGATTCTGTTACGATCAGAGCAGGCACATGGCAGGTCTGTGTCTTCTCAGTTTCTTCATGGAAGATGATGAATCCCATTGGTTTTTTTTTTTAGCGGACCCGATCGGACCAAGAGGATGTCCGTTGGGATGAAAAACGGACCTGCTAACCCTAATGCCCTGTACACACAATAGGATTTTCCGACAACAAAATCCATGTTTTTTTTCTCCCGACGGATGTTGGCTCAAACTTGTCTTGCATACACAGGGTCACACAAATCTTGTCGGAAATTCCGAACGTCAAGAACGTGGTGACGTACGACGAGCCAAGAAGAGATGAAGTTCAATAGCCAGTGTGGCTCCTCTGCTTGATTCCGAGCATGTGTGGAATTTTGTGCGTCAGAATTGTGTACACACGATCGGAATTTCCGACAACGGATTTTGTTGTCGGAAAATTTGAGATCCAGATCTCAAATTTTGTTTGTCGGAAATTTCAACGGAAAATGACCGATGGAGCCTACACACGGTTGGAATTTCCGACAAGCTCCCATCAAACATTTGTTGTCGGAAAATCCTATTGTGTGTACGGGGCATAAGAGTGTCTGAAATGTCAACCATACCTGGCACCTGTCAGTCAGAATATGTACAGGAATGCCTCCCTGTGCACACCAAAGTCTGTCCTGAGCGCACCTATATTACAGCTCCATTCATCCATAGATGATAAATAAACCCTGTCATTTGTGGAAAAGTCCATCTAGCTGTAGTCTAGGTGTAACTTAGTTACTCTCAACAATCCTTTTAAAAACTTGATTGAACCCGATAGATATGAATGCAGCTTTTAGAAAGAGAATCTACAAATTGGTATTTGAAACATTCATAAAACACAGCAGGCAAGCCAAAACGTTGCATAAAAAGTTCCTTTTATGGAAAAGATGGCTTCACTGAAAATACACATCAGCAGACTATTTCCAGCTTGGTTACTGAACTGGAGGAAGTGTCACTGAACAACGAGTGTTCTACTGATACCGTTAAGTCCCTCTGCTGCGATGGCTTAATGGTGGTTTATTCATTCACAGATCTCCATGAATGAATGACATGGCTGTGCGAGTGACGCCCTGCACATTTTAAACAACAGCAGCCACCAGGTAAAAGAACCTCATGATCCTGAAGGGGGGGGGGGGGGGGGAGCAGCTTGGCACCATGTTACACCCTAAATATGGGTGTAACATGTAACAAGGCATAAAAGTTAGACGTAGCCTTTAAACAAAAGGCCTGACGAAGACTTAATTGCGGCCCTGACAGTTTATAATGAGTCATCCCTGCTAACTGACTGCAAAAGTAAAAACAGTCAGGCCGTATATAACTTTATAAAGGAATCGTGATCTTTATTCTAAGCGAAAAAAATGTTTTTTAGAATTCTAATTTTTGCCAGAATCATGCAGCTCGAGCGTGGGGGGGCACTTGTACTGTGGAAAGACAGATCGGTGTTCCTGTTTAGATACACAAGATCTCTGTCCTCCCTTGTCACAGACCTCTGTTCTGCCTCTGTCGGGAGCGATCGGCGGGTCCGACGGACCTGCTGATTGGCTCCCGCTGAGTCCAATCACAGCGGGAGCCGGTCGCCGGGAAACCAGGTGTGCGCGCTGCAGACCTGGAAGTGAAGAATCACGTACCTGTACGTGATTCTGCCTGTAGGAGTTGCATATATGTGGGGTGGTCGGCAAGTGGTTAAGGAACTGGAAATGCTGCAAACTGATTGCATGCAAACACACTGCAAAATATATTCCCATGGGCAATAAGTTAAAAAGGCTCAAAATAAAACCTATGTAGCTCACAGCCAAAAGTTTAAAAGCTATAAATAAAACAGGAAAAGAGCATTTAAAAATATAAGAATGATGGAACACTACCAACATTTAAATGTTACAAAGAAAACAAAATAAAATCAAGGCTGAAAAAATTAAAAAACAAACGTCTGGTTGCAAAAGAGAGTAGAACAAACCCTTAAAAAATGCATATTAACAGTAAAAAGGTCAGGTCTGAGCATGTAGGCCCCTTTCTAGATAATTTAGAGTTGGTTACTGAGGACATAGAGAAGGCAAATGCATTAAAATACCTTCCAGCTCTGTGTATACAAAGGGAAAACGGGGAAGCTCAAGTTCTCAACACAAGTTCACTGAGTGGCGTGCGCCCATTGGCCACAGGGGGAGCCAAAAAAGTGTTAGTTAGGCGTTCGTTATGTCCGCCGCAATGTCACAGTCCAGCTTAAAAAAAATAAAAATAAAAACTGATTATCGCTACATTACTAGTAAAAAAAAAAAAAAAAAAAAATATATTACATAAAAAATACCCACTAACCCAGGCATCACTAAATGGCGGACCGCAGGCCGGATCCGGACCCAGTAGCAGCCCTATGCGGCCCGCAGCCTCGCCAGATGGTTGGCTGAGTGTTCCCTCCCCTCTGCCGCCCGCCGCTCACATCCTTGATTTACATGGGAGCCGCGGCGGGTCTCTCCTTTACATCAACGGGACTTTTCAAGTTACAACACAAGTGATTGATTGCTAGACAGTGGGGCGGCCCCAAGCAACCAATCAACCGCCTTTAACTTGAAAAGTCCCGCCCTTTGGATCTGCCATGCGTGCTTCCTGGCTTGTGTGACTAAGGTAGGGCAGTGTGGGGAGGGGGAGGAGCGGGGAATGCTGTGTTGATGAAAGGGACAGTCTGACTCTGTAATATCGAGGGAGGACTGTGATGGAGTGGGGTCTGTAATGGGCGGGGGCATCTGTAATAGTGGGGTCTGTAATGGGGGGGGATCTGTGATGGAGTGGGGTCTGTAATGGGGGGGGGATCTGTGATAGTGGGGTCTGTAATGGGGGGGATCTTTGATAGTGGGGTCTGTAATGGGGGGGGATCTGTAATGGGGGGGGGATCTGTGATGGAGTGGGGATCTGTGATAGTGGGGATCTGTGATAGTGGGGATCTGTGATAGTGGGGATCTGTGATAGTGGGGATCTGTGATAGTGGGGATCTGTGATAGTGGGGTCTGTAATGAGGGGGGGGATCTGTGATAGTGGGGTCTGTAATGGGTGGGGATCTGTGATAGTGGGGTCTGTAATGGATGGGGATCTGTGATAGTGGGGTCTGTAATGGATGGGGATCTGTAATATTGGGGGTAGTGGGTGATCTGTAATAGTGAGGTCTGTAATGGGGGGGGGGGGGATCTGTGACGGAGTGGGGTCTGTGATAGTGGTGTCTGTAATGGGGGGGGGGGATCTGTGATGGAGTGGGGTCTGTAATGGGGGGGGGATCTGTGATGGAGTGGGGTCTGTAATGGGGGGGGGGATCTGTGATGGAGTGGGGTCTGTAATGGAGTAGGGTCTGTAATGGGGGGGGATCTGTAATGGGGGGGGGATATGTGATAGTGGGGTCTGTGATAGTGGGGGATCTGTAATATTGGGGTCTGTGACAGAGTGGGGTCTGTAATGGGGGGGAATCTGCGATAGTGGGGTCTTTAGGGGGGGGGGATCTGTGATAGTGGGGTCTGTAATGGGGGGGGGGGATCTGTGATAGTGGGGTCTGTAATGGGGGGGGGGGGATCTGTGATAGTGGGGTCTGTAATGGGGGGGGATCTGTGATGGAGTGGGGTCTGTAAAGGGGGAGGGGGATCTGTGCTGGAGAGAATCTGTGATTGGGGGAACTGTGATGGCGGTGGAGGGGTCTGTGATGGAGGGCGTCTTTAAAGGGACACGCTGTGATGGGACAGTCTGTAATGGGTTGGCGGGTCTCTGATGGGTCAGTCTCTGATGGGGGACTGTGATGTAAAAGGGAGAGATGTGCTGTGAAGAGGGTACTGAGGGCACTGATGTAAGGGCTTCTTCACACTTGTGCAGAGATCTATAATAGAAAACATTCATGACGCGACGAGTCATCACCAATATGACACTCGGACCTCCGCTGGAAGAAAATTTTACTGACTGGACCCCCGTGAATTTTAATTCAGTACCCCTGCACTAACCTATTCCCTATTTTGTAGATGCTATAACTTTTTCGCAAACCAATATACGCTTATTGGGATTTCTTTTATCAAAAATATGTAGCAGAATTTATATTGGCGACTGATGAAGAAATTAGGTTTAAAAAAAAAAAAAAAAAAATTTATTGGATATGTTTTGTAGCAGAAAGTAAAAAATTGTTTTTTTCCACAACTGTCAGTCTTTTTTTGTTTCTAGTGCAAAAAATAAAAACTGCAGAGGTGATCAAATACCACCAAAAGAAAGCTCTATTTGTGGTGGTGGTGGTGGGGGGGGGGGGACGACACATCAGTCTTATTTGGGTACAGCATCACACAACTGCGCAATTGTCAGTTAAAGTAACGCAGTGCCATATCGCAAAAAAAAAAAAAAAAAAAAAAAAAAAAAAAAAAAAGCAGAGTTCCACGCTTTTTTTCATTTATTAAAAGTCAGCAGCTATAAAAAGTATAGCTGCTGACTTTTAATAAAGAGACACTCACCTGTCCCACGGTCCAGCGAAGCTGCCGCCCGGAGCGTTGCTCTTCTCCACCGGCGCCATCATAGACACTGTGGGCATCGGCTTCACGGTCGGGCAAGTAGCGCTGCGCTCTGCTAGTGGCCAGGCAATCTTCTGGGATCTGTGACATGTCCCAGAAGATTGCAGAGGGGGAAGGGCTGCCTAGGGGGGAGAGGAGTCGCTGCCTAGGCAGCCAAGAGGAGGAAGTGGGAGTACCCACTAACCCCACCCCCCCAAATGTGGGGGGGGGGGGGAGGGAGGAAAAAGGGGGGGGGAGAGAAGTGTGGGTGGGCAAGGTACCATACACAAGGTACAATAGATAACCCTCAGTTATGCCCTACGCCTCTATCTAACCAGCCCAAATGTTGGCTCATGTACGTAAGCTTATATGGGGGGGGGGGGGGGGGGAAGAGCCCCGTTGACCACTGCCTTCCAGCCAGAAACCGTGGGCAGTGTGGGCAGCTTCCATTTCAGCAGGATTTCCCTTCTAGCATAATAGGCCGAAAAGAAAATAAATTGTTTGACATGTTTAGAGGCCGCCACAAAATCCTAGCAGCAGCACCAAGGGGTCCATAGGAACAGACAGGTTGCCAATTGTGTTAAAGCGGAGTTCCACCCAAAAGTGGAACTTCTGCTTTAAGCACTCCTCGCCCCCTTACATGCCAAATTTGGCATGTAATTTTTTTTGGGGGGTGGGAGTGGGTGTCTAGAGTGGGACTTCCTGTCCCACTTCCTTGTTCTGTTTCTCGGCTGCCTAGGTGACTCCTCCTCTCCCCATAGGCAGCCTCTCCCTCGAGGCAATCTTCTGGGACACGTCACAGGTCCCAGAAGATTGTCTGTTCACTCAGAAAGTGCAGCGCAACTCGCGCATGTGCAGTGCGTGCCTCAGCTGTCACGGGCGAGTGCCCACAGTTCCAATGACGGTGCCACAAAGGGGGGGGGGGGGGGGAGAGAAGCGGGGCTTTGGGCGCCCGCATCGCTGGACTGTGGGACAGGTAAGTGACTGTTTATTAAAAGTCAGCAGCTACACTTTTTGTAGCTGCTGACTTTTAATAAACGGAAAAAAGCCTGTAACTCCGCTTTAAATGTATCCAATACACCTGCCCAGAAACCACACAACCTGCAGCAAAATCAAAACATGTGAGCAAATGTGCCCTCAGCCACATCACAATGATAGCAAACCACCGGTCTGCTAGGATAAATTGCAGCCAGTTGCTAAGGGGTATAGTACACTCTATAGATACATTTTAGTTGGATAAAGTGATCTCTGGCAGATATCATGGTGGGGACACATTGCAGAAGGCAGTCCTCCCAGTCGTCTTCCAAGAGGGATGGAATGTCCACATGGCATTATAAAGGAGTCCTTTCGGGAGTGGTCAAGGAGATAGTAAGGAGTAAACAGAGGACAGAGGTTTAGGTAGGTCCTCCTCTATTAACATCCAAAGGGCCAGTCTTAATGGTTTGGCAAGTTGGTAATTGAGCAGCAGTTGTAGAAAACAGATGAACATCCTATTAGGTAGGTTGTAGGTACGTTTAAGGTCATCAAAGGGTAAGATCACCTGGTATTATATGTTGCAGTGTTTTTATGACATATCCAGCCCATATGACAGGATCCAACACAGTGAGCAGGTGAGGGAGTGCAGGGTTGCCCCACAGCGGAGTATAGTGAGAACAAGTGAAATTAGTATCATACTGGACCCTGGCCTGTTTCCAAACCCTCAGGGTTGTCCTCATAGTAGTTGTAATAGCTAGATTGGATGCTGCCCCCCTGGAAGCTCAAGTTCTTAATGGGAATAGTATTGACACAGCCTCAAATGATCTACAATGGCTCAAAATTGACATGGTCCAGAAGCTGTGTTATATAAGCCAGTGTTACTAATTTTTGTAGACTCTTTAATGACTGGCATGGTATCACTGCACTGGTGTAAGGCCAATGTGGTGCTAATATTTAAAAAGGGATCAAAGTCTTTAGCAAGTAACCTATTAGTTTAACTTCTATAGTTGTGGAGATACCTGGCATCATATCGGAGGAGTTTTTGCTAGAAAATAATATTTTAAGCAATAGTAGCATGGATTCACAAAATACCAAAATGTGTAAGGTAAAGTCTACAGGCTTATAAAATTCAGTTTGTAAATGGTTAGAAGACTGGCAAAAAGTCCGTATTCAGAGAGTAGTGAATAAAGATTCTTACTCTGAATTTTCTAAAGTTATTAGTGGTGTACCCCAAGGTTCAGTGTTGGGACCCTTACTTTTTAATATATTCATAAAGTATATAGAGTCTGGGATTAAAAGTACCATTTCAGTGTTTGCAGGTGACACCATGCAGTGGAACTGCATCCTTTCATGATGTGCCCAACTTACAGTACGGTACCAGTCGCTCACTGTGTTCAGTCAGAAAAGAATAGGGCCTGTAAGTTACATATTTACCGGCCCCTGCCCCCGCTCTCTATCCTGAAAAGATCCCCCACAGCAGCCCCGCAGCTGCACTGTGTAAGAGATGAGGGGAAGCTGGCAGTGCTGTGGGGGAGACAAGGGGAGCAAATGGGGGGCCCTGCAGCAAAATGAAGGGAAACCTGGATAGAAGGGGCGGCATTTACTAGAACCGATCCCCTGTATTTTTCTCCTGTGGCAGCTGAATTCTGGTAGGAGGGAGAGGAGGAGAAGTGAGCACACAGCTGTGCCAGAGGAAAATACAGGGGGATTGATTTCAGTAAAAGCCTCCCCAGTTTTCGGGGGTCAGCAAAGAAGGAATGTGAGCTACCCATCACCTGCTCACAATCGATGGGTTGCCGACCCACCACTTTAGGCTCAAAATTATGACTTATGCTTAATTTGGATCCTTCTCCGGCTTCATGATCAAATGGGAAAAATCTTCTCTTCTTCCCTTAGATCCCTTAGGATCTCCCCTGTCTCAGATAGGGACGCAGATCAAAGTAATCAAACAGATCAAAGCAGATCAAAGTCATATTCCCTATTTGGGAATAAATGTACATTAAAATCTAGAAACTTATATCTAGTTGAACATTAACCCATTACTCCAAATAATCCAACAAAAGATGGCTAGTTGGATAAAAAGACCATTATCAGTAGTTGGGAGATGCAATCTGATAAAAATTATATGGGGTCCTCAACTACTATATGCTCTCCATAACGCCCCTATTTGGATTCCCATTCACAACTTTAAAAAATGTAATAGGCCAACCTTCAGGAAGGACAAAGGGGCAATCTGATTGCTAGGAAGATGAGGTAGCAGACAGGAAGGCGTGCGCTGCACACAGCATACACCACATACAGACCAATCACCTGGTTAAGGTGGAAGGAGAAAACCACTTTTGGAAGAAAGTGGCATTAGCCCTCAGGACAATCTTGCCTCTGTGTAACACTAGCAAGGGCTATTACAGGACAAGGCCATTAAAGTGGAAGTCACCCTAACATTTAAATTCTCACCCTGCAATCATTAATGTTGCCAAGTTCAGCCTTATGTCTCAAAACAAACAAAAAATCCCAGTTTTTCTACCTTTATTTTGCAGTATGCAGTGCTGTCACGTGACTTCGAATCTACTTCCTTCTGAGAGTAAAAACAGCCAGTGGGTGTGGTTACTGAAAGCTAGTGACATCACTTTCTGGGAGGGACACTGTTCCTGTGTAGCCAGTGGGTGTATACAGGATAGGAGGAGCTGATCATAGGTTCCTGCCCATTGTTCTCTCATTGTACATCCTAATTCATGAGAAAAATTAATAAAAAGCCCCATCCACACAGGGGGGAGGGGGTGCAGGGCACATATACAGTATAGCTGTGCACAGGAGAAGGGAGCTGGACACAGGAGGGGGACTGTCAGTGTAGCTGGAAGTGCTCTGGGGTCTCACAGTCTACAATGATCATAGTACAGGCAACCACACTAAGGCCCCTTTCACACTGGGGCGGTGGGGGCGTCGGCGGTAAAACAGCACTATTTTTAGCGCTGCTTTACCGTCGTTTTTGCGGCGGTATTCGGCTGCTAGCGGTGCGGTTTTAACCCCCGCTGGTGGCCGAAAAAGGGTTAAAACCGCTCGCATAGCACGACTATAGCTGCGCTGCCCCATTGATTTCGGCAGCAAGTGGGCAGGAGAGGTTTAGGAGCGGTGAATACACCGCTCCTTCACCGCTCCAAAGATGCGGTTTGCAGGAGTTTTTTTCTTCTCCTGCCAGTGCACCGCTTCAGTGTGAAAGCCCTCGGGCTTTCACACTGAACAAACAGTAGCGTCAGTTTTAGGTCGGTTTGCAGACGCTATTTTTAGCGCAATAACGCCTGCAAACCGCCCCAGTGTGAAAGGGCTCTAAGGCTCAGTTTCCACTAGTGCAACTTGTCATGCGACTTTGGGCCCAAGGTCACATGACAAGTCACAGCCCATTGATTTCAATGGCACCCGTTCCCATCTATGCAAATTTGAAAAAGGTACCTGCAATGCTTTGATGCTACTTTGATCCAGAGAGTGTAAAAGTTGCATAAATTTCAGTAAAAAAAAAAAAAAAAAAAAAACACCACACTAAAAAAGGTAATTTTAGGGCACATACCGTATACCGAGTTTTTCAGCACTTTTTTTGTGCTGAAAGTGCCCCCCTCGGCTTATACTCGAGTCAAGCACTTTTCTGCAGCAGAAAATGACATTTTCCGAACCAACTTGGGGCCACTTGGTGCTAGGAACCCCAAATTAGGTGTGCAAATCCAGTGGAACTAGCACTACAACATATCCAAAGGTGGGGTTCCTAGCATCAAGTGGCCCCGAGATACGGGGCCCCAAATTTAGTTCGGAAAATGTCATTCTCTTCTGCAGAAAAGTGCTTGCCATTTTCCGAACCGACTTTGGGGCCCCGTATCTTGGGGCCACTTGGTGCTAGGAACCCCAAATGGCCCCGAGATACGGGGCCCCAATGATGTCGGCGCAAGCGTATATGGTAAATATCTCCTAAACCGTGCAAGTTAAGGAGACATTTCCAGTACCTACAGGTAAGCCTTTATATAGGCTTACCTGTAGGTAAAAGTGGTGTAACAGGGTTGACAACCACTTTAACCACTTGACGACCGCCTCACGCTGATTTACGTCGGCAAGGTGGCACGGACAGGCAAAATCACGTACATATACGTGATTTGCCTTCCACGGGTGGGGGGTCCGATCGGACCCCCCCCCCCAGTGCCCGAGGCGGTCGTCTTTTGTCCCACGGCGATCGGAGATGAGGGGGAGGCCATCCGTTCATGGCCCCCCCCTCGCGATCGCCGCCGGCCAATCACATCATTCCTTTGCTGCTGTATGCTAAACAGCAGCAAAGGAAATGATGTCATCTCTCCTCGGCTCGGTAATTTCCGTTCCGGCCCGAGGAGAGAAGACAGGTATGTGAGTGCACCAACACTACACAACACAGTAGAACATGCCAGGCACACAAAACACCCCGATCCCCCCCCCCCCTGTCACAAACTGACACCAGCAGTTTTTGTTTTTTTTTTTTGTTTTTTTTTCTGATTACTGCATTGGTGTCAGTTTGTGACAGTTACAGTGTTGGGACAGTTAGTATTACCCCCCTGTAGGTCTAGGATACCCCCCTAACCACCCCCTAATAAAGTTTTAACCCCTTGATCACCCCGTCACCAGTGTCGCTAAGCGATCATTTTTCTGATCGCTGTATTAGTGTCGCTGGTGACGCTAGTTAGGGACCTAAATATTTAGGTTCGCCGTCAGCGTTTTATAGCGTCAGGGACCCCCATATACTACCGAATAAATGTTTTAACCCCTTGATGGCCCCCTAGTTAACCCTTTCACCACTGATCACCGTATAACTGTTACGGGTGACGCTGGTTAGTTTGTTTATTTTTTATAGTGTCAGGGCACCCGCCGTTTATTACCGAATAAAGGTTTAGCCCCCCGGTCGCCCGGCGGTGATATGCGTCGCCCCAGGCAGCGTCAGATTAGCGCCAGTACCGCTAACACCCACGCACGCAGCATACGCCTCCCTTAGTGGTATAGTATCTGATCGGATCAATATCTGATCCGATCAGATCTATACTAGCGTCCCCAGCAGTTTAGGGTTCCCAAAAACACAGTGTTAGCGGGATCAGCCCAGATACCTGCTAGTACCTGCGTTTTGCCCCTCCGCCCAGCCCAAGTGCAGTATCGATCGATCACTGTCACTTACAAAACACTAAACGCATAACTGCAGCGTTCGCAGAGTCAGGCCTGATCCCTGCGATCACTAACAGTTTTTTTGGTAGCATTTTGGTGAATTGGCAAGCACCAGCCCCAGGCAGCGTCAGGTTAGCGCCAGTAGCGCTAACACCCACGCACGCACCGTACAGCTCCCTTAGTGGTATAGTATCTGATCGGATCAATATCTGATCCGATCAGATCTATACTAGCGTCCCCAGCAGTTTAGGGTTCCCAAAAACGCAGTGTTAGCGGGGTCAGCCCAGATACCTGCTAGCACCTGCGTTTTGCCCCTCCGCCCGGCCCAGCCCAGCCCACCCAAGTGCAGTATCGATCGATCACTGACACTTACAAAACACTAAATGCATAACTGCAGCGTTCGCAGAGTCAGGCCTGATCCCTGCGATCGCTAACAGTTTTTTTGGTAGTATTTTGGTGAACTGGCAAGCACCAGCCCCAAGCAGCGTCAGATTAGCGCCAGTACCGCTAACACCCACGCACGCACCGTACACCTCCCTTAGTGGTATAGTATCTGAACGGATCAATATCTGATCCGATTAGATCTATACTGGCGTCCCCAGCAGTTTAGGCTTCCCAAAAATGCAGTGTTAGCGGGATCAGCCCAGATACCTGCTAGCACCTGCATTTTGCCCCTCTGCCCGGCCCAGCCCACCCAAGTGCAGTATCGATCGATCACTGTCACTTACAAAACACAACGCATAACTGCAGCATTCGCAGAGTCAGGCCTGATCCCTGCGATCGCTAACAGTTTTTTTGGTAGCTTTTTATTGAACTGGCAAGCGCCAGCGGCCTAGTACACCCCGGTCGTAGTCAAACCAGCACTGCAGTAACACTTGGTGACGTGGCGAGTCCCATAAGTGCAGTTCAAGCTGGTGAGGTGGCAAGCACAAGTAGTGTCCCGCTGCCACCAAGAAGACAAACACAGGCCCGTCGTGCCCATAGTGCCCTTCCTGCTGCATTCGCCAATCCTAATTGGGAACCCACCGCTTCTGCAGCGCCCGTACTTCCCCCATTCACATCCCCAACCAAATGCAGTCGGCTGCATGAGAGGCATTTTCTTTATGTCCTCCCGAGTACCCCTACCCAACGAACCCCCAAAAAAGATGTCGTGTCTGCAGCAAGCGCGAATATAGGCGTGACACCCGCTATTATTGTCCCTCCTGTCCTGACAATCCTCGTCTTTGCATTGGTGAATGTTTTGAACGCTACCATTCACTAGTTGAGTATTAGCATAGGGTACAGCATTGCACAGACTAGGCACACTTTCACAGGGTCTCCCAAGATGCCATCGCATTTTGAGAGACCCGAACCTGGAACCGGTTACCGTTATAAAAGTTAGTTACAAAAAAAAAAAAAAAAAAAAAATATATAAAATAAAAAAAAATAGTTGTCGTTTTATTGTTCTCTCTCTCTCTATTCTCTCTCTCTTGTTCTGCTCTTTTTTACTGTATTCTATTCTGCAATGTTTTATTGTTATTATGTTTTATCATGTTTGCTTTTCAGGTATGCAATTTTTTATACTTTACCGTTTACTGTGCTTTATTGTTAACCATTTTTTTGTCTTCAGGTACGCCATTCACGACTTTGAATGGTTATACCAGAATGATGCCTGCAGGTTTAGGTATCATCTTGGTATCATTCTTTTCAGCCAGCAGTCGGCTTTCATGTAAAAGCAATCCTAGTGGCTAATTAGCCTCTAGACTGCTTTTACAAGCCGTGGGAGGGAATGCCCCCCCACCGTCTTCCGTGTTTTTCTCTGGCTCTCCTGTCTCAACAGGGAACCTGAGAATGCAGCCGGTGATTCAGCCAGCTGACCATAGAGCTGATCAGAGACCAGAGTGGCTCCAAACATCTCTATGGCCTAAGAAACCGGAAGCTACGAGCATTTTATGACTTAGATTTCGCCGGATGTAAATAGCGCCATTGGGGAAGCATTTTATCACACCGATCTTGGTGTCATCAGATGCTTTGAGGGCAGAGGAGAGATCTAGGGTCTAATAGACCCCAATTTTTTCAAAAAAGAGCACCTGTCACTACCTATTGCTATCATAGGGGATATTTACATTCCCCGAGATAACAATAAAAATGATTTTAAAAAAAAAAAAAAATGAAAAGGAACAGTTTAAAAATAAGATAAAAAAGCAAAAAAAAATAAAGAAAAAAAAAAAAAAAAAAAAAAAAGTACCCCTGTCGCCCCCTGCTCTCGCGCTAAGGCGAACGCAAGCGGCGGTCTGTCGTCAAACGTAAACAGCAATTGCACCATGCATGTGAGGTATCGCGGCGAAGGTCAGATCGAGGGCAGTAATTTTAGCAGTAGACCTCCTCTGTAAATCTAAAGTGGTAACCTGTAAAGGCTTTTAAAAACGTATTTATTTTGTTGCCACTGCACGTTTGTGCGCAATTTTAAAGCATGTCATGTTTGGTATCCATGTACTCGGCCTAAGATCATCTTTTTTATTTCATCAAACATTTGGGCAATAGAGTGTGTTTTAGTGCATTAAAATTTAAAAAAGTGTGTTTTTTCCCCAAAAAATGCGTTTGAAAAATCTGCGCAAATACTGTGTGAAAAAAAAAAATGAAACACCCACCATTTTAATTTGTAGGGCATTTGCTTTAAAAAAATATATATAATGTTTGGGGGTTCAAAGTAATTTTTTTGAAAAAAAAAATAACTTTTTCATGTAAACAATGAGTGTCAGAAAGGGCTTTGTCTTCAAGTGGTTAGAAGAGTTGGTGATGTGTGACATAAGCTTCTAAATGTTGTGCATAAAATGCCAGGACAGTTCAAAACCCCCCCAAATGACCCCATTTTGGAAAGTAGACACCCCAAGCTATTTGCTGAGAGGCATGTCGAGTCCATGGAATATTTTATATTGCGACACAAGTTGCGGGAAAGAGACAAATTTTTTTTTTTTTTTTTGCACAAAGTTGTCACTAAATGATATATTGCTCAAACATGCCATGGGAATATGTGAAATTACACCCCAAAATACATTCTGCTGCTTCTCCTGAGTATGGGGATACCACATGTGTGAGACTTTTTGGGAGCCTGGCCGTGTACGGGACCCTGAAAACCAAGCACCGCCTTCAGGCTTTCTAAGGGCGTGAATTTTTGATTTCACTCTTCACTGCCTATCACAGTTTCGGAGGCCATGGAAAGCCCAGGTGGCACAAAACCCCCCCAAAAGACCCCATTTTGGAAAGTAGACACCCAAAGCTATTTGATGAGAGGTATAGTGAGTATTTTGCAGACCTCATTTTTTGTCACAAAGTTTTGAAAATTGAAAAAAGAAAAAAAAAAAAGTTTTTTCTTGTCTTTCTTCATTTTCAAAAACAAATGAGAGCTGCAAAATACTCACCATGCCTCTCAGCAAATAGCTTGGGGTGTCTACTTTCCAAAATGGGGTCATTTGGGGAGGTTTTGTGCCACCTGGGCATTCCATGGCCTCCGAAACTGTGATAGGCAGTGAAGAGTGAAATCAAAAATTTTCACCCTTAGAAATCCTGAAGGCGGGGATTGGTTTTCGGGGCCCCGTACGCGGCTAGGCTCCCAAAAAGTCCCACACATGTGGTATCCCCGTACCCAGGAGAAGCAGCTAAATGTATTTTGGGGTGCAATTCCACATATGCCCATGGCCTGTGTGAGCAATATATCATTTAGTGACAACTTTTTGTAAATATTTTTTTTTTTGTCATTATTCAATCACTTGGGACAAAAAAAATAAATATTCAATGGGTTCAACATGCCTCTCAGAAATTTCCTTGGGGTGTCTACTTTCCAAAATGGGGTCACTTGGGGGGGTTTTGTACTGCCCTGCCATTTTAGCACCTCAAGAAATGACATAGGCAGTCATAAACTAAAAGCTGTGTAAATTCCAGAAAATGTACCCTAGTTTGTAGACGCTATAACTTTTGCGCAAACCAATAAATATACGCTTATTGACATTTTTTTTACCAAAGACGTGTGGCCGAATACATTTTGGCCTAAATGTATGACTAAAATTTAGTTTATTGGATTTTTTTTATAACAAAAAGTAGAAAATATCATTTTTTTTTTCAAAATTTTCGGTCTTTTTCCGTTTATAGCGCAAATTTCGTTTGGGTACAGCATTGCATGACCGCGCAATTAGCAGTTAAAGCGACGCAGTGCCAAATTGGAAAAAGACCTCTGGTCCTTAGGCAGCATAATGGTCCGGGGCTCAAGTGGTTAATGCATGGCTTGGGATGTCATAAGAAATACTGTTAATTGTGACAGATCAAGAAATCATTTTTGCAAACTAGTAATACATTTACTGAAAGGTCCACTTTAGATACAGAATTTAAGAGTGAACATAGAATTGGTTTACCTTCATTTTTTTAAAGCTGAACATAGATGGATCAAATTTTGGTCAGGTCAGGCCCTGCCAAACCAGCCAAAATTTGATCCACGAATTTTGATCCACTTATGGCCATTGACTAGACAAAACAGCAATCGACTGCAGCTGCTGATCAGTGTATATATCAGTGTGACTGCTCCGCTATCAGGATACAATGGCACGCACTCGCTTGTGTGGATGAGGTAATGTCCCAAGTAAATAGCAGCCTCTGCTCACCTGTAATAGGCTACTATTCTTGTAAGTGTGGTACAGTGGAAAGCTCCTGACCACTTTAAATTTGTGAAGATGAACAGATATAGTCAGCACCCACTTCCAGAGCTCATGTGATACTTTAGATCACTTTTAGGCCCCATTCACACCTGAGCTTGGCGTTTTCAGGCAGAAAATAGCGCGATTTTACAGCGATTTTGTGCAGGGCACAAGGTCACCAATGTAAAAGCAGAAAAACGTCCAAATCTGCCGATTGACAAAAAAGGGTCCAGAACTTGTTTGAGCTTCAGGTGTAGGGCTTCAGGCGTTTTGGAGTGGAGATGTGAACCATCTCCATAGAGAATAATTGATTTTTTTTTCCCTCCAGCGTTTTGTAGCGTCAGGCTTCAAGCTACAAAACGCTCAGTTGTGAATGGGCTCTAAGGAATACAACAAACAATCCTCCAGGCTCACGTGTTTCAGCCCTCAGCGAGCCTAAATCCTGATCGAGACCCACTGAGGGCTGAAAAGCAGGAGCCTGGAGAATTGTTTGTTGTATTTCTTCTAGTGAAATAAAGTATCACATGAGCTCTAGAAGCAGGTGCTGGCTATATCTGTTCATGTGGATGAGGTTTGTTTTTTTCTGTTTGGTTTGCTGGAAGAACGAGAAAAAAAAAAAAAGTTAAGTATCTATGGCCAACCTTATTCTCTTTGGCGTGTCAGCAGCCTACAAGTCTGTTTGACTTGCACAAGCATATAAAACCAGGGTTACAAAACAGGAAGGAAAAGTTGTTTAACACAGAAGACTCTTACCTGAGGTTGTACTTTTGTACAAATATCGCTGTCACTGAGCTCCTTTATGACAGGGGGCTCCGCATGTGATGTCTGTAGCGCTGAATTTTCTTCCTGCACTGTGTATGCACTCCCTTGTTTCTCTTCTTCCACCTGCACTGCTGATCTTCTGTCTTCCTGCACTATGTATGCCTTCCTATCTACCTGTATGGTGTATTTACTATCTGCTCTCTCTCCTTCCACCTGCACTGATGATCCCTCTGGCTGTGATCTCCTGTCATCTTGTACTATATGTGTACTACCTTCTTCTGTCTCTCCTTCCACCTGCACTGCTGATCTCTGTGGCTGTGATCTCCTCTCCTCCTGTACTATATGTGTACTACCTTCTTCTGTCTCTCCTTCCACCTGCACTGCTGATCTCTGTGGTTGTGATCTCCTCTCCTCCTGTACTATGTCTGTACTACCTTCTCCTCTCTCTCCTTCCACCTGCACTGCTGATCTCTGTGGCTGTGATCTCCTCTCCTCCTGTACTGTGTGTGTACTACCTTCTCCTCTCTCTCCTTCCACCTGCACTGCTGATCTCTGTGGCTGTGATCTCCTCTCCTCCTGTACTATGTCTGTACTACCTTCTCCTCTCTCTCCTTCCACCTGCACTGCTGATCTCTGTGGCTGTGATCTCCTCTCCTCCTGTACTGTGTGTGTACTACCTTCTCCTCTCTCTCCTTCCACCTGCACTGCTGATCTCTGTGGCTGTGATCTCCTCTCCTCCTGTACTGTGTGTGTACTACCTTCTCCTCTCTCTCCTTCCACCTGCACTGCTGATCTCTGTGGCTGTGATCTCCTCTCCTCCTGTACTGTGTGTGTACTACCTTCTCCTCTCTCTCCTTCCACCTGCACTGCTGATCTCTGTGGCTGTGATCTCCTCTCCTCCTGTACTGTGTGTGTACTACCTTCTCCTCTCTCTCCTTCCACCTGCACTGCTGATCTCTGTGGCTGTGATCTCCTCTCCTCCTGTACTGTGTGTGTACTACCTTCTCCTCTCTCTCCTTCCACCTGCACTGCTGATCTCTGTGGCTGTGATCTCCTCTCCTCCTGTACTGTGTGTGTACTACCTTCTCCTCTCTCTCCTTCCACCTGCACTGCTGATCTCTGTGGCTGTGATCTCCTCTCCTCCTGTACTGTGTGTGCACTGCATTCTTTCTCCAGCTGCACTTCTGATGTTTCTTGCTCAGCTCCTTTATCTTCCTGTACTATGAATATACCCCTTGGTGTGTGTCCTTCCACCTGCAGTGCTGTTCCCCTCTCCTCCTGTACTGTGTATGTACCCCCTGCTCTCTCCTCATACTCCTGCACGGTGCCCTGCCCTGTTGCTTTCCCTCCCCTTTGTATGTCTGAGTCGCCTAGGTGAGTTCCTTGCACACAATGTCTGGTTATGGAGTTGTGTCTGGAATGAGGCACTATAGACGGCTCCTCTGTCCCCTGGTGCTCCTCCTGTGGTGGTTTCCAGTCCCGTCCAGCTTCCTTCCTTCTCCTGGCACTGATGTAGCTCCATGTAGCAATTGCCGCTCCTCCGGTAGCAACCAGAAGGGCAGCAGCTAGCCCCATCTCCCTGAGGAAAGACATCCCACCCACCTTCCGTACACAGGTCTACATCCACACCAAGGGTACCATGTGTACGGACAACAACAGAGCCCCGCCCACACACCGTACAATACTTCCGGCTGGGAGTGCTAGTCATAGAGCCGGAGGGAGCAGAGCAGTGCCCTCTGTGGATGGTAAGTGCCATAGTCATGTAGAGAGGCAGTGCACTCCTCTACGTATACCGAGGAGGACAGCAACTCTCACACGTTGTCAATGATAGGTACACACCACCAATGTACGTCTCATGGAGATAGCAATCCATTATTAGGGGACCAGTCATCCCTATATACACTCAGCGGCCTCTTTACCAGGAACACCTGTTCAATTGCTTGGTAACCATAGGCGTGTGCACAGGGTGCGCTGGGCACACCCGAATCACCTACTGCGGTGCCAATTCCCCCTGCTTCCAGGCGCCCCCTGTCTGCCACCTGCTGTGCTGCCAGCACCTCTCCTCTCCCGCAGGATGCGGCAGGGGATGTTTCAGGATGGAGAGCGAGGGAAGGGGCCGGTAAAAGTTTTATTTATAATTCCCTTCCTTTTCTGAGTGATCTATCCCAATTGCTCCTGTGTTCATTCTTAAAGTGGTTGTAAAGGCAAAAGGTTTTTTATCATTGCATTCAATGCATTAACCACTTGCCGACCACTGCGATATACGTCGGCACAATGGCAGCGGTGGGCAGATGGGCGTACCTGTACGTCCTCTTTAAAAGGCGGGAATAGCAGGCGCGTGCGTGCACCCGCCACGTACAGCGGGACTGGCGGACTCGATGTCCGCCAGTCTCCCAGCGATTAAGGATGAGCTCAGGCATGTTCACAAACAGCACGTGCAGAGCCTGTCAGGAAGTCGGCACTGAACAGCGCTAATCACAAGCTGAGACGTTTCCCGATCTCTGCAGCCGCGCATCGGGACAATGTCTTACTGCTTGTGATTAGCGCTCCGCAGTGCCGACTTCCTGACAGGCTCTGCACGTGCTGTTTGTGAACATGCCTGAGCTCATCCTTACCAGCGATTGTGTCATGGAGCCTCAGAATGGGGAAGTGCCTATGTAAACAAGGCATTTCCCCGTTCTGGCTTGTGTCATGACAGGGATCTACTGCTCCCTGTCATCAGGAGTGGTGATCACTGTCATGTGAATAGTAGCCTCCCCCCCCCCCCCACAGAATCACTACCTAGGACACATTTAGGCTCCATTCACACTAGCGCGTTTTTTGATGCATTTTGCATTTTGCAGAAATGCATGGGAATTTTTTAACATGGGTTCCTATGGAACATGTTCACATCAATGCTTTTTTGTATTTCTGCGTTTTTGGAAAGGGTCGGGGACTTTTTTTCATGCAAAAAGCAGCGTTTTGCATGTAATGGATTTCAATGGACAAGCATCAAAAACGCAAGTGCACCGTTTTTGCAGCGTTTTTGCAGCGTTTTTGGTGCGTTTTTGGTGCGTTTTTGCCGTTTTTTTTTTTTTTTTTGTAATTTTTTTTTAAGACTGTAAAAAAAATGAAAAAAAAAAAAAAAAAAAAACTGCATGAGAATGCATGAAAAAAAAAAAAACGCAAAACGCAAATCGCCGCAAAAACGCTACAAAAACGCTGCTCAAAAACGTGCCAAGCATGAAAAAAAAACCTCCAAAAACGCTCAAAAGCAACATGCATAGGTGTGAATCGAGCCTTAACCCCTTATTGCCCCCTAGTGGTTAACCCCTTAACTGCCAGTGTCAATTACACAGTAATCAGTGCATTTTTATAGCACGGATCGCTGTATAAATGACAATGGTCCCAAAATAGTGTCAAAAGTGTCCGATGTGTCCGTCATAATGTCGCAGTCCCAATAAAAATCACAGATCGCTGCCATTACAAATAAAAAAAAAAAAAATGAATAATAAAAATGCCATAAAACTATCCCCTATTTTGTAGACGCTACAACTTTTGTGCAAACCAATCAATATACACTTATTGCGATTTTTTTTTTTTTTTTTTTTCTTTACCAAAAATATGTAGAATACGTATGGGCCTAAACTGAGGAAAAAATTGTTTTGTTATATATATTTTTGGGGGATATTTATTATAGCAAAAAGTAAAAAAATTGTGTTTTTTTTCAAAATTGTTGCTCTTTTTTTGTTTATAGCGCAAAAAATAAAAAATGGAGAGGTGATAAAATACCACCAAAAGCAAGCTCTATTTGTGGGAAAAAAAGGACGTCAATTATGTTTGGGTGCAATGTTGCACAACCGAGCAGTTGTCAGTTAAAACGATGCATTGTCGAATCGCAAAAAGTTCTCTGATCAGGAAGGGGGTAAAATCTTCCGGCGCTGAAGCGGTTAAGATAAAAAAACCTTTTGTGTGTAGCAGCCACCCTAATACTTACCTGAGCCCCATCTCTATCCCGCAATGTTGCACGAGTGCCCCGGCCGCCTGGGACTCTCCCTCCTGATTGGTTGAGGCATAGCAGCGGCACCATTGGCACCAGCTGCTGTCCATCAAAGTCAGTTAGCCAATCAGGAGAAAGAGGGGGTGGGGCTGAACCGCAGCTCCATGTCTTAATAGACACAAGCAGCTGTTTGTCGGCTAGGGTGCCCCATAGCAAGCTGCTTGCTGTGCGGGCACTCAGCAGGAATGAGGGGCCAGGAGCGCCAGAAAGGAACCCAGGAAGAGGAGGATCTGGACTGCTCTGTGTAAAACCACTGCACAGAGCAGGTAAGTATAACATGTTTGTTATTTAAAAAAAAAAAAACAAGACTTTAGTATCCCTTTAACTGAAGCATAGTAAACTCTGTTTACCATGCTTCAGTTTTTAAATGAACAGGAAGCGACTCCACATAAGTCTTCACATTTGTTCACTGTCCAGTGCAGTTGAGGCTGCAGAGAAAGGGACTGGGAAATCTTTGTCCTCAGTCCCTTTCTCTGTCTTAAAAGTGAGACATCAGGTGTCTGTTTAAACTCTTGATATGCCACCAAAGCCCCCAAACAAGGCTGCTAAAAAAAAAAAAAAAAATTGTAAAAAAATTATAAAAAATAATATTGTAAAAAATTTAAAAAACTACTGACACCAATCTCTGCTCTATTGACACAGTACACTGCTCTGCTCATATACACGCATGTGTGTTTGTGCTCTGCGGTGCACACCCTAATGCAATACGCTGCACAAACTAATGTTGGTAACACAAATCATCCAATCACATGGCAGCAACTCAATACATTTAGGCATCTAGATGTGGTGATGACGACCTGCTGAAGTTCACACCGAGGCTCAGAATGGAGAAGAAAGGGGATTTAAGTGACTTTGAATGTGGCATGGTTGTTGTTGCCAGATGGGCTGGTCTGAGTATTGATCTGAATCTACTACTGATCTACCTGGATTTTCATGCACAACCATCTCTAGGGTTTACAGAGAATGGTCTGAAAAAGAGAAAATCTCCAGTGAGCGGCAGTTGTGTGTGGACAGACTGGTTTGAGATGATAGAAAGGCAACGGGAATTCAAATAACCACTCGTTACAACCAGGGTATGCAGAATACCGTCTCTAAATGCACAACACATCGAACCTTGAAGCAGATGGGCTACAGCAGCAGAAGTCCACACCGGGTGCAACTCCTGTTGGCTAAGAACAGGAAACTGAAGCTGCAATTCATACAGGCTCACCAAAATTAGACAATAGAGGATTGGAAAAACGTTGCCTGGTCTGATGAGTCTCAATTTCAGCTGTGACATTCAGATAGTAGGATCAGAATTTGGCGCAAACAACATGAAAGCATGGATCAATTCTGCCTTGTATCAACGGTTCAGGCTGGTGGTGTAATGGTGTGGGGGGTATTTTCTTGGCACACTTTGACCCTCTTAGTACCAACTGAGCATCATTTAAACTCCACAGACTACCTGAGTATTGTTGCTGGCCATGTCCATCCCTTTATGACTACAGTGTACCCATCTTCTGATGGTTACTTCCAGCAGGATAATGCACCATGTCCCAAAGCTCAAATCATCTCAAACTGGTTTCTTGAACATGACAATGCGTTCGCTGTTCTCCAATGGCCTCCGCAGTCACCAGATCTCAATACAAGAGGACTAAGGTTGAGAACCACTGCTCTAAAGAACCCCCAACGGGCCATGTTTTGGGAACTTTCCTTAGATAAAATAACTTTTATCAATACTATGTCACTGATATTGATTTAAAGCAGCTGGGCAAAGTAAAGGAAAACAAAGTAAAGGCCTGTTGGGGGTACTTGAGGTTGAGAACCACTGCAATAGAGCACCTTTGGGATGTGGTGGAATGTTTCCAGCACCTTGTTGAATTTATTTCACGAATAATTAAAGGAGAAGTATGGGCTTCTACAAAAAATAAAAAAAATTTATATTCCCTTAGATGGATGCAGCATCGATCTGATCAATCAGTCAAATGTTCCATCTGTCCTCCGCCGGCTTTAAGACTGAGAATCGAATGATCAAACAACGCTGATCGCTTGGTTATCAGCCTTCAGTGAGCAGAGAGGCAGTAACAGTCAGTCACCAGCTCTCTGCTCTTCCCCAGCGCTCGCTGGGCAGTGGAGGGAGCGGGAGCGGCTGGCTCAGGCTCTCAGCGATTCACTGAGAGCCTGAGCCATTTGCCGGTCCAGGCATCTTTACAGTCTGGACTTTAGCCCGCTGTCGGCTAAAAATGGGTCACAGGAGTGTAGAATGAACTGCACTCCTGTAAACCCAGGAGAAGTATAGCCAAAATATATTTGGCTATACTTCTCCTTTAGGGCAGTTCTGAAGGCAAAAGGGGTTCCAACCCGGTACTAGCAAGCTGAGTGGCCGGTGAGTGTACATTTAGTAATGTTGTGTCTGTGACTTCATATTTAACCCTTCAGCTGACAAGAGCTGTTTTTGCAATTTATGGCACACGCGTTAACTTGCACATTTTAGGCTTGAAGATTAGTTAAAACTCCCAAACATTATATATTTTCTGAAAGCAGAGACCCTGGAGAATAAAATGGCAATAGCTGCAAATGGCAAAGCAGTTTATTTAATGCATATTTTTGGTAACAAACACTAAAGCTAATTTTAGCACAGACATAAACACAAACACAACATAATACCCAATTTTTTGTAAAATCTAAGGAAGAGGCATTGAGTGAATAGATACCCAAGTCTTAAAATTGGGGATGCCTGTGAAATGGTGACACGCTTCGGTATTCAAAATTGTTCAAACGCGACGCTTTAAAAACCTTCACAGGTCATCAGTTTAGGATTAGCAGTGAATAGAATTATTGCTCTTACTCAAGCATGTGCAAGAATATACAGTGAGGGAAAAATGTACCGGTATTTGATCCCCTACTGATTTTGTACGTTTGCCCACTGACAAAGAAATTATCAGCCTATAATTTTAATGGTAGGTTTATTTTAACAGTGAGAGGCAGAATAACAACAAAAATATCCAGAAAAATGCATTTAAAAAAAAATTATAAATTGATTTGCATTTTAAAGAGTGAAATAAGTATTTGATCCCTTTGCAAAACATGACTTCAGTACTTGGTGGCAAAACACTTGTTGGCAATCGCAGAGGTCAGACGTTTCTTGTAGTTGGTTACCAGGTTTGCATACATTTTTAAGAGGGATTTTGTCCCACTCCTCTTTGCAGATCCTCACCAAGTCATTAAGGTTTCAAGGCTAACGTTTGGTAACTCGAACCTTCAGCTCCTTTCACATATTTTCTATGGGATTATTGTCTGGAGACTGGCTACTCCAGGACTTTAATGTGCTACTTCTTGAGCCACTCCTTGGTTGCCTTGGCCGTGTGTTTTGGGTCATTGTCATGCTAGAATACCCATCCACGACCTATTTTCAATGCCCTGGCTGAGGGAAGGAGGTTCTCACACAAGATTTGACGGTACATGGCTCAGTTCATCGTCCCTTTGATGCTGTGAAGTTGCCCTGTCCCCTTAGCAGAAAAACACCGTCATAGCATAATGTTTCCACCTCCATGTTTGCAGGTGAGGATGGTGTTCTTGGGGTCATAGGCAGCATTGTTCCTCCTCCAAACACAGCGAGTTGAGTTGATGCCAAAGAGCTCGATTTTGGTCTCATCTGACCACAACACTTTTACCCAGTTCTCCTCTGAATCATTCAGATGTTCATTATCAAACTTCAGACAGGCCTGTACATGTTCTTTCTTGAGCAGAGGGACCTTCCGGACGCTGCAGGATTTCAGTCCTTTGCGGCGTAGTGTGTTATCAATTGTTTTCTTGGTGACTATGATTCCAGCTGCCTTGAGATCATTGACAAGCGTCTCCCATGTAGTTCTGGGCTGATTCCTTACTGTTCTCATGAATATTGAAACTCCACGAGTTGAGATCCTTCATGGAGCCCCAGGCCGAGGGAGATTGACAGATATTTTGTGTTTTTTCCATTTGTGAATAATCGCACCAACTGTTGTCACCTTCTCACCAAGCTGCTTGGTGATGGTCTTGTAGCCCATTCCAGCCTTGTGTAGGTTTACAGTCTTGTCCCTGACATCCTTGGACAACTCTTTGGTCTTGGCCATGGTGGAGAGATTGGAATCTGATTGCTTCTGTGGACAGGTGTCTTTTATAGAGGTAACAAGCTGAGATTAGGAGCACTCCCTTTAAGAGAGCGCTCCTAATCTCAGTTTGTTACCTGTATAGAAGACACCTGGGAGACAGAAATCTTGCTGATTGATAGGGGATCAAATACTTATTTCACTCATTAAAATGCAAATCGATTTCTAACTTTTTTTAAATGCGTTTTTCTGGATATTTTTGTTGTTATTCTGTCTCTGATTGTTAAAATAAACCTTCCATTAAAATGTATAGACTGATCATTTCTTTGTCAGTGGGCAAATGTACAAAATCAGCAGGAGATCAAACACTTTTTTCCCTCATTGTATAGTATGCATAGTGTATTTGCCATTTTTGTAGGTAGCCTCACCCAACAAATACATTTATTTGCTTTATTGTTATTGCATATGTGATCAATAGCCCCCATGTGATAACATATTTATAGTGACAGGTTATTTTTATTGAGACATCAGGGGTCGATTAGACCCTTACTATTTCCCGTGAAAACCACTAAAGCTAATGGAGCACAGATCATGGTCCATTAACTCACCTGGCCACAGCAGCCAAGGAATGACAGGAAGTGATTTAGAACATGTTCATTCTCTGGTGGGAGGATCATTTAACTATGGTGCATGGGGAAGTGATGGCATCACTGCTGTAGCAGCCTAATGTGTAAGTGCCACCTCTGCAAGCCTTATGTTGGTAGCAGCAAAAGGGGCTAAGGCCTCTTTCATACAGCATTTATGTGCCGAAGGAGTGCAGAATATATATATATATATATATATATATATATATATATATATAATCTCCATTTTCCAAAATTCTAATTTCAATATATGTTTTTCTAGTTTATTCTTTTCTATTACCTTCTATTCTATTTCAATCTTTTCAAATTTGAACTCATTCTATACAAAATTAAAATTTTGAAAGATGGTTTTATATATATATTCTATTCTATTCAAACTAGATTTCATTCTATACGAAATTCAAATTTCAGAAGGTGTTTATGTTTTTAAAAAAAAAATATATATATACATACACACACACATATATATATATATATATATATATATATATATATATATATATATATATATATATATATATATATATATATATATATATATATATATATATATATATATATATTTTTTTTTTTTCTATTCTGTTTGATCAGAAGAAGAACAGAGGGAGAAGACCCAGCAAAAGAGTAGAAGATAGCGGAGAGAGAGAAGAGCCGGAGCTGCTTTAATAAAATACTTTAAAAATCTGTGTAGTGTGTTTCACCTAGGGTGGGGGGGTCGTGATCTGAGGGGGTCCCTTGTTAAATGGGGCTTCCAGATCACGATAAGTCCCCACCTGTTAACCCGACAGTTGTCGGGAAGAGACCCTTGTCCTCATCAACATGGGGACAAGGTGCTCTGGGGTGGGGGGCGCAGGGGCCCCCTCTGACCCAAAGCACCCACCCCCCATGTTGAGGGCATGTGGCCTGGTATGGTCCGGGGGGGCGCTCGCTCATCCCCCCCCTTTTCCTGACCTGCCGGGCTGCGTGCTCGGATAAGGGTCTGGTATGGATCTTGGAGGGAACCTCACGTAAAATTTTGTCGGGGTTCCCCTTCAAGATTCTCAGCACACAAGTCGCACCGCAAGTCGGATCATCTTGATCCGACTTCTGGTGAGACTTCTATTCAAATCAATGGGCTTCTATAGGGAACCATTGATTTTGAATAGACACGGAGAAACGCGGCTGAAAGCTAGCGTGGCTAAATGGGTATTGACGCCAATGCAAAACGTAAAGAAAAACGCGTTTTTAACGCTGCTTTTTTCCTGGCGTCGGTACTAGCTTTGCAGCTTGTTTTTTAAAATGTCTGTGGGCATGTAGCCTTATAACCACTTTAATAAAGACCCTCTTCTTGGCTGATTTCTTCTTTCCTGGTCACGCCCCTCCTAATTCGCTACAGAAGTGAGGCTTGAAATCACTATTCCCAAAACTTTGAAACGTATAATATATAATGTATAGTATTATCATCCTATAGCTTATCTACAGTATCTCACAAAAGTGAGTACACCCCTCACATTTTTGTGAATATTTTATTATATCTTTTCATTTGACAACACTGAAGAAATGACACTTTGCTACAAATGTAAAGTAGTGAGTGTACAGCTTGTATAACGAGTTATTTTGAGGGGACAGCAAATTTACACTAACACACAACCATTAAGGTCTAAACCGCTGGCAACAAAAGTGAGCACACCCCTAAGTGAAAATGTGCAAATTGGGCCCAGTTAGTAATTTTCCCTCCCCGGTGTCATGTGATTCGTCTTACAAGGTCTCAGGTGTGAATGGGGGGCAGGTGTGTTAAATTTGGTGTTATCACTCTCACTCTCTCATACTGGTCACTGGAAGTTCAACATGGCACCTCATGGCAAAGAACTGAAAAAAATAATTGTTGCTCTACATAAAGATGGATTAGGCCAGTGATGGTGAACCTTGGTACCCCAGATGTTTTGAAACTACATTTCCCATGATGCTCCTGCACTCTGCAGTGTAGCCGAGCATCATGGGAAATGTAGTTCCAAAACATCTGGGGTGCCAGGGATCACCATCACTGGCCTAGGCTATAAGAAGATAGCCAAGACCCTGAGCTGCAGCACGGTGGCCAAGACCATACAGCGGTTTAACAGGACAGGTTTCACTCAGAACAGGCCTCGCCGTGGTCGACCAAAAGTTGAGTGCACGTGCTCAGCTCATATCCAGAGGTTGTCTTTGGGAAATGGACATATGAGTGCTGCCAGCATTGCATCTAAAGATGATGCCCAAGAAAGCCCGCAAACAGTTTGCTGAAGACAAGTAGACCAAGGACATGGATTACTGGAACCATGTCCTGTGGTCTGAGACCAAGATAAATATATTTGCTTCAGATGGTGTCAAGTATGTGTGGCGGCAACCAGGTGAGGAGTACAAAGACAAGTGTCCTGCCTACAGTCAAGCATGGTGGGAGTGTCATGGTTTGGGGCTGCATGAGTGCTACCGGCACTGGGGAGCTACAGTTCATAGAGGGAACCATTAGGGGTGCAACGGATCGTCGCCGATCCGTGATCCGTACGGATCAACCTCCGTGGATCGGCACACCCGCGATCCGCGGAGCACTCTGCGGCCTCGGCCATAGGAAAGGCCGCGGCTTTGGCCTAGCTCCGGAGCGGCGGCCATCATGGTACATCCGGAAGCGGCCGTTGTCTCATCAGGAAGTGATGTTTCGTCGCCGCCATCTTGCTACACCCCACACTCCTGTACAGTACAGTAATGATAGAGTGAGAAGGGGGCAAGCGGACATCTTGTTACACCCACCGGAGTTTTAGATTTAAAAGCTATTTTCAACACAAAACCGAGCTTATATGCATAAATACAGTATTTGTAGATCGGACGGACTGTTTAGATGTTAGATTTTAAAAGCAACAGCAAACCTGCTGACCTTACATGGTTGCTAATGTGACAGAACACCTCTGATTTTCACATTTAATGTTAAATGTGAAAATCAGAGGTGTTCTGTCACATTAGCAACCATGTAAGGTCAGCAGGTTTGCTGTTGCTTTTAGAATGTAACATCTAAACAGTCCGTCCGATCTACAAATACTGTATTTATGCATATAAGCTCGGTTTTGTGTTGAAAATAGCTTTTAAATCTAAAACTCCGGTGGGTGTAACAAGATTTGTGTGGTTTTTTTTTTTTGCTGATCCGAAAATGATCCGATCCGTGACTCTGATCCGAGGATCGATCCAATCCGTGAGTTTTTTGATCCGTTGCACCCCTAGGAACCATGAACGCCAACATGTACTGTGACATTCCGAAGCAGAGCATGATCCCCTCCCTTCGGAGACTGGGCCACAGGGCAGGATTCCAACATGATAACGACCCCAAACACACCTCCAGGACGATTACTGCCTTGCTAAAGGAGCTGAGGGTAAAGGTGATGGACTGGTCAAGCATGTATCAGACCTAAACCCTATTGAGCATCTGTGGGGCATCCTCAAACGGAAGGTGGAGGAGTGCAAGGTCTCCAACATCCACCTGCTCCGTGATGTCGTCATGGAGGAGTGGAAGAGGACTCCAGTGGCAACCTGTGAAGCTCTGGTAAACTCCATTCTCAAAAGGGTTAAGGCAGTGCTGGAAAATAAGGGTGGCCACACAAACTATTGACACATTGGGCACAATTTGGACATTTTCACTTAGGGGTGTACTCACTTTTGTTGCCAGCGGTTAAGACATTAATGGCTGTGTGTTGAGTTATTTTGAGGGGACAGCAAATTTACAGGGTTATACAAGCTGTACACTTACTACTTTACATTGTAGCAAAGTGTCATTTCTTCAGTGTTGTCACATGAAAAGATATAATAAAATATTTACAAAAATGTGAGGGGTGTACTCACTTTTGTGAGATACTGTATGTATATATTACAATTTCTTGTCTGGGAAGGGGGCAGGGAGTGTGTGGATGCAGAGCTTCTCTCTGGGGTGGGGGGCGCCAAACTGAGTTTTTGCCCTGGGTGAAAGAATGTCTAGTTTTGCCACTGGCAACAGCTAAGCCCACATAACTTAGCCAACAGGCCCAAAATCATGTGACAACTTCAGAACGCTGCTGCAAGAACTTTGAAAAGGTATTAACATAGCACCAGATGGTGACCTTACAAAGCTGGGAAACAGATGTCTGGTGCCTGAATGCCCAGGGAAACCCACAGACCTGAGTGAGCACGTAAAAGTACAGGATGAACTTTGTCCTTTAGAGTGCAAACCATAAATTGTCCTATCCATCTAGCAATGATGGACTTGAAAGCAGGATGTCCCTTGTGAGGACTTGAGGGTAGGATGAATAGAGAGTGTCATCCTGATAGAATCTGTTGCATTGAGGTAGATGCTGATGGCTCTGACTAAGTCAAGGTAGAAAATAGGAACTTCTTTGCGTGCTTTAGAGCATAGAGCAGGGCACAAAGTTGGAAGAACTGTGTCTTCATTGAGGTGGAAGACTAACATCACCTTAGGAAGAAAAGATGGTCTTGGGTAAAAGTCTATCTTGTCTATGTGAAGAATGACACCTTCCAAGAGAGAGCCGCTAGCTCAGAGACAGGTCTGATAGACATGACAGCAACCAAGAAGGCCATATTGCAGGATGTATCATCTAGGGAGATTACCCTCATGGATTCGAAAGGTGGTTTATGCAAGGCAGAGAGAACCAGGTAAAGGTCCCAAGGAAGCACATGGGGCCTGATCCAAGACACATCTTGAATAAAGGTTCCGACAAGGGAGCGCAAAGCCAGAGATTTCTGAAAAAGAATAGACAAAGCCAAAACCTGTCCTTTCAGGGTGCTTTAAGCACTTGTTATCCCAACACTTCATATTCCCGAAATGTGCCTGCTGTACCATGTATTTGTTTAAGAAAGTATTGTGTTCTCTTTGTATTGCTTCCTTTGTGTGAAATCCCTGGTTTTTCTGTCAGTCCCTCTGCTTTCCTATTAAAAACTGACCACACTAAGCTGGAGAACACATCATGGTCAGTTCTCTAGCTATGCTGGGAACGCAGTATGCTCTTCTCCAATGATCAGACTTGTCCTGACTTGCCCCCACTGCACAGCCATTGACTGGGAAGCTCAGTCTGCTGCTGCTTCTCCTCCCCCCAGCTCTTATGCAACTGAGAACAGAGGGAATGTGATCACGTATAAAAAGAGTAAAAAGGTATTTATAATGTCTTTTTTTATATCTATACAAAAATGTTTTGCCTTTCATTTCTATTTTAAACTTAATGGGTTGTTTTATAAGGTGATCCTTTACAATCACGTTAAGGCCAAGTTCTGAACAAGTCCTGGTTGTAAGAAGGCCAGAATGGGAGACACAGAGTAATCTTTGGGACTAAAGTGCCTGTGTTCACACCAGGCAAATATGGATTTCCAGCTACAACAATATATCTTTTTGGAAGTGGCTTTTCTTGTAACAAAGTAGAATGACAGACTCAGAGGTCCCCCTGGGCTTCAACAGCCATGCCATTAAAGCTAGAGGCTGAGAAGCGGGATAGAATATAGGGCCCTGAGGGAGTCTGTTGGGAAGAGGCCAGGGGGTCGACTTTCTGAATGAACGGACTTGCCTACACACAATCAACCAAAGTCCGACAAATTCGTACGTGATGACGTACAACCGGACTAAAACAAGGAAGTTCATAGCCAGTAGCCAATAGCTGCCCTAGCGTGGCTTTTTGTCCGTCGAACTAGCATACAGACGAGCAGACTTTTCGACCGGACTCGAGTCCATCGGATAGATTTGAAACATGATATAAATCTAAGTCCGTCCAACTTTTGAGAAAACAAAGTCCGCTGGAGCCCACACACGATCAAATTGTCCGACGAAATCCCGTCCGCCGGGCAAAGTCTGCCGTAAAGTCCGCTCGTGTGTACGCGGCACTAGTCGTCTGAGAATGTTTGTGTACCAGGTTCTTTTGAGTCAGCTTAGTGCAATGAGCATCACCAATTTCTTCTATTGCTCAATTGTGTGTAGCTTGTGAGGCAGAATTTGCAGTGGAAGAAAGTCAAAGATTAGCCTGAATTGAGACTAGAGAATTATCAAAGCATCCAATAGCTGCGCTAGGGGATTCTTGGTCCTGCCCAAAAGAGGTAACTAGTTTGTCTGGAGACCATGATATCCACGTCTGGAGTTTCTCATCTGCGACATATCAGGTTGAAGATGTTGGGGTGAAGGGTTCAGGCTTACCTGTAAAATCCTTTTCTTTTGAAGTACATCACGGGACACAGAGCCATAGAAACTACTATGTGGGTTATAGGCCACCTTCAGGTGCTCGACACTGGCACACCCTAAACAGGAAGTTGCCTCCCTATATAACCCCTCCCACTACTGGGAGTATCTCAGTTTTGTAGCAAAGCAATACACGTGTATACTAGAAAGAGGGGCAGGACCTCTGTGTCCCAAGATGTACTTCAAAAGAAAAGGATTTTACAGGAAAGCTGTTATAAAAATCCTATTTTCTTTAATCGTACATCACGGGACATAGAGCCATAGTAGTTACCATGTGGGATGTCCCAGAGCAATGCCAACTGAGGGGAGGGAGACACAACCAAAGTAGGGCACGATGAGATCAGAGGATTTACAGTCAGGTCCATAAATATTGGGACATCGACACAATTCTAATCTTTTTGGCTCTATACACCACCACAATGGATTTGAAATGAAATGAGATGTGCTTTAACTGCAGACTTTCAGCTTTAATTTGGGGGTATTTACATCCAAATCAGGCGAACGGTGTAGGAATTACAACAGTTTGTATATGTGCCTCACACTTTTTAAGGGACCAAAAGTAATGGGACAGATTAACAACCATCCATCAAACTTTCACTTTTTAATACTTGGTTGCAAATCCTTTGCAGTCAATTACAGCCTGAAGTCTGGAATGCATAGACATCACCAGACTCTGGGTTTCATCCCTGGTGATGCTCTGCCAGGCCTCTACTGCAACTGTCTTCAGTTCCTGCACCCAAAGGCGACATCCTCATGTCTTTTTACATCCACCAGATACAATCCGGTAAATGCATGGACTGAAGACCAAGCCGCGGCCCCGCAGACCCGCGCCACGGAGGCCTGGTGACGCACTGCCCACGAAGCACTAACAGCCCTTAAGGAGTGTGCTTTGATTTGATAGGGTAGAACTACCTCTGTAAGCCATAAGCTTGAACGATTACTTGTCGAATCCATTTAGAAATAGTAGATTTCAATGCTGCCTGTCCTCTTTTAGGACCTATAGGCAACACAAACAAAACATTAGTTTTCAGAATCTGAGCAGTTGCCTTTAAGTAGACTTTGACTGCTCTCACTACATCAAGAGAATGTAGTGATTTTTCTTCCATAGAACAGGGTTCTGGAAAAATGAAGGTAGAACAATATCCTGGTTTAGATAAAAACCTGATATCACCTTCGGTAAAAAGTTAGGATGAGGACGCAATACTACCTTATCCTTGTGAACAATAAAAATATGGCTCTTTACAAGAAAGAGCAGCTGATTCTGATACCCTACTTGCAGCAGATATGGTTACCAGAAAAATAGTTTCCTTGTTAAAAAAGGACCAAGGGAATATGTCGTATCGGCCCAAAAAAAGGCTGTTTTGTAATGCAGACAAAACTAAATTCAAGTCCCAAGGGTTCAGGGGTTACCTAACCGGAGATTAAGCCGTGTTACCCCCTGACTAAAGTTACGAACTAAAGAATGCGAAGCAAGTGGTCGTTGAAATAATACCGATAAGGCCGAGACCTGTCCTTAGAAAGCACTCAAGGCCAGTCTTATTTCTAACCCCATCTGCAGAAAGTCAAGGATTCTACCTTTGACCTATTTCCTGGGGTGCAACTCCTGGTTTCACACCAGGAGACATATGTTTCCCAAACTCCATAATATATAATCATGGAGGCCGGCTCCCTTGCATTAACTAAGGTAGAAACTACTGAACCTGACAGCCCACGCTTCTTCAGAGTGTGGGTCTCAATAGCCAGACTGTTAAATTTAGCGTTTGTAAAGTAGGATGGAACACAGGACCTTGCGAGAGAAGGTCTGGCCGTGATGGTAGGGTCCATGGGTCCCCTACTGCCATCTTTACGATCTCTGCATACCAAGATTTCCTGGGCCCTGCTGGGGACCACAAGAATCAACGACTTCCCTTCCTGCTTGATCCTGCAAAGAAGTCGTGGACGCAGGCAGATTAGGAGGGAATGCATAAATCAGTGAGAACCGATTACACAGGATTAGCAAGGCATCTGTTCCGCATGCTAGCGGATCCTTTGTTCTTGACACAAAGTTGTTGATTTCTTTGTTGAATCTGGACGCAAACAGATCTATGTCTGGGATCCTCCATTTTTGACATATTGACAGGAAGATATCGGGGTGAAGGAACCATTCTCCTGGGAACAACTGCTGGCGACTAGAGTAGTCCGCCTGCCAATTTTCTATTCCTAGAATGAAGACTGCTGATAGGCAAAGTACTTTGTTTTCTGCCCCAGATAGGATATGATTCACCTTTCTCTGGGCCACACAACTTCTTGTGCCCCCTTGGTGATTAATATAGGCCATTGCTGTGGCATTGTCGTATTGAATCCTGGCAGGACAATACTGTAAAATGAACGTTCAGGCCCTCAGGACCAAGAGCTCTGCCTGAATTTCTAAAATGTTAATGGGCAAGGCCATTTCTGATCTGGGCCACTTCTTTTGAACAGTCGCCTCTTCCAGAACTGTTCCCCAACCTAAACAAAAAAGGTTGGCATATGTTTTTACCACTTCCCAGGTAACTGAAGGAAGGATTTTCCCCTTAGTAGATTTTTGGATATTAACCATAAACTGAGGCTCTGGCGCACCCAGCCTACAGCACCTGGTATTTCCAGGTGGTACCAGGATCGACCCTGCTTAGCCTCCAAGATCAGACAAGATCGGGCGCTATGAGGGTGATGTGGCCGTAGGCTTTGAAGTCAGACACATTGGGAATGTAGAGCTTGAACACTTTGTTCCAAGCCGATAGGATACTGTTTTGCAGCAGTCTCGAATGAAACTGAGCATAAGGAATGGCCTCGAATGAAGCCACCATCTTTTCCAACAACCTCATGCAAAGTTGAATAGAAGAAATTCATCTTCCTTTGACCACCTAAATGAGTTCCTTTATGGCGCTGATCTTTGCCTGGGGTAAGCATACCCTTTTCTGGGTGTACCTATGATCGGACCCAAGTATTTTAGCCTTCTTCATGGTTTTAAAGAAGATTTCTCCTAGGTTGAAGATCTGACCTAGATACTCCAGGTAGTTGAATGTGGTGACCATACTTTGGTCCAAGCGGGCTACCGACTGGTCTATCAAGAACAGATCGACTAGGTAAACCATAATTGTTATACCTTGGGCCCTTAATCTGGCTAGAAGAGGGGCCAGAACCTTTGTAAACACTCAAGGTGCAGTAGCTGGACCGGAAAGCAGAGCTACACACTGGAAATGAAGATTTTCCACCTTGAAAAGTAGATATTACTAGTGAGTGAGAAAATAGGCATATGGAGGTATGCATCTTTGATGTCGATTGACACCAGAAGTTCTCCTTCTTGTAGGATGGAGATAACTGATTTGGATTGACTCCATACGAAAAAAAGAGTGGTTACATTCAGGAATTGAATTTAGATTTTTGAGATCCAGAATGTCCATTCGGATTTGGCACCGTGAAAAAAAAAGGTTTGAATCAAACCCCAACCTCTGTTCTTACATGGGGACAACACTCTTCCTGCCAGATCCTTGAGAACTGCAGAAGAATTCCCCCTATTCGATTGAACCTGACGGTGGAAGCCGCCGTGACAAATACATTTACTCCTTTTCTTAAATGGCAAAAGGGGTGCTTTCCACTAGAATTTCTTTGGATGTATTATCCAAAACATCCCCAAATAGCTGTTTCATTGCAAAAAGGAAGACTAGCCAGGAGCTTCTTACAAGGCACTTAGCGAAGGGTGCAAGGCCTGAAGGATAGAATCTCTCATAGCAACTATTGCAAACATAAAGCTGCCTCCTGTTGAGCAGGATAACCTTGAACACTTGTTTAAACTGGTCTCTCAAAGATTAAGCAATTACGGTCAGCGCAGGCTGAGACACTCAATCTGCCAGAGAAAAAAAGTGTTTTGTTTTTTTTTCCACATTTTTATCCGCTGGATCCCTAAGCATTTGAGCATTGTCTGCCGGACAAGTCAAACTTATTCACAAAGGATATAGCAGCGCTAATGGCTGGTATACTCTACTTAGCGAATTTCCTCCACCATAGGATAAAGCGTGAAAACTTTTTAGGAGGGAAAAAAATGCTTATCTGAGTGATCCTCTCAGATACAAAAAAGCATTCAGCAAGAAATTGCATAATCAATCTTCTCCCGCATTTGACACCTCAGAAGAGGAGTCAACAGCCTCACCACGGTCCCCTGAGGGAATTTGTCTTTTCCTGCTCCTAGTTCCTTAGTTTGAGGGTCCTGGGTAATGGAAGAGAACCTGTCACATTTTGACCCACACTGGGATGCGATTAAAGTCACTAAACTTTTTTTTTTAAATTATCATAAAATAAACAGGGGCTGCAGTGTTAAAAACAGTTGCAGGCATTTCATGGCCCTGATACTCACTCTGACCAGCCACCCCCTCTCAGGGGAGGATGCCATTTGTAGAGATGAGTAGGCTTTCCAGAGCTTGAGGGAGACCCTTTTAGCTCTTTTTTGGGGGTGTTTCAACCCCCCCTTCTGACCATAGCCCGATGCACAAAGCAGAGGTACTACCAGAAGAAATCGCATGCATTGCTTGAGCAATAGTCCAGCTACTGCTGCTGCTATTAATGCTCAGCCTGATGCAAATACTAAATGTGTCAAATAGGAAATGCCTGTATCACCAAAATCTCTTTCATGCTATTCTTTGTTCTTATGTCTCTCCGACAATTTTGCAGCCAGCATATATGGAGTTTTTTTTTTTTTTTCCTTTTAAAAAACACACTCCCGCGTTGGAGGACGCCAACGCTGCGCTAAGCCCTGCCCCCACCGTCGCATCGTGCCCCCCCTTTCTTTTTCAAAAAAAAGATTTCCCGCGCAAGCGGAATCGGCTGAGTGAGGGAGGGATGGCGTGGAGGAGACCTGGAAGCCGCTGCCGTGTAGGGGCGGTGAAAGAAAACGGCATTGCCGATCGTTTTTAGTTCTTCCTTATACTCAGCCTCTTGAAGAGGGGAAGAGTTTAGCTCAAGTGGGGGGTGTCTGGAGGAAGCAAAACCACACAAATTTACCGGAGGACTGCCTACTAGCCGGAGGAAAAAAGTCTGCTGCTTCTGTGACACAGCGTGACTCTGAGCAAAGCATGAAAAGGTACCTGCTCCATACAGCCCCCAGTGGTGACACTTAGGCATGACAACATTTACTAACCAAAGGAGACATTTCATAAGAGAATTCAAAAATTTCTTAGAAAACTCCACTTACCTTTCCCGTCGCAGGGCTTTCTGTGGTAAAAACCAACAGACCCAATCTTCACCCTTCACGGTGAGTTCCATTAACAAACCTCCAGGAGCCGGGGACCCTCCGAGAACCCACAATCCTAGACCTGTAAAAAGCACCCCACCAGTAAAACTTTATGGCCTTAATACCAAAAGTACTGGGTCCCGGGGTCCAGCTCTCTAAAAAGAGAAGCGTTACAGGCAAAACCTAATTTCTTCGGATACCAGGCCCGGGTACCATTCAATTCGGCCTAAAAGACACTTCGATCCGGCTGCATAGCTAGCCCCAGCAAGGATTGCTCCAGAGGAGCTCAGCACAGCACATCTTCACTCGTGACTAACACCTTTTGTTTTCTTTTGAAGTACATCATGGGACACAGAGGTCCTGCCCCTCTTTCTAGTATACCTGTGTATTGCTTTGCTACAAAACTGAGATACTCTCAGTAGTGGGAGGGATTATATAGGGAGGCAACTGACTGTTTAGGGTGTGCCAGTGTCCAGCACCTGAAGGTGGCCTATAACCCACATAGTAATTACTATGGCTCTGTGTCCCGTGATGTACGATTAAAGAAAATACGTTTTCCAGTTGTCCACTCACAGAATGTGGACAGCAGAGATCTCTGGACAGTGTTTCTCCATCCACAAGATGATCTAGCTTGCTTCCTTCAAGGCTGCATGACTCCTGTGCCCTCTTGGTTATCGATGTAGATCACAGCTGTGGCATTGTCTGATTGTACCCTGATTGGGTGTCCTTGCAGAGGGGGAGTTCCAGAACCATCCTTATCACTCTTAGATCCAGGATGTTGAGTGGCTTGGCTTCCACCAATGTCTATGTCCCTTGAATTGTGAGGGAATTGAACACTCCTTCTGCAGCAAGAAATGCAGGCATCTGCTGTGATCCCTTTCCTGTGATATGGAAAGAACGACTTCCCTATTTAGGCTGGGCTGGAGAACCACCAAGCTATGAGATTCCTTGATTGGTTGACCAGGGGCATGGGTAGGTCGAAAGAAGGAGCCTGCTTGTTCCATGCCAGCATAATGTTGTGTTGGAGAGGTCTCAAATTAAATTTGGTGAATGGAATGGCCTAGAAGGAGCTCACCATGAGATCCAGAAGTCTTGTGGAGAATATTCAAGGGGGTGTATCTTTGATCTCACTGAGTTCTGAGAGACAGCTGTTTCTTCTTTGGAAGCAAGACTTCTGGGCTTTTTCTACAATCCAACCCAAATATTCCAAGCAAAAAAAGGTTGGAGAGTGGGATTTTAGGAATTTGATCACTCAACTGAAAGCCTGAAGCATCTGAATTATCCTGTGTATGTTTGCAGATTGCTGGAAGGGAAATGGGTCCTTCAGAAGAAGGTTGTCAAGATGCCCCATGTTCTTAGAAGGGCAAGAAGTAGTAAAAGGACCTTTGTAAATATTGTGGAAGCAGGGGATTGGCCAAATGGCAGTGCGACAAACTGAAAGTGATTGTCTTTTACCACAAAGTGTAGAAAACGCTGATAAATGGGAATATGCATCTTGGATGTCCACAGATGCCAAATATTCCCCTTGTTGCAGATTGAATGCGAAATTTGAAGGTATTTGGTTTAGGGATTTTAGGTAAAAAAAAAAAAAATATGACAAATACTTTTGTGAACAGGTTTGAATATAATCCTTTCAACTTGTACTGTAGGAATACTGGCACAACTACTCCCTAAGACAACAGACGGTTCAGGGCATTCTGCAAATCTGACTGTTCTTGGCAATATTTTGGCTGATTTGAGAGAAGAAAGTAATAAGGGGGTATAGTTTTTAACTACTGTATATTTTGTACAAATTTGAAACCACTGATTAAACCCACAGGTCTGGAACATCTGTGAAACAAAGAGATGCCCCCCCCCCCATGACTCTTAGGAGTGAGGGTGCCCCTTAATTGGGAAGAGGACTTTGTAGAAGACTTGATGGGCTTTGTGGGCTAAATATTGTGCCAAAAAGAAGGGATGAACTTAGACTTAGAAGCTGAAATCTGGATAGAATAATGGAGATAGCGACTCCTGAGGAAGGAGATTTTAAAACTTTCTGCTGTGGAACAAGCACCTTTCCTCCAGCTTCAGCTGACCACAGGATTCTTCTGCATGTGATTGGAAATCAGCCATTCTGGAGCTTTTTCTCATAAATTACTCTACAGCATCCACATAAAAGAGCAGAGGAGAGGGTAATTGCTCATTTCAAAGTACAGTTCTGGAAAACAGGATAATGTTATTGTCAAATTGCAGATAGGACTAATGCAAACAGAAAGTGCAGCAAAAGCTGGGTGCAGAGCTGAGCCTGCAACTGTAAAGAGAGCATCTCATACTTCCAACTGAAGATGTTCCTTCATTCAAAGATCCTGCAGATAGGAACTCTTTCCACTAGATAGAGCTCACCAATGATTTTTGGAAGGGTAAAAATCTTTCCTGGATTGTCCCAATCATCATAAATTGCGCAATCTATTTGCTCATGAACGGCAAACATCTTTTTAGATTTAGCAGATCTCTTTTAGGTCAAACGGGTTATGACAAGATGATGGAGACAATGCCAAGCCTTTCACACAAAACAAAGTGAGCATATTGGCAAGCATATTGTGTGAAGCTGTAACATCAGAAGAATAGGAGCCTGAGAGAGAACTCTTCTGTGGTTCTCTTCCTCATTTATTAGCCTGAGCTTTTGCTATAGCTCCCTTTCAATTGGTTTCTTCCATTGCTACGGTTGAGGGTACCTCTTTGTGGGGTACTCACGGATCTGGGTATGGAAATAGGGTAAATGTGTCTGAGGTGGATAAGCAGCAACACAGATGCAGACTGTCCTGTAAAGAAGTCTTCATGGCAAAATGATGGGAGGAAGTGTCTGAGTATTTTTTGACAGGCTCTAGGCAGAAGTGGTGGCCAAGTGTGCGACCTGCGGTGTGATGTAACACTTGGTCCTAACCGAGACTAAGATCTGAGTGGTTAAATGTTAGCACCAAGTTTTTAAGATTTTCACTGTGAAGTCCCATTTCATTTTTATAACTATCGGAGATACAGGGTGACCCTGACCATATCGCTGGTCCTTTATAGGGTCCAGGCTTTGCCCATTACAGTGGTCTTCAGTGTCTGAGTTCCTGCACTATTTTTTGCGATTTCAGGTGCAACTTGCATAGACATCTGTGCATGAAGTCACACTGACCTGCGGCTTTCAAATCGTGTGACTTCGAGGGAAGTCACACAATTTCAAAGTCAGATTCAGTGTGAACAGGGGGCTAAGAGTTATTTCTCTGTGAGGGACAAGAGGTCCATCACCTTAAAACAAAAAACAAAACAAAAACTGAGGACTCACAGAGTGGTGTAGGATTCTATGGGGGCATGGCCTCAAAATCTTTCTAGTGTCCAGTCACCTGAAAGTACCAGCCTATAACAAAGGGTCTATAAGTACTCAGTCTGTGTCCTGTACAATTACGATATACAATCAGTCATTAATTTTAAACACATTAAAAAAGAATGCTTAATTGGTCTATATTATGATCAGTTCTCAGACACAATTGCCCACAGTGGTTAACTTTTCCCTACATTTTTCAATCTAGAGAACCAAAAAAAAAAAGTTTGGCTTCAGATGTACTTTCATCTTGATACAGTTCAAAGCTATAGTATATGCAGGGTATTTTGGAATGTAGGTTAAGATTGTGCTTCCCAAACCAAAAATAAAATAAAAAAAATCTGTATGCT